>NC_090928.1:1252853764-1253162855 GCF_040938575.1 Ambystoma mexicanum
GGTATTGCTCCGCTTCAGGGAGGTCATATGCGTCTGTAGAAGGGGGAAACAGCCTAGGAATCTTGACCCTAGGGTCATCCTGGGGCCATTCTCTTGGTCTTTTGGGTGTGGGTGGGTTTTGGCTTCCCAAAAACCTTTCCATTTTCTCCATACAAGAATGGAGTCTTTCAAGGGTCTCATGGGGGACCCCTGAATAGTCTAGAGGGGGGAAAATCAGTGTCTTCACCTTCAAAACGCTTAGAACGCTCCCACAAAGTCGAAGAAAGGTTTCCGTCGCCCTCTGAAAAGCCCTCCGGTAGTTCAGAAGTGCCCTTAGATGAAGGGGGCAGTTCCTAGCTACTCTTGCGCTTTTTCGGCGTTTCCATAGCTTTTTGTGCGGTATTCGACGTTTGTTTCGTCGTCCGCTTACGTTTGTCTTCGGAAACAATTCTCGCCAGGCTCTCGACAACGAGTTTGTCAGTAAAGGGCTCTGGTGTCGACGTTGCCTGCGTTACGCGTTGTTCCTCGACGGCCGCTCTATGGAGCGTTACGTCGGATGATTTTGAGGTAGCGCCCGTGTTTGATGAAAGCCCAATCGCTGGTCGCGGCTGCGTTTGCGGGTGGGGCTGGAGACCCTTACGGTCTGAGGTAGACGCCGGAGTGCCCTGCGTCCCCTTCGGCGCTGATGGATCCTTCGTCTTCGACGAAGAAGAGCCGTGGGTTGTGTGCTTAGGCCTATGGGGTCTATGCGCGAGCGCTCCTTCTGGGGGTTAATGACTTCCGTAACGGACGTCGAGTTATCACCCTCCTCGTCACTTTCTGTAACAGCGGCGGCGGGTGAGAAAACTGACTTCGACATAGCGTAGTCCGCCCACCTCTTAACTTTTCGTTCTTTAAGAGTTCTTGGTTTCAAGAGCTTACAGGCCGCGCAGCTGTCCTCCTTATGATCGAGGGGCAAGCAACGATTACAGAGCTTGTGTTTGTCCTTCCAAGTGTATTTGCCCCTACAGCGTGGGCAAAACTTAAAAGGTGTCCTCTCCATAGCGGAGGCAATAATAACTGGTGATTACAACCCCAAGGGAAAGATAGGGGAGAAAGAAAGACATTCTCAAAGAGAAGATAAAAGTTCGAACCCCCACTCTCCCTACTGTATGTTGGCCGGCGAGGCCAGGCCACGTGTTCGGCAGCGCCGAAGGATCTCCTCTGTCTCTTCCCCTCCATCGAAAACTTGCTTGGCGGAGAAACAGCTTCACAGCTAACGTCGAGGGGAGGGATCTTTCACAATATAAGAAGTATAATTAAGGACCGAGGTCCGTAGTAAGTATTTGCAATGTCTCTCTAGGAGCTCCGCGTAAGGCGACCAGAAGCTGGGCGGAAAAAAAACAATCTGAGGGACCTCGACGCGTGAGGGATTGTGGGCACAACACACGTCACTATAGGGATAGTGTTACAGACACGCCTTGTCGACGTCCCCTTTTTCGACTACGAAAAACAAAATGCAATACTCCGCAGTGACCACTGGATGTTGGACCTATGCACAGCATGTGATTCTAAGCAGATTAACAAACATCAGAAACAAGGTTACAATATAGTAATATTACATTTGTGTTTATATTACAATATACAGGACATTAATAGAGGAGGAATTTGCAGTGCTAGTTGAGGAAAGTGGTCTTGAGGTTGTTGCGGAAGACCGAGATGGAAGTTTCAGCTCTAAGGGTGACAGGGAGTGAGTTCCATAGGTTTGGTGCAATATAAGAAAAGCCTAGACCTCCAGCTGTGGCTCTCTTGATGCGTGGCATGTGTAGCTGGTTGGTGTACTGAGCTCTGGTGGGGCGAGTGGAAGTGGTTCTTGATATTGCTTCAGATAGGTTTGTGGGAGCAGAGTTGTTGATGCATCTGTGTGTGATGGGGAGGATTTTAAGAGTAATGCGGTCTTTGACCTGTAGCCACCGTATTGCATGTCTGGCATGGGATACATGGTCTCTTCTGGGGATGTTCATAGCGGCTCTTAAAGCATTGTTGTGTGTGGTTTGCAGTCTGTAAATGTTCTTGGTGGAGATGCCAGCTAGGAGAGCGTTGCAATAATCGAGTTTAGTGCCTATAATTGCTCTGGCCAGAAGGTTGGGAGCGGATAGGTAGGGTTTAATGGCATTCATGAGTTTGGTGCTGAAGGCCGAGGCAGAGGCTATGGCGCTGACTTGTTTGTTCATCGATAGATTTGCGTCAATGTGAACACCTAGATTCTTGACGGAGGACGATACAGAGATGGTCGAGTTGTCTATGTTGAAGTTGGCATATTGGGGACTTAGCTCGGATATTGTATTTTTCTGACCTAGGATGAGAATTTCAGTCTTCTCCCCATTAAGACAGAGGCCATTGACTGCAATCCATGCATGGATAGTAGCATAGATGTTGTGAAGGGCCATGGCGTCTTGGTGATAGTCCAGATAGAGGTATAAGTACTTGAGTGTCGTCTGCATAGTTGGTATATGCAACACCCATGGAGTCAAATAGGTCGAAGAGGGGTTTTGTGAAGAGGTTATTGTAACGCTCACCTGATTCCCGTAGAGGCGCCGGTCTTGACTGGGCGTATACCGTATCTTCAAAGGTGATGTGTAACACACGGCTGGCTCTTTGGGCTGGACCTCTGTGCACTGTATGACTGGCTCGAAGGGTAAGATGTCTGCAGATAGAAAATGTGGGATTAATGAACTGGGTTATTGAATGTCTCTCTTCTTCCCTTTCTCTTCTCTTCTCTTCTCTTGTAGAACCCCAAAGGTCAACGCTCTCACCTTAGGTAAGTGAACGCCGTGCTCTCCATCTGCCTCGAGGCAGGGTGCTGTAACCAGTTTCTTCACTGGATAAGGGGAGCAGGCCTCTTGACTTCAGAGGACTGCTGTCCGTCGTTTACTGCACGAACGGTAAGTTTTGAGTAATTCTAATGTCTTTAAAGTCTTAAGTAATGATGTCTCTTGTTTTGCAGGGTTCCGGCGATGGCGGATGGCGGGCTGAAGTGAGTTGAAGATGGAGCCCGTGTGATGAATAGAAGCGCCTGGAAGCACGTAAGTAAGCGCTTGTTGCCTGCTTCACAATGCGCTCTAACTGTCTTTTTATTTTGCAGGTACAAGTTCGGGGCGGCTGCAGGGTGCCGGAATACCCACTGGGTTAGATGTGGAAAGGAGTAATGGCACGTGAGTATTAAAGTTCCCCAATGTCTTTAAACGCACCTTGTTTTGTCTTTCAGATGCGGGATGCAGCGCCGAAGGCCTCCGGAGCGTGCGAAGAGTTGGTAAGCTTTTGTCTTTCAGATGCCGGAATGCAGTGTGAAGACCTCCGGAGCGCACGAAGAGTAGGTAAGCCTTTGTCTTTCAGATGCCGGAATGCAGCGCGCGGCGTTGGTGGCAGCCGATGGACCAGGTAAGTGAAGAGCTGTCACTGAAGACCGTAATGCTAACCTGTTCTTTCTTGTCTTTATAGGTGTTGCTGAAGACTGGATTCAGAATGGTAAGCCTTTTCCCTTAGGCCCAGGATCAGATGCAGAAGACATGATGAGCGTTCTGCTGCTGAGAATGCAGAATAACGCAAAGCAAGATTCATCCATCGGGTGTGGTTTAAATAGCCTCCTGTAGTGCTTAGGTGTCTCCTTCCACAGCCACGCCTAGGTAAGAAAAGAGTTCCTGCTTTCCAGAAGAGTTCCAGTGTTCTGAATCTAGGGAGTGGCTCCTGCCCCACCCAACAGGAAAAGTAGTTCCAAACAGAAGAGGATCAGAGGCTCAACTGGCAGGCAAGTAAGCAGCATGGTCTGCTGCAGGTAAGTCCACCCAAGCATTATGAGGCCGGCGCTTCCAGCGCTGGGACTGGGCATATTTATGAGCCTGGTGCCACTGGCGCCAGGACTGGGTCCAAAAGGTCCCAATTGGGACTGGTTGGCACTCGGAACCTGGGTTATGGATCTGCTTCCAAGGGAGTTGGGAAAACCCTGACCTTTTGGAAGCAGAGATCATGACAGTTATAGAGGGTGGGGGCTGAACATGAACCTTGGGGGACACCGCAGTTTATAGTGGTAGGATCTGCGTTTGCTGTGTCGGAGTAGACCTTCATGGCTCTTCTTTCAAGGAAGGATTTGATCCAGGATGCTGCTTGTTTAGAGAAATGGGCAGCATGAGTGAGGTGGGTGGTAAGTGTTTGGTGATCTACCAGGTCAAAGGCTGCTGATAGATCGAGAAGGAGGCGCAGGGCAGGTTTGCCTTTGGCCATGATCTGTGAGATTTAATTGTTTAGGTCTAATAGGGCAGATTCTGTTCCATGCCCGACTCGGAAGCCAGATTGCCTTTTGCCCAGTATGGGATTAGCTTCTATATATGATTGGATCTGGTTATGAGCTGCTTTATCCAGGATTTTCAAAAGGAACGGGACTGTCGTTATCGGTTTGCGATGGGTCAAGTGTGGCCTTTTTTAAAAGTGGCTGCACCCAGGCTTCCTTCAGATTGTTTGGAACAGTTCCTGTTTTGAATGATGTGTTAATTAAGACAGTAATCAGGGGTGCTAGGTCGTTAGCGCATTCCTTGATGATTTTGGAAGGGCAGATGTCTGCTTTGCAGAAAGATGGTTTGAGGTTTTTGAGGAGATCAAGGACCTCAGATTCAGTGATGTCTCTGAAGGTGAATTGAGAGTGTTTGAGGTTACCACCCTTGTCTTGTATAGGGCGGTTCACTTTTTGGTTTTGGGGGTGGGGTGGAGGCTTTGCAGTGGTTTGATTTTATTTTGGAGGAGTTTTATTTTGTTGAGCATGGCGGACTGGATGCTCGCACACCAGACTTTGTCTTTAGTTATCTCGTCTGCGGTAGCCGGGGTGTGACTAGTTCATTAAATATTGCGAATAATTCTTTGGCTTGGGAGTTGGCCTTTGAAATTCTCTAATTGAAAGCGTTTGATTTGGCTGCTAACATGGCTTTTTTGATATTGGAGGGTTATCTGCTTGAAAAGGGTTTTGTTTAGGTCACTGGGATCCGTTTGCCAGTTTTTTTTAGTGACTGACGCTTTTGTGCTCGGAGTGTTTGGAGTTTATCCGAGAAGCAAGAGTTGCAGTGAAATGATTTTTTTTCTTTCTTGCTTTCAAGTGGAACTATAGAGTTTATGGCATTGGTGAGAGTATCATTAAAGATAGCTGATAGTATATTAGGGTCTTGAGAGAACGGTGGTGCTAGGCAGGGGTTTTTGAGGTATGGTCACAAGTTGTCTGCGTTGAGTTTTTTAGAACTTCTAGTTAAGGCAGGTGGCGCGTGGGTGAGAATCTTGGGTCTGGGGTTAGTGGGGATAAGGAATTCCATGCACGTTTGTTTGTTTATTTATTTATTGTGCGCACCGGACCCTGGGGTAGAAGGGAGCATGAGAACAAGTAGATTTACAGCTTAGTTTTCAGAAGTTACAACTTTACAGAGCATGGCACCACAGGGTGAGACAAAAACAAGTACAGTCAATGCATAGCAAAACAATCGTCATCATAGAGCTTACGTTACATAGTAGCAGGTCAGTCACCATCAGGTACAGGACAGGTGGTAGGTACATGGGAGAGTGCAGGATACAAAGCATTCTCAATGAGCCAAGGAGAGTGCAGGTTACATATTCTCAGTGAGCCATTTTATTGTGCTCTGTCTGAATTTGTTAAACGTTTGGTCAGATCTAAGTGCATGAGGTAGGGAGTTCCATAATTGAGCTGCCTTAACTGGGAAGCTAGATCCTCCGATGGTGGTTAGTTTGAATCTGAGCACTAGGAGGCCGTTGGGGCTAACTGTTCTAGTAAGTCTAGTAAGGTTTTTTCTATTAAAGCGTTCTTGTTAGATATCGGGGGGCTTTGTTGTTTAAGCATTTGTGGATGAGAGATACAGTTTTGAGGTTGATTTTTTCTTTTTTTCTTGGGTGGTTAGCCATTTGTATTTCTGTCTTATTTCAGAGATATGTGCTTCTTTGGGAATACTAAGGGCCGCTCTCAGTGCATTATTTTGGAGCACTTGCATTCTGTTTATTATTTGTTTGGTAGAACCTATGTACAGGGAGTTACAATAATCTAATTTTGATAAGATAAGGACTCTGGCTAGGATAAGACAACTGTTGTCTGATAAGAATGGTTTCCTGGCTCGTATTAGTTTGCATGTATAGGCCGTGGATGAGGCCAGTGAATTCACCTGTTTGGTAAGGGAAAGGGTCGAGTCAAGGTAAAAACCTAAGGTTTTTACTTCTTTGGCAACCTTAATAGTGTTCCCATCGATGATAAATGCTGAGAAACTTTGGTTAAGTTTAGAGATGCGAGCTGCGGTGCCCATGATGAGCAGCTCTGTTTTGTCATCGTTCAGACATAGGCCGTGGTTGGCCATCCATGCCTGAATGATGCTATAAACTCTATTCACCAAAGCCAGATCTAATCCATAATCCCCGGTAAGTGGTAGGAGAATCTGGGTATCATCTGCGTAGTTAGTGTAGGTGATACCCAGATTGTCAAGATCGTCAAAGAGTGGCTTGGTGAAGATGTTGTAGAGTGTTGGCGAGACACAGGAGCCACGGGTCTGCTGCCGCTGAGGGGGAGAATACTCTCATGGTCCTGTCGCTGAGGAATGACTGTATCCATGCTATGGCCTCCCCTGAGAAATGGGCCGCAGAGTCCAAGTGGTTGCACAGGACTATGGTCCACCAGGTCAAAGGCGGCTGAGAGGTCTAGGAGGAGGAGTAGGGCTAGTTTACCCTGGTCTCTGAGTGAGTCTATTTGGGCCTTTAGGTCGATAAGGGCAGTCTCTGTGCCATGTTGAGGTCGGAAACCGGATTGGCGGACGCCAAGGAGCTGGTTGACCTCAAGGTAGTTCTGGATTTGGGTATAGGCTACCTTGTCCAGTATTTTTTATAAGAAAGGCACCGTGGTGATGGGCCTGTAGTTTGTGGGAATGTTGGGGTCCAGTGTTTGTTTTTTCAGAAGGGGGAGTACCCAGGATTCCTTTAAGTTAAGAGGAATGGTGCCCGTAGTAAAGGAGGCATTGATAAGTTTGGTGATGAAAGGAGCTAGGTCTCTGGCAGCGTCCTTGATCAGTTGTGCTGGGCATTGGTCACCTCTGCAATTGGAAGTTTTAAGACTCAGAATAGTTTTCTCTACCTCGATCACTGAGACCTTAGAGAAGCTAAATTGGGTGTGTACTTTAGGTTTGGGTGTGGGCGTTGTGTTTGAAGGAGTTTGGGTTTGGGCTGATAGGGAGGCTTTCTTTAGAGCAATTTTGGTTTGGAGGTTGGACACTTTGTTAGTTAGTGCCAGCTGTATGTCTGTACACCAGCTTTTATCTTTGATGGAGTCATCCTGTGCTACAATAGGAGTTTCAAGTTCTTTTAGGATGGAGAAGAGCTCCTTCATGCTGGAGTTGGCTTGGGATATCCTATATTATAAGTTTCTTGTTTTGCCAGGATGATGTCCTTTTTGTATTGCGTTGAGATGTTTATTAGGTTGGTTTTATTTTCCGCAGTGGGATGTAAGTTCCATGCAATTTCGTATTTTCTTTTCTGAAGTCTTAGGTTTTTTAGGTGGGGTGTAAACCAGGAGTTCAGGTGCTTTTTTGGTTTACTGTTCCTAAGTTTGAGCGGAGCAATGCTGTCACGGGCAGAGGTCATAGCATTATTAAATTCCTCCACTAGAAGGCTGGGATCAGCATGGCCAGGTAAGCAGTTTGGGTAGGATATGTGGCAAGATTTTGTCCGCCGTAATATTTTTCTTATTTCTAGTTAATGTGGCAGTGGCAAGGGGGGGGGGGTGTTGGAGTTATGGGTCTTTTAGTATTGATTGTAAAGGAGATTAAGTGGTGGTCTGTCCAGATTTGGGGGGCAATAGTTGTGATGGATAGATTACAGTTGTGGCTGGCAATCCAGTCAAGGGTTCTCCCTTTGGTATGGGTGGATGCATTCACTTTCTGCATGAAGCCTAGTTCTGTTAGGGTATTGGCTACGGCCGTGGCCTGATGATCATTGATATCATTGTACCCTAGGTTGAAACCCACACAAGGGTTTGTGAGGAGTTTTTTAGCTTTTCAGCGATAACAGTGGTGATATCTTCATTGAAGGTGCCGATAGGGCCTGGTGGTCTGTAGAGGAGGTGAATATTTAATGTTTGAGAATTGGCGGTAGGTAGTTTGATAGAAAGGAACTCACAGGATTTAAGGTTGGGTGTGGAGGTGATTCTCGTGGAGAGATTGGTTTTGGCGATAATCGCAATTCCTCCACCTTGTGCGTCCGGTCTATCAGCTCTAACGATAGTGTACTTGTCAGTGACTGCTAGGGTTAGTGCAGGGCCTGCTGCCTCGTGGAGCCATGATTCTGTAATGGCGAGGAAGTCAAGGTCCTTTTCCAGGAAAACGTCAGCTAAGTCTGTAGCATGAGCGACTAATGATCTGGCATTGATTAACGCAGCTTTTTGGTCAGGGTCTGGCTGTACCGTAAGAGGTGGGTTGGGCGTGGGATTACTTCTTTTAGGATAGGGTTTGTAGCTGGGAAGAGCAGTGGTTTCCAGAGGTGGGAGTAGTTTGGGTCGAAGGTGGCCCAGATTAATGTAATATTTCTTGATGGGTTCGAATATTTTAGGGAGTCGTGCCCGGAGTCTATAGTTTCTCTGTGCTATGTTGCAACGGGATTTGGAGATGAATTGGATGTGGGCACCTGGGCCCTCTAGGGGCAGAGTTGTTGACATGGCGAAGTATGCAATAGTGCAAAATATAACTATCAGAAGATTGGTGAAGGATGTTCGAGGGACTAAGTAGGGCCGGTGGGAGTACATAATGTTGTAGCAAATAGGCTACGTGCAGCAATCAAGTATTAGGCTAAATGCAGCATCCACAGTGTTGGCGAAAAATGGGCTAAGTACGACGATCAAATGCCAGGCAAGAGAGGCAAAGTACAGACAGATTAGGCTAAATGCAGCGATAGAGTACTACTATATACGGTGTATCGCCTAGATTCGAAATTAGCACTAAGGTCTGAGACACAGCAATTGAAATGCATAGGTAATATCACATCTAGATTCAAGTTTAGCACTACGGTATGAGACACAGCAGTTGCAATGCGTAGGTAATAAGACTTGGTTCAAGTACAGCAATCAGGCCTGAGACAGAGCATTTCAAATACCTAACTGATATTACACCTGGAGTCAGTTATAGTACTAGTAATAACACACCTACATTGGGGATTAGCACTAAGGTCTAGAACTCAACAGCTACAATGCATAGTTAATATCACACCAGGGTTCAAATATGGTGCTAAAGCTACCGTATAGTGGTTCAAATACATATGGCCTGCACAATGCAGCATACAATACTGGCAAGGGGCAAAGTTAGTTGGTAGTCTTGGGCCATGGATGGAGCAAGACCTTTGAGTGTCCAATAGGTTACCTGTGTAGCCGGTAGGAGCAAGCAGGGTAGCGTTGGGTGGTGAGGCCTGCAGACCACACGTGCAGCTTAGGTATGTATGAACCTTGCGGAGTTACATACATACAGAGGATGGGCAGAGCACAGTAAGCGCACTTAACCGCTGTGGTCCAGAGTAGTCAGAGCAGAATCAGGCAGCGTTTGTGTCTCCAAGCTCCTTCGGCTCCCGACAGGCTTCAGACAGGAAGCCTTGTGGTCGGCCTTAGGGGCGTGCCGGCGTTCGCCTGCCGACTACTGTGATAGGTTAAGGCGGTATGCAGGGCCAATCAGATCAGGCCTGCAGCAGAGGCAAGGAGCTGATGCCCGACCACGATATGCCAGCAGCCATCTTAGACATGACAAAGCCTCCCTGAGGCGAATGGTGGCAAAATGAAGATGCTGGAAGGGCTCGGCAGCCAGTGCAAGTGCTGCGCAGAGAACGCAACAGTGTCACTTCGTGCAAATTATGGAGCTTAAAGCATATTTCAGATTTGCTCGTGGCGGAGGGATGGACAGCGGCTGAGGGGGTCTGTGGACCAGTGGGGCTTCTTCCTCAACTCACCTGGATCGAGGGCAGCACTGCTCCGGCAGTGGAGGGGGTCCTGAGCCTCCTGGCTCTTAGTTTGGAGTGTGGTCCGTCCATGGATAGGCGGTGTTTGAGATAATGTTGGTTGCACAGCTGTGATCCATGACCCAGTCAAGGGTGCGGCCCTTCGAGTGAGTGGGGGCGAGTACTCCTGTTACGCTCACCTGGCTCCCACAGGGGCGTCGGAGACCGCAGCCGTCCGGGTCCGACCTCCAATGTGATGCGTAGTTCAGAGATGACTGACTGGACTGGCCCTCCGAATCTTGTCTGCAAGTGGAGAGATGGATTTAGCCACCCGTGGATTCAAGTGATGGCACCCTCCCACAGTCCTCCCCACTTATCACTCCGAAGTGCCCTTTCAGCAATCTCACCTTATACTCTTGAAAGATGAGCTCTCCATCCTGCATGGATTGCAGGGACGCGTTGATGCCAGTTACTTCACTGGTTTGAAGGCGTGGGAGAGTTCCGGAGAGTATTGACTCTGAGGTTCCTGGCTAGGACCAGTAAGTATCAAGTTCATAGAGTTCAATATGTCCGATGTTCACTCTTGTTCCCCCCTTCCTTCCTTGTCTTGCAGCTGAGTTTGTGAGAAGATTCTCTTGTGGTAGCTGGTGGCGCTCAGGTAGGAGTCTGTATTACCCGACGCTGTCCGGTAAATGTTGCATGTGTTTAACATGTTTTCCCTCTCTTTGCAGGTGCGGCACATGAAGATGCAGAGAGTTATAAAATAATGCCTCCGGTGGTAAATCAGGTAAGTCTATGGTGATACATTTGTTGGTTTTCTCGGCTCACCTTGTTGTTTTCTTTTGTCCCCCAGGTGCCAGAGTTCGGCGAAGAAATGATGGAGGCAGCGCCGAATCGGAAGATGCTGCGAGGACTGGCGAGTATGGCGCGGCGCTGCAGCTGGAGATGTGACGCGTAATGAAATAGGTCCGGAGGCGAGATGGATCCGGAATCAGGTGAACTATTTTCGAATTCCTCATTTTCTAACCTTGTCCTTTTCTTTCCTCTTGTTTTCAGGAGCTCCAGATTCGAGGCGGGCGTGGCAGAAGACTGGATGCTGGCTGCAGGCACGGTGAGCCTTACGCTGCTGGATGCAGAATAACGCGAAGGGTGTGCTGCTGTTCGGGCGTGGTTTAAATAGCCTCCAAAGTAGTTCCAGGTAAGAAGTTCCCCAGACCCACGCCCGAGTAAAAAATAGTCTCTGTAATAAAATAGTCCCATCCAGGCCTCACGTTGGCTTGGACTCACTTGCAGCATGGTCTACATCAGGCAAGTAAAGTCTATGAGCCTGGCGCCAGGACTGATTCCTATGATGAGCCTGGCGCCTAAGGCGCCAGGACTGAACACAAACAGGGGGCTGTTGGGGTTTTAATAAGTGTCTGGATGCCTGCTCCCGGAGCTGATGGGCTTGGTCCTGATGCCCTGGGGTAGGCATCATGACAGCACTCCCCCCCACCCCCCCCCACCCCCCACCCCCCAAGGCCCCTCCTAAAGTTGTTCTTCGCCTTGGCCCTGGTTTGTCTGGGAAGTCCCGATGGAATCTCTTCACCAACCGAGGTGCATGAACTTGGTCACAAGGCTCCCATGACCTTTCTTGTGGTCTGTAGCCCTTCCAATCAATTAAATAAAAAAAGTTTTGATTTAACCATCTTGGAGTCCAGGATATTTTTTACCTCAAATTCAGGTTCTCCGTCTATCAAGATGGGGTCGGGTGGTTTGGTTAATCTTGTTCCTGGTTGAACTGGTTTTAAAAGTGAAACATGAAAGACAGGATGAATTCGCATATTAGAGGGTAATTCCAATTTTACGGCCACCGGGTTGATAATGGCCTTAATCGGGTAAGGTCCCAAATATCTAGGGTTAAAAGTCTGAATTCCTTTCAGAGATATGTGTTTTGTAGCCAGCCAAACTTGATCCCCAATCTGGTATTGTGGAGTTTCACTTCTATGTTGATCAGCATTTTTCTTATATTTCTCTTTTGCTTGTTTCAAATGTTCTGTTGCCTCCTTAAAGGCTTGTGTAATAGTAGAGTGACTAACTGCGGGCATTTCTAAGTGCTGAGGCGAATCTAGTTCTGAGGTTCGGGGGTGATGTCCATATACGGTATAAAAGGGGCTTTGTCCGGTTCCTGAATGTACTGAGTTATTGTATGCATACTCGGAAATCCATAAAATATCTTTCCAATTACTTTCGATCTGGTGTAGCATGCAACGAAGGTACTGTTCAAGGGTCTGGTTGGTCCTCTCCGTCTGACCATCGGTTTAGGGATGGTGACTGGTTGATAGCCTCACGTCGATTTGCGCCAATTGACAACATTTCTTCCAAAATTGTGAAATGAATTGACTACCTCGATCAGAGACCAATACGGAAGGAAATCCGTGTATTCGAACAATCTTCTCGAGGAACTCCTTGGCCAGAATTGAAGCAGGAGGTAATACCTTTAAAGGGATAAAGTGAGCCATCTTAGAAAAAAGATCCACAATAACTAGAATGGTGTTAAATCCATTACATGGAGGTAGATCTGTAATAAGGTCTAAAGATAAGGTGTGCCATGGTGTAGGAGGAACATCCAAAGGTTGTAAAAGGCCAGCTGGTTTTTTCTTTTGACTTTTGTTTTGGGTGCAAATGCCACAAGACATCACAAATGACTTTACGTCTTTTCGCCAGGTGGCCCACCAGAATTGTCTCTTAATTTTAGCTTGAGTTTTTGCGATACCTGGGTGCCCTTCCATCAAGGTGTCATGATAACTGGAGATGACTAGTTCTTTTAGTTCCTTGTGTAGTAGAAATAGTCGCCCTTGATAATAAGGTAGGTCATCGATGACTGAGTAGTCCGGGCCTTTCTTTACCCAGTCCTGCAGGGCTGTTGGATCGAAGAGTTGTTGGACTTTTACATGACTATCCTCCAGTGTCTGTAGAGTAGTTATGCCAAGAATTCTTTGTTCTGAAATTATAGGCACCGGTTCTGTGTTCGCATATGTTTCTCCCATCCTTATTCGGGATAAGGCATCTGCCTTGCCGTTTTTACAGCCTGGTCGATAAGTTATCACGAAATCGAACTCGGCAAAGAACAATGCCCATCGAAGTTGTCTCAATGATTGGGCTTTGGCTGTTTTTAAATACTGCAAGTTCCGGTGATCGGTGATTACAGTGATGGTATGCCTGGCACCGAGAAGATAATGCCACCAAGCCTTGAAGGCGGATTTGATGGCTAATAATTCTTTATCGGTAACCGCATGGTTTAACTCGGGTGCCGAGAACTTTCTGGACCAAAATGCTACTGGGTGAAGTTGACCGGTTTCGGTATCCTTCTGGGACAGGACAGCTCCCATGGCTAAACTGGATGCAGTTTCAACTATGTATGGAAGTTCAGGGCGGGGATGCTTTAAGACAGGTGCAGACGTGAATTTTTCTTTCAGCTCTTGAAAGGCCTTTTCAGCCTCTTCGGTCCACAAGAAGCGTTTGTTTTTTCGCAAAAGTGCTGTGATGGGGTGTACAGCATGTGGGAAATCCGGAATGAATCTGCGGTAGAAATTAGCAAATCCGAGCATGCTTTGTACCCCTTTAAATGAACTGGGTGATGGCCACTCGAGAATTGCGTCCACCTTCCGAGAGTCCATTCGAACTCCTTTTGGAGTCAGGATAAATCCAAGGAATTCAACTTCCGTAGTATGAAGAACACATTTTTCCAATTTTGCATATAACTTGTGCTGGCGTAGTTTCTCAAGGACTGCACGCACATGCTTAACATGGTCTGATTCTGAGGAGGAGTACACTAGAATATCGTCTATGTATACGACAACACAGACGTCAATGAGTTCACGAAGGACATCCTTCATAAAATACTGGAAGGCTGCTGGTGCATTGCACAACCCGAAGGGCATCACCTGATATTCGAATAATCCGTACTTGGTGCGAAAGGCAGTCTTCCATTCGTCGCCTTTCTTTACACGTACCAGATGATATGCCCCTCGGAGATCCAATTTAGTGTAGATGCAGGCATCCTTTACTTGGTCTAGTAATTCGGAGATCAGAGGCAATGGGTATCGGTTCTTCACCGTAATCTGATTTAATGCGCGGTAGTCTATGCATGTTCTGAGGTCACCTTCCTTTTTAGGCACGAAGAACAAAGCTGAGGATGCAGGGGATTTGGATGGACGAATAAAGCCATTAGCAAGGTATTGGTCCAAGTATTGTCGTAGGTGACGGTTTTCGGGTTCCGTAAGGGCGTAGATCCTACTGCATGAGGGTTGTGCACCGGGTATGAGGTCCATTTGACAATCGTATGATCTGTGAGGTGGTAAGGTGTTTGCCTGTTCTTTGTGAAAAACATCTTGGAATTCTTGATATTCCTGAGGTAACTGCCCAACTGGGTTAGAAACTGTGGCCAGGCCTTTGTTCAAGGTTTTTTCCGGGTAGCAGGTCTGTGCACAATCTGGGAAGGTTATTCTCTTCTCTCGCCAATCAATACTAGGATGTGTTTCCAACCAAGGTATCCCCAGTATTATTTGGAACTGCGGGGCTTTGATTAAATCAAACACAATAGTCTCTCGATGCCCATCTTGGCCCAACAGTGTCATCTCTGTGGTGGAATGAGTTACAGGCCCAGAGACGATTTCAGTTCCATCAAATGTGGTGATGACATCCAAAGAGTTTTTTTTGCAGAAATGTAGATTCATCCTAGAAGCCAAGTCGTCGTCCATATAGTTCCCTACGGCCCTGCTGTCAATGTATGCCCTTACTGCGTGCATACGTGATGGCTGCCTTGGATCAATAAGGACCATTGGTATGATTAGGTGCGAGGTCTGAGTGTCCTCCTTCAAGCTCGGCAAGCGGACCTCTATGCTTGTCGGGCGTGGTCGTTTCCCGAATCAGGTTCTGTTTGATTTCTATCAGCGACTCCGACTATTTTCTTGGATGGTTTTATAGGGCAATCCCGTAGAAAATGTATAGACACAATTGCATCTGCTGTCTCCTTTCTCTTTCCTTTTGAGTTAAAGGTCCCTTAACCCCCCTGATCTGCATAGGTTCTGCTGCATCTGTTCCTTTGGGGGTGACGTATTTAATCAATACCCGATTCTCGAACTTAGCTCGGTCAGCCTTTCTATTCTGAAGCCGATGGTCTAACTGGACCACTAAGTCTATATATTCTGCGCAATCCTGATGTGGGTTCACAACTTGGGCCAAAACATCTTTAAGCTCTCCCCGAAGTCCACGATGAAATAGTGTAATTTGTTTTACCTTTGGCCATCCGGTTTCTACCACCAGCCTATTAAAGGTTGCGATAGAGGTTAACAGATCCTGGTTACCTTGTCGTAGGGATAAAAGTTAGTTATCCAGGGCCTGTCCGTGGGAATGTCTAGCGAATAGTCTTTCCATGCTCATTTGAAAACCCTGAAAGTTCCGAAGAAGAGGGTCATCCCGATTGACTAATGGAATCGACCAATCAGCTGCACTGCCACTCAAGTATGATAATACAAAAGCCACTTTGGCTTGGTCATTCAGAAAAGCTCCAGGTCTGCATAGAAAGTGCAAGCGACATTGGTTCATAAACACGGCAAACCTTTTTGGGTCCCCAGCAAAGCGTTCAGGTGGAGCTAAAGGAATAGCCCCTGGTAAAACCACTTGCACCGGATTGCTCAATGAAACAGGAGTTGGATTATCCCCCTCCCCCGAGTCCTGGTAAATGTGTTTGCCCTGCTTGGTTTTGCAGCAGCTGCCTAGCCAGATCGTCAGTGCGCTCCTTAGAAACAATTAGTTCTCTCCTGAGGGCATTAGTCTCTTGGTGAGCGGAGTGCACTTCCGCCCTAAATTCCCCAAGTAATTGGGCCAGTTGGTCGGTTTCCGAGGTTTCCATAACGCCCGGATGGGGATTCATAGAGAGGCTTGGTGTTCTGTTACGCTCACCTGGCTCCCACAGGGGCGTCAGTCGGACCCGGATGGCTGCGGTCTCCACCAATGTGGTGCGTAGTGTAGAGATGACCGACTGGACTGGCCCTCCGAATCTTGTCTGCTTGACCCGTAGAAGAAGTATCCTGCAAGTGGAGAGATGGATTTAGCCAACCGTGGATTCAAGTGATGGCACCCCCCCCCCCACAGTCCTCCCCACTTATCACTACAAAGTGCCCTTTCAGCAATCTCACTTTATACTCTTGAAAGATGAGCTCTCCATCCTGCATGGATTGCAGTGGCGCGTTGATGCCAGTTACTTCACTGGTTTGAAGGCGTGGGAGAGTTCGAGAGTATTGACTCTGAGGTTCCTGGTTAGGACCAGTAAGTATCAAGTTCATAGAGTTCAATATGTCCGATGTTCACTCTTGTTCCCCCCTTCCTTCCTTGTCTTGCAGCTGAGTTCGTGAGAAGATGCTCTCATGGTAGCTAGTGGCACTCAGGTAAGAGTCTGTATTACCAGACGCTGTCCGGTAAATGTTGCACGTGTTTAACGTGTTGTTTTCTCTCTCTCTTTGCAGGTGTGGCACATGAAGATGCGGAGAGTTATAGAATAATGCCTCTGGTGGTAAATCAGGTAAGTCTATGGTGATAAGAGTTATATTTGTTGGTTTTCTCGGCTCACCTTGTTGTTTTCTTTTGTCCCTCAGGTGCCGGAGTTCGGTGAAGAAATGATGGAGGCAGCGCCGAATCGGAAGATGCTGCGAGGACTGGCGAGAATGGCGCGGCGCTGCAGCTGGAGATGCGACGCGTACTGAAATGATGTTCTTTCCAGGTCCGGAGGCGAGATGGATCTGGAATCAGGTGAGGAATTCGAAAATAGTTTGTTTTCTAACCTTGTCCTTTTCTTTCCTCTTGTTTTCAGGAGCACCAGATTCAAGGCGGGCGTGGCAGAAGACTGGATGCTGGCTGCAGGCACGGTGAGCGTTACGCTGCTGGATGCAGAATAACGCAAAGCGTGTGCTGTTGTTCGGGTGTGGTTTAAATAGCCTCCAAAGTAGTTCCAGGTAAGAAGTTCCCCAGAACCACGCCCGAGTAAAAAATAGTCCCTGTAAAAATAGTCCCATCCAGGCCTCATGTTGGCTTGGACTCACTTGCAGCATGGTCTGCATCAGGTAAGTAAAGTCTATGAGCCTGGCGCCTAAGGCGCCAGGACTGAATCAAAACAGCCCCCAGCCGGGGCTGTTACGGTTTTAATAAGTGTCTGGATGCCTGCTCCCGGAGCTGATGGGCTTGGTCCTGATGCCCGGGGGTAGGCATCATGACAACTCCTTGGGCGAATCCTATGTCTGCAAGTTCTTTTGCTAAGATTGTGACAGATTTATCCTTAGGATCATTGTATCCTAAATTTAGACCTCCTAGTAGAAGGATGTTTTAATGTTGTTACTGAGCCGGTGGTAGAGGTGCTCTTGGAAGTCTGCTGGGAGTCAGGAGGTCTATATAGGATGTGGATATGGATTAGGTCATTGGGGGAGAGCGTAAGCTTGGCCGATAGGCTATAAGCATTTCCACCCCATGTACTATGGTCTGCTAGTCTAATTGACAGTGAGTCTTTGTGGATGAGGGCAACTCCCCCTCCAATCCTATCAGGTATATCTTGCCTAAGGATGGTGTATCCTGGGGGTAGGGCTAGTGCGATGGCTGGGCAGGAGGCATCATTGAGCCAGGTTTTGGTGATGCTTAGTAGATCTAGATTGTGTGTGGATAGTAGATCATTTATCTCTAAGGCAAGTGCAGGTAGGGAGCGTACGTTCAGTAGGGCACATTTGAGAGGTGGGTATTGTGTGCCTTTGACATTTTTGCTTATACTAGGATGAGGTGTGCTTGTTGTGGTGTGCAGTACTGAAAGACTTAGTGCGAGGTAGTGCTGAGGCCAGTTGGAATGGTGGCGAGAGAGGGGTAGTGGGTTTGCTCATCTTAGTGTGGGATAATGGTGTGGTGCAGGTGCCTAATCTGGTATTTCTTGACGTGATGGGTCTGGGTGAGCAGGGTAAATGTCTAGGAAGTGATTGATTTCCGAGATTCTAGAGTATGATAGCTAGGCTAGGTGGCTGAGACTGTGTGATGTAGTCTGGTGCTGTGGCGTCTGAATTTAGTGCAGGGCACTGAGTGTGGTGTGCTGGGTGCATGTGGTGCGGCGTGGGGGCCATTATTGTGAGGACTATAAAGAGGGCTGTTAGGCTGGCTGGGCAGAGTGTGACAGAGAGTGCGGGATGTGATTCTGTGCTGTGAGTGGAATGTGAACTCCTGGGCATCATGGTAGCGGAGAGTGGCTGTGTGGGTGCGTGCAGCTAAGACAGATTGTGTGACTAGTGCTGGGGCAGTGGACGGCCACAAATACAGTGCCTAGTTTCAATTTCCAACGTAGAACAGGCAGAGGTTAAATAGTGGCAGAGTACAAGTAAATAGCAGCTCAGAGAATATAGCGCCTAGATTCGATTTTCCACATAAGGCAGGCAGAGGCTAAATAGTGGCAGAATACAAGTACGTAGCAGCTCATCAGAGAATACAGTGCCTGGATTCGATTTTCCACATAGGGCAGGCAGAGGCTAAATAATGGCAGAATACAAGTAGGTAGCGATTCAGCAAAAATACAATGCAAGCATCGTGCCTAGATGCGATTTGCGTGGTCTGGGTGGGAGGTGCACAGTAAAGGTGGCATCAGGCAATTTGCTGCAGACAGTGCCTTAAGGGACGAATTTCAATAGTTACGCATTTTATAATGGGAGCGGCGTGCCTAGCAGGGTTTCAGAGTACCTTTAGCATGTTCATCCAAGGGCAGGATGACCGCGGTGCAGAGAGTCCGGCCGACGGCTGAGAAGGCGTGGACAGGGCAACCGCCTTTGTGAGTAGGCCTTCGTGTTGGAGGCCGGCTACGCCTGCCGGTGGGTGATTAGAGCTTTTCAGAGCTCTAACAGCCAATAGCGGGGCAGCGGGGCACCAGGAGCCTGGGTGGACCCAGACCAGGAAGGCAGAGATACCTACGAACAGAATGCAGCCATCTTGGAATGGCGGCCAGAATATCCAGGGATCTGGACGAAAATGCGTGAATATACAAATATCACATTTAGCATGTGTTAGCTTCTGGCAGGGGGATTCCTCAACACGGCGGAGCACAAGTGCATGTGTCCGCACTTTTGCTCATGAAAAAAGCAATTAGTGGCGGTCAGGTGCAAGGTGCCCAGGGGCCTACCTTGATGTGGGAGGAAAATCCGTCTTCACTCCCAGGTTGGTGCACTGGGGTGGGGGGGGACGGGGGTGGAGTCGGCTCCTGCTCGTCTGAAGTCATATGGTCATATTTAAACCCACCATAACTTTCTTGGTGTTTGAAAACATGGCTGAATGCTCCAAACACAAGGCTGGCAGGTCTATACTGCACGGATGATCCCTAATAAGGTTGAAAGCAGGTATGTAGTTGTCTTGACAGCCTTGCAAAATGTCTGTTTTGGGTTGATTAAGCTGTGTATAAAGCTTGCACTCAGACAAAAAAGACAGAGTTTCCAGGAGAAAAGGTTTGCATTTGGGCTGATTTGCACACCCACAATGCCTTGCTGTTGTGGCTCAGAACTGGAGGTGACGTTTTGGAATGTGTGACTTGGTTCAAATGGACTATTTCATATATATGTGTATGTATAAAATAAACAATAAAACAACCAAACACAAATGTGACCGGTGAAGCAAATAAATAGTGTTCACTGACCTTGAATATCAGTAATGCATTGTGTACAGTCTTGCTGAGTCACGGAATAGATTTTGCCTTCCTCTTTAATGTTAACTGATGATGCCACAGTGGCATTCCTTGTTTCTAGAGTAAAATATAAAGAAATAAGAAACCTTTTTGAAAATATATCCTGAAGAGATATCTGTATCCAGGGGTGGAAATGTCAAGTTGCAAGCTACTAGCAAGCCATATTAAGTCACTCACCCCCTCAGTTGCACACAGACCCACAGCACACCATTTCTTATTCGCCAAAAGTCAATTATCCCTAGCCAATGGCTAGCGCAATTGCACATTTTGCACCCTGCCTGTATACACTGTGAAATCCCTTTTAACTTCAGGCATTTTAGCTAGAAATATTTTTGAATGTAACACTTGCGCCACTTGAACAGTAGATTTCAAAGTGGTAAAACAAATTATATTCAAAGCACAGACTAAGAAATACACCACTGAATGCCACATATGTACATGTAGACTTACCCAAAAGACTACAATGATAGGAATAATAGTTTTGTTGCTCAATATGACTGGTAAGTAAGCTCAGGGAGTTGAGTGCTCACCTGGGGCAACTAAATGCGACTTGCAGTCATAGGTGGTTACCAGGCAGCCTAAGCCCAGACCTTCTTCCTTCCATGATGGATATGATCGTCCTATTTCGCTCCTTCCTTTTCTCTCTAAACATTTAGAATCACTGGTGTCACCTCTGCTCTCTATGTTTCTTGAATCCTCGCATGTTCTTGATTCTGCTCCATCTGGTTTCCGCCCTGTTAGAGGCACAGAGAGTGTCTTGGTTGGCGTCCAGGATGACATGTCCAGGCTGGTGGACGCAGATGGAGTGGGTGCCCTGATTTTGTTAGATCTGTCAGCGGCATTCGACACTGTAGACCACACCATCCTGCTGTCCCACCTTTCCCAGATGGGAATATCTGGGCAGGTACTAGCCTGGTTCACTTCATTCCTGGCGGATCGTACCCAAGCCCTCTCTATGCCTCCTTTTCTTTCTGTTCCCGGTCATCTCAGCTGCAGCGTGCCGCAAGGCTCCTCCTTGTCTCACATTATTATTAACATCTATATTTGGGCCCTTGAGCGTCTCATCCACTCCTTCGGCGTCAAATGCTACTCGTATGGCGCCGACACTGAGATCCTGATCGGATTAGATCTTGATCAGGCTGAGATGTCGTCGTGCCTACGGGGGTGCCTGGTGGCCGTGGGGGAGTGGATGAACCACAATTGGCTCAAATTGAACGCAGACAAAACTGAGGTGCTGGGCTGTCCCCCCGATCCTACGTTCTGGGTGTTCTCCTTCTGGCATTCTTTGGGCCCTCTTCCTACTCCGGTGGACAAGGTAAAAAACCTTGGTGTAAATTTGTCTGCATCTTTGTCCATGGACAAGCAAGTTACAGCTGTGTGTCAATGCAAGCATTTCCAACTTAAAACACTCAAGAAAATGCTTCCCATGATTCCCGCCCCCCTACGTCCTCCTGTGTTGGCGGAAATGGTGATATCCCGGCTGGATTACTGCAACTCTCTTTATTTAGCACAACCAAAGGGTTTGATCCAACGGATGCAAAGACTGCAAAATCTGGCAGCTCGTGTGGCAACAGGCACGCCTTATGGAGACCATACATCACTGGTGCTTCGATCCTTGCACTGGCTCTCGGTGACCCAACAAGTCAATTTTAAGGCCCTGTCCATAGTTCATCGCACCCTTCACGACCAGGTTGCTGAGTATCTTCAGTCCAAGTTTACTCGTTACCTCCCCAGCCGGAGACTGCGCTCTGCCTCGGCTAACCTGCTGATGGTTCCTACCTATAAGTGGGCTCGGATTGGAGGGCAAGCTTTTTCCATAGCAGCTGCAGAGCTGTGGAATTAACTCCCTTGGGTCATTTAGAAAATGTCCAACTACCTGGCTTTAAGAAAGGCTGTAAAAACACATTTATTCTAGAATGTACTCTGTTCTGGTTCCCTGGCTGGGGACCCCTCCCTCTAGCGCCAAAATACCTTAGGGTGAAAGTGCGCTTTATAAATGGGTTTAACATAACATATATTGGTGGTTATTACAACGCAGAAGGAAGCTGGCATGGTGCGCTATATAAACTTAAAAAGCTATATTATTATCAGATCGAGCTTCACATGCTGTGACAATCATACGCTTGATGTCAGCAGTGAAAAATCAGTTGCATTACACGAGTGTCTGTGCAGAATTTAAGGGCAAACATTTTCACAACAAAGGACTTCTGACTTCTTGTGTTTAGTATTTCAAAGTGCTCACTCATCAGCATTCACTTCTTCATAAAATGATGGTATGCGGGGCTCAAGATTTTAGCATCTGAAGCGGTTGTCCAGTCCAATTCCAATCACTGGATCAAGCTCTGGTAACCTAACTTCAAGATATTTAGTCATATAACTAAGTAAAGAAATCACATAAGGCTGGCTGGTTGTGTAGTGCTTATGGCCACTCGAATGTAACATTAAAACATGATGATAGACAGGAGAAAAGAAAGGATGTGTAATAAAGTCCCCTGCTTGGCGCTGGCAGTGCGGGCAGCCTTGTGGCTGTGGACCCTCCACCAAGCTAGCGCATGATAGCCACAGAGGAGGTACAGAAGAATCCCTGGGGACCCTTCTGCAGAGCAAGGGACAGTTAAAAGACCCACTGTTTGACCTAAACCCCACTCTTGTCCCTCTCCCAGACAGCTGGGACAGCCAAAACCATAGGAATCCCTCAGGAGACTGCTGCAGCGACAAAATAAATATTTTTTTCCATTTAAAATCCGGGCTAACAAAAGGGAAGCCAGGGCCCACTTTATCCCCTTTAAACGCCATGGGGGAATTACAAACACTACATTGCACTGTTCCTGCAATGAACCCCAGTTCCAGGACAGCTACAGGAACACAGATGGCCCTAGTTCCCTCTGGGAATCTTTCCGATTCAGGAGATCATCACAAAAGTATGCTGGAACATTGTATTTCTATTGTTTGATATGTTTCAGGCTCTGTCAAGGAAGACGGTCTTCTCCTTGAAGCGAGCACAGTAGCTCCAAACCGCAGCTACAATTATGCTCAGCTTCAGGACAGGATCACAGCTTTTCGCCACAATAAACCCCTGCCAGCCCAGCAAGGGAATAGCAGCTTAAATAAGTAAACACCAGCCAGCTTGAGGACAGATTTCAGAGCAAAAAGCAATGCCAAAATAATGTTTTCAGCCCAGGCAAAGCACAGCTTACAAACATGGCTCATAGAAAAAGACAGAAAAAAGGAATTTGCCAAGCCATGGTCCCAAAACACCCCAGGGGGCGGTTTAGTTGCAAGGAAGTCCCAGAAACTACGATGTGGAAGTGCGAGAGCTGCAGGCAAGCAGTGAGAAGCTGGGCACCATAACAAAATCCAAAATGGCTACCCCACATACCGGGCAACAGCAACAGTGGCGGCTGCCGTGGCGTTTAGGGCAATGCACGGCACACCGTTTGCGATGAACTACATGTCCTAGGAAAACCGGGATGTCACTCACGCGACTCGTCATGTGTTCAGTTTGCCGGCGCAACACGGAAATTGCTTGTACTTAAGGAATTGGAACATGCCGGGCGGCGCTCTTTAACCGCTGCGCCCAGCAAACAGCTTTCTGTGCTTACTGTTCTACTATTGATTCCTCTCGGCTTCCTGACCTCCTTGTCTTCTGATTACTTTGGACCTTGATTCTGCTCTGCCCATGTCTGTTTCTGGCGCATTGGTTCCACTGACAGATCACCCGGCTCCCCCCTGAACTCTACTTCTCCCCCTGGACTGCCCTCTCCTTATCCTGGTTGGCTGTGACTGCTCTGCTTCGCTCAACAGATTATTCGCCTGTCTGCCCTAAGGATTCTCGTTTTCCACGCCCCGGATTGCCTTTGTTTTCTTTTTTTTCTTTCTAGACGCCTGTACTTGTTTGATACAACTTGGATATTTTTTTTCCAACTTCTTTATATTATGTTGGTGTTCAGCTTAGAGCAGTGGTCTTCAAACTTTTTTGGCCAGGGCCCCCCTGTGCAAAATTTGGGCAGGTCGGGACCCCCCAGAAATGCCAAATGGACAGTATATATTGCGCGCCGTCACCTGCTCCCATCAAAGTCGCTGGGCTCCCTCATCCCACTCCTACCCAGTCGCTGGTCTCTCCCCACCCCATCACACACCCAGGGCTCTCCCCACTCTGCTCCCATCACTATCCCATGGTTCCCGCCCATTGTGCTCCCACCATAGTCCCTCGGTTCCCCCATCCCGTTCCCAACACAGTGAGGGCCAGTGGCGGCTGGTGAATCTTTTTTAAGTGGAGGGGCATTAAGGGGAGGTTCGGGGGGGGGGGTTCCCCCTGTGAATTTTTTTTTAAATAATAGGTTAAAATGTTGCATTGTAGAGCATACTTTTAACAAAAAATGGGTAAATAGCCAAACAGTTTGCAATTGTTGCTGGGAGTCCAGGGGGCAGGCATTGATATTTTATTTCTATCGCGCTCGTACACAAGTGTTTCAGAGCGTGACAAGGCAAGGGAGGGGAACAGAGGAGAATAAAACAGCGATCTTACTAGGCCCAGTGACATTGAGAACGCGCAAGTGTGAGGGGAAAAGTGCATGGAAGGGGGGAGAAGTGGAAAGTGCGAAGCAGAGGAGAAACAGATAAATAACAATAAATAAATAATAAAGGCAACAAACAGTGGTAGTGCAGCCAGCAATTTGCAAGTGCTACGTTTAAGGCAGCAGACAGGGTAGGTCTGATAAGTGCAGGAAGAAAGATGGTTCTCCTCAAGTTTTAGAGTGGCAGGGCGCTGTTCCAGAGGGAGGCCCCAGCCGAAGACGGAGATCTACCCCAGCTCGTTTCTTTGATAAACGACTGACCCTGAGGGAGTTGGAGGTAGAGGAGTGAAGAGCTCGAGAGGGGAGGTATTTGCGGAGGAATAGCTGAAGGTATTTTGGACCCAGGCCCCAGAAAGCCTTGTGGACAAGGCAGAGGGTTTTGAATGATAGATGTCCGGTAAAAAGATACCATCCCTGTCCCCTGGGCCCCACTGGTCCTAACACAATGAACATGATTATGTGTATATGCAAGGCGCTGCACATTCATACAGCAATCACTCTATCATTCACATGAGCATCCATCACCATACACTCACTCATAACGCATCCATACACATGTTTAAATAAAAACAATGAACATAAACGTACCTTCTGCATTGGCCTGTGTGTGGGTGCTGAAACGGCCTGCTCCAGCTGCTCTGTCCGTATGTGCGAGGAGGCGCAGGAGCTCCCCCTCGGACATACAGACATGCAGTGCCCCAGCCAGCATTTCCAATGAGCTATGCAATGCTGGCGAAGCAAAACGCCCCAGCACTTGCATGGCTCAGTGAGCATGTGCGGCTGGGGAACTAAACTGAACTGTCAAAGGGAAACAGTGTTTCCCTTTGACAGTTCAGCCAGCCCAGGAGCACTCCATTAGCTGGATAAAGCAGCTGAGGGAGTGCTCACTGTTTCACTGGGCTGGCTCCTTAGCTCCTCCATAATGGGTGAGGGGCCACTGGGTGGGCGCCTCTTGCCATTATGGATGAGCCGCCAGGCTCGGACAGGCCTATAGGGCAATGCCTGTACCAAAAATGTAAAATGCTAGTTTGGGCCAATCAAAATGGGCCACCATTTTGGCCAATGTGGACCATTTTGATGAGTTACTTAACTATGCAGTTAGTAATGTTGACCATTGTTGCTGAATATATCACAATTTACTTACATTTTAACACAAAGCACCCCTTTGGGTACTATTGAAACAGTGGGCTTCATAACTACTCTGGCGGTACCTGTGCCGGTAAAACCGGCACGGCTGCCACTGGAGTTGCATCCGGGTCTGGCACCCGCGAATGGGCAATTACTAGGTCATGCCGAGTTAGGCGGACATGATAATTGCCCTTTCGAAGGTGCCGGTAGATCCCCATTCCCATTTGAGCCCCATATGGCTCAAATGGGAATGGGGAGCTCGGATGCACCGGCACCGTTAATAACGGTGCTGGTGCATCCGACGAGCTGAGGTCAGACCTGGCGGGGGCTGTCAAGCACCCACGAGCACAACTCTTACTATGGCGGAACGGTAGCAACGGTGCCGGTAGCTTACCAGCACCGTTGTTACTGGTCCGCCATAGTAGTAATGAGGCCCAGTCTGTGACTAAAGGAATGAATATCCATTTACAACTGTGGGCCACTTTTTCATTGTTGCCTGAGACAGTTTCATGCTTCAGCCCGCCCATGTGGGCCACCCCTGCCCATTTCTTCCAATCTAAAAAAAAAAAAAAAAAAAAAAAATCTTTTTTCATGCTGAGCTCTCAGGGCCCCCCTGGGATGCACCCGCGGACCCCTAGGGGGTCGCGACCCACAGTTTGAATACCACTGGCTTAGAGACTCTCTTTGTGGAATCGTCTGTGGGAACTGGACTACCTTAATTATCCTTAGATTGCACCCTTGTGCCGCATTGTCAGGTATCCTTGTAGTGTAATAGACTTTGTCGGAGCTCTTCCTGGCGCTTTCCTTTTGGGATACCTTGACTCTCTGGACTTCCTGGCATGAGCTCGTCAAGTAGGTTCATTGTCCTCATCTTCAACACAGAAGGTAGGAGTTGGGTACTGTCTGAGGAAGGTATTACTTATCAGTATAAGGTTCCAGAATGGGAACAGTGATGTTATGGTTTGTGTCTTTTCCCTCCTTTTAGTTTTGCTGCTTGCTACTGCCTTTTCACCTGAACCCCTAGCCTCACAGCTGCTGTATTGCTCTCTGCAAGCTGTGCTCTCGGGAAAGGAAAGTCTCCCTGTGAAAGGAGACCCCAGTCGTCGTACTCGACTGCGTTTACGAGTCGGACCCGATCATGACAGATTAAGGAGCCTTACTTTGTCATACTGTGATTGATCCAGGAGCAGACCCCATGGCTGCTGTTTTACAGGCCTTCTCTACCCTCCGGACAGTTATGACAACCGCCCACGCGTCACTGCACCAACGCATGGACGTTATGCAGCGCTTAGTACCCCCTTTGCCCTCAGATGAGGAATTCAGGGATGGTGATGCCGCGGCAGCCCCTCCAGCTCCGAACACAGGAGGTACCCCTGTTTTGCCTGAGCAATTTCTATTGGCTCCACCGAAAAGATTCACATGCGATCCCCAAAACCTACAGAACATCCACAGCCAGTGTAGGTTGCATTTTCTCTGTCGTCCTCTGGCTTTTCCCAACTCCCCCACTAAGGCGGCTTTTGTGCTGTCGCATTTGGGGGTGGGGGTAACTACTGCTGCCTGGGCTAATCCTCTCTTGGAAACAAATGATCCTTTCATTATCCGACTTGGATGCCGTTTTCGGAGCTATGAAGCTAGTGTTCGATGCCAGGTATAAGGCAGAGGCATCAGACCTGTAGTTCTTAGCCTTGACGCAAGGAAAACAAAATATATTGACTTATCTGGCCCGTTTCAATCAACTGGCCGCAGAAACCACCTGGCCAGAACAGAAAAAAGCAGCAGTCTTAACGGGGCCTTTTCGACGAGCTGAAAGACGCCTTATCGCTGGTCCGATCTATACCATCCGGTTTTCAAGAGCTCCTGGATCTGGTTATGCAGGTGGACGCCCGACTTATACAAAAGACAGGAGCGAATGTAGGACCCCAGAGTTGCGCCGCCTGGAAAAATGGCGGCTGCACCTCCTGGTGTTTCCGGCGAGTCAGAGTCTATGCAGATCGGGGCTACGTGTAGCCATTTGATCAAAGAAGAGAGGGAGAGGCGATAGCCAACAACCTCTGTCTCTATTGTGCACAAACTGGTCATTTTCTCTGAGCTTGCCCGAAAAGTCCTGTTAAGCAGTCGGGAAATGCCAAGACTCATCCTTAGACGGGGCCTCTGGAACGAGTCAGCATTTCACCGGCTTTGAGATCGCCTCTTTGACCATGCACATATACCGGTCTATGTCCTTTTCCATGTTTGGATCCTGAGCGTTCACTGTTCCGGTAATGATTGACTCCGGGGCAACAGGCAATTACATGGACTATAAGCTGGCACAAAAAAGTGGGGTTCCCATACATGTTAAGAAAGTCCCAGAGACTGTGCTGGCAGTGGATGGTTCATGTCTAGTATCCGGGCAGGTGACAGAACAGGCCAAACCCATTTTCATAAGCACACAAGAAGGACATTCTAAATGGATGGTTTTTGATCTAATAGCCACTCCCCAGTTTCCATCCCATATTGGGGCTTCCTTGGCTGCAGAAACAACCTGGTTATTGACTGGGTGGATCAGGCCATGCATATTTCTTCTCCAGGTTGCAGGGAACACTGCCTATCCACCAGGTTGGATGCTACATGTTCTCGTTTGGCGTTACTGTCCGGTATGTCTACAGTTAGTGCCACCAAACAGGGATCGGCAACCTGCATACCCACGGAATACCAGGATTTTGCTGAGGTCTTTGACAAGGGTATGTCCAAACAACTTCCACCCCATTGGGAGTATGACTGCCCAATAGATCTGGTACCTGGTGCCTCCATACCCCATGGTCGCATCTACTCTCTCACACATAAGGAAGAGGACTTTCTCAAGGAGTACATAGAGAAGGCCCTATGTCTGGGTCACATGCATCCTTCTCGGTCCCCGGACGCTTCTCCCATCTTCTTCGTGCCCAAGAAGGACAGAGAGTTGCGCCTGTGTGAATTACAGAGCGCTGAATGCAGCAACCTTCAAAAACCAGTACCCATTGCCTCTGATGTCGGAACTATTGGACCCGTTGCAATCCTCTCATTTTCACCAAACTCGACCTCCGCGGCGCATACAACCTGGTCCGTATTAGGCATGGCGATGAATGGAAGACCACCTTCAAGACCAAATATGGTCTCATTGAGTATCTCGTCATGCCCTTCGGCCTATGTAATGCCCCTGCCACGTTTTAGTATTTCATCAAAGACATTTTCTGGGACATACTGGATTGTTTTGTTCTCGTGCACCTGGACAACATCTTAATCTTCTCTGAAACCCACGAAAAACAAGCCAAACGTGTGCATCATTCTACAGAGATCGAGGGAAAGTGCGGTATATGCCAAGTTAGAGAAACTAATATCAGAAATACGGACAATGAAGTACTCACCTGTGTAACAACCTTTGGCCAAATCACTGCACAAATCAGACAAATAATAAAAAGAATTCTGGCCACTAGTCCAATTGAGTATACCAGGAGACCCTCTACCAAGGATGGCCCTGAAACGATCAGAGAATGTGAAAGAATATCTAACCCATGCACACCTTGGAAAAAAGAAAACCAGAAATTCCCTAAGGAACCTATGCGAAATCACAGGCCACTACCCATATGGCACCTGCTCAGTGTGTCGCTTCACTAAGAAGACAAAGATGTTCCTAATAGCAGGCAAAGAATGGATGCTCAAATTGCAAATCACACAACGTGATCTATGTGATAGAATGCCCATGTGGGCTACGCTATGTGGGCCAAGCAACACAACCAGTCAATAAGAGAATTGGTGAGCATAGATCCAGAATCGGATGCAAAAACACACGCAGCGCTTTTGGTAATACACTTTATGGAATTTCAACACAGTCCTGATGACATTTCAATGGTGGGTCGTGAACAAAGTAAATAACACTAACGTAAGCAATGCTTTGCTGTACAAGGAAGCCTGGTGGGTCCATCGACTTCATACCATCACTAAACGCCTCCATGAAGCTATACCAGCACATTTTGAACATAAATGAGGGATTGCATATGTACAACATCAAAACTATCTCTGCAGAACAAAGGAAATCCAACACTTCTCAGGCTTGTCAATAATATAGCCAGCCTTGATTTGATCTAACCATTATGCTTACCCATTCATTATAAGAGCTACCACAGTAGGATGTGCCTTGAGCGCCTACAACCACTCCATCTGCATTAGTGCTGTGGATCCAACCAGGACCACACACGTTCCTAGATGATACCCTGCCAGGGATACCAGGCTCTAAAGGTGTGCAGGAAACAGTACACACAAAAAAACCTTCCCTCCTCTTGCGTGTGCGTACAATTGATATACGCGTCAGTAACCATGGCAACAAAATGGATGCACCAGTTTTCTGCCCACTCCCTGCACATTAGAATGCTACTATTTTGGACACTCACAATAAGTAGGGTCTCAGATAGCCATACAGTTAGACCCACCACATTTACAATAGGGTACTGGGTGCAGTGATCTCCTTAGGTATCGCAACGTTAGAAACAAAGTCCAAAGCGCACGTGCACTAGTATAGCAACACATTGCGAGCAACGGTGCAGGCGCGCAACAATGATATTAATTCAGTTGCCCCATGAACCAGCGCAAAACAAGGGACATGCAGACCGGTTCCTCGACTAGGAGACACGATCGTCACGCTGGTAAGACCCATTCACCTTGAATCACTTTGATTCGGTCGCATCATTCATGATACTCTGGCCCTTGAAAAGCCATTGATCCCACAGTATCTTTCCCACAGAACCACTGAGGCCACATTCTAAGAACAAGCAGAACTCAATCTCCTAAAAGCGAAGGATAGGACAACGCACGGCATGCAGAGGTAATCACACGGAAGCCATAGGTTTAGGTACATGTCACAGCCCTACAGTAACTTTGTCAGAGACGGAGAGAGGCTGCCTCCCACCCCTCGTCTCCTCAGTCTCAAGCTCACTAACACCGTTCACCCTAAACAGCATCCAATGGTGCCAAAAAAAAAAATAAAAATAAATAAATAAATAAATAAATAAAAAATGTCCTAGAACAGCGGTCTATGTTTTTGATTCCGACCTGCTCCAAACAAGGGAAGGTTGCGAAGGTCAGTGTGCAATAGGGGACAATGTAAAGCCTCAAAACCTTTTAACCTTCAATAGCGAGCTAGGCCGTTTTTTTTAGCCCATAGTTTTTTACACCACAAATAGGATGACCACTAAGGCTGTATGCCGCACTTACATATCAACTCATCCTTTCATCCACAACAGGGATACCCAATCCACGGCCCAGATAAAGGCAACAAACACACCTTGCCGAAACATCACTGGATAAGGACAAGCTATACCATTTCTAGCCCCTAACCACAACTGCAGCTAACTACTAGAGACACCTTCCCAGGAATGGTTATGTTTGAACTATATAGTTAAATAAATACAATAAAGGAAATGCTAAATGATTGACCAGTTACTATTTATGCGACAGGACATTTAGGTTGTTAGAAATACATAGACGTGTCACGCGCCGGTAGAACTGGCGCTTGTCTAGACCCTGGAGGTACGGCCGCCATTAGAAAGGCACATCACGTTCCACCGAAGCGTGCACTGACTGTCTAGTCCTCCAACTGTCATGGAGGCCGCCCGCGGCTGTAAATACACTCCTCGGCTGGCAACCAGTGTGTTGCAACCCTGTTCGCTGCTCTCTTTGCTTTTGGGGTAAGACACTGGTTTTTCTGCACTCTTCGAGGCTGCCGGCACCCTGCCGGTCTTGCTGTCTGTTGGCTTCTCTGTGCCTCCACCTTTGGCTTTCTCTCTGCGGTCTCACCACTGCTCTTTCTCTCTTTCTCCCTTTCGGAGCCCTGGACTGCGGCCGTTCGCTCCCTCAGAAGATCCCTGCAGCTCTCGCTGAGCTATAAAACCTTCTCACTGCAGATTTCCTTCGGCTCTTCATTTACAGCCTCGCCATCCCTCATTATTTCTTTCACTCCTGGTTTTCCCTGCTTGCCTCAGCACCCTCTCTTTAGCTACTGAGGTCTCGCATATGCATACTGGGTTATATTCATGTACCTGCATTGGAATACATTGCCAGCGAATATCAGCCCGCAGAGCTCCTGCTCATACCCTTCTGGGGTTCTGCCTTCCCAAGGAACACCCTTAAATCCTGGACCACTAATCAGAGACTCTTTGGACCGCCTGCACCATCAGGATACCGGCCTCTCTTGCCACACCACATCAGCCAGACCACCAAGAGGTTTTTTCTGCCTTCCTGGCTTTTTCCTCAGTTGGCTTTCTCAGGAAGAGACCCCTTGCTGGCTTCTTTGCTGTAAGCAGGCACAGTGGCTTCCCAACTAGGGAGACCATGGGCCTCATTACAAGCATGGCAGTCCGGGAACTACGGTACCGGTAAGCATGCCGGTACCGTAGTTTCCGGGCCGCCATACTACAGGCTGTGCTGGCGGGTGCCTGACAGCCCACCAGGTTTTTCCTGGCCGGCTGACCAGCACCCGCAAGCACAGCACATCGGATGCACCGCCACAACTCTGCATGTGTCGGTGCATCCGACGTCCCCAGCCCCATTCAGCCCTATGGCGCAGAATAGGGATGAGGAGGCCCTTGATTCCAGCACCCGAAAATGGGCAAGTACCGGGTCCGCCTGACTCTGCATGACCCGGTTCTTGCCCATTCACAGGTGCTGGGAAAAAATGCAACTCCGGTGGCAGGCGTGCCGTTTTTAACGGCACGGCTACCGCCACAGTTGTAATGAGGCCCCATATCTCTTCAAGACCAAATTGCACACCAGGAGGCGGCCAAGGAACAAGGACTCCTCTTCTACGCCCGGTGAATCAAGTGAGGAGGGTTTGTCAGGTTCAAGTGACGAAGCAGGGGGAATCGGGATACATTGGGGGTCATTCCAAGATTGGAGGTAGTCGTGGCGCTATTTGCCCCATGACTGCCTCCAATAACGGGACCGAGTCCGGTGTGGTGCAATGGGGACTTACCGGTCTAGTCCGACCCTGGCGGGACCGTTAAGTCCCCATTGCACCAACCATTCCCCATTCCCACTGAGCCCTCACAGGGCTCAATGGGAATGAGGAGGGCGCAAATAACGGGCTTGCGAATGGCAAGCCCGTTATTTGCACCCTGGTCCCTTAGCGGGACCCGTAAGGGACGTATGGTCCGACCACAGGTCCCTTACGGTTCCCGCTAAGGGACCACGGAATTGGGCAGTAGGGGATTACCGGCACCGGTCTCCTTACCGGTGCCCGGTATCCCCTACTGCCCACCTCGGAATGACCTCCATTGTTACAAGTAAAAAAGAAAGCGGGTGCTCATTTGACCAAAACAAAGGAACTGCAGGATAAACACTAATTTCTTTCAGCACGGTTTTCCTTGATGCTTGCATTGATGCGCTGGTTGTGAAAAGCACAGAACTAGGAGGCCAAAATATTAACTTAAAATCGAAAATGGGTCTATGCATTATTCCAATTATATATGTATTTGTCAATGCACCAGGAAGAATAAAAGTATATTTTGTTTACAACAGCCTTTCAATTTTCCTAAATCCATGTATATGTTGCTTTTTTCACCACATATATGTTTAAGTAGTTGTTTTTTGTTTAAAAATACAGCACCCTGAGAAATGATCACGGTCACGTTCTAAAAAGGTTATAGATGAAATAAACCAGGGCAATTTTAAAATGCCCCAGAAAACACAATTAGTCAGAATTACTTATGGATCAATAGGAATATCTAGACTAATTGTATTTAAAGGTTAGCAGGGAATTAAACACCTCACCCCAACAAATAACATGCAGGATTGATGTTGAATTCGAAGTGGCAGGACACCCTTAGTTATAGCAATACTTTTTTGCCCACCGTCCTAACACCATAGGGCCACCCTTCTGTTAAAAAAAGTTGTCTGACCACCACAGCAGATCTTGCTGCAGCCATGATGGGATGGGAACCGCCTCAGTTATAGCGTCTGACAGTTGGGACCAGGTTGCCGATGGGTGTAGTTGAGTACACCACATCTGCAGCCTCGTGATAGGTACCGGCATGACACATGCTGCCATCAGTCCCAATAGGCGCATTGTCCGGGCATGTCCCAAGCTGTTGTCCGGGCATGAGAAAGGAACAGTGAGACTGTCTCCGATATATAGTTTATTCTCGTTTTTGTAGGAAAGAGCTTGCCCAGCTCTGAATTCCAGATGAATTCTATGAATTCTAGCTTCTGAATCAGGATTAGTGTGGATTTCTTTACATTTACTTGTAGGCTCAGCGCATACATCAGGTCTAGGCGGTACTGCAGATGTTCTGATGCTTGGGTTGGGGACTGGGCTCTGATCCGCCAGTCGACCAAGTAAGGATACAAGTGAATGCCTTTGAGGTGCAGGAATGTAGCCACCACTGCCATCAGCTTGGTGGACAGCCTTGGGGCCAAACTGAGGCTGAAGGGCAAGATTTTGTACCGATAATGAGCTTGGCCTATGGAGAACCGCAGTTGCTGGCTCAAGGGATGATCAAATGAGAGCAGGTGTGATCATCTTTAATTGTTTTTAGGGTAAGAAAAGTTTAAGAGGAAAAGTCTAGCGCCATCCGCAAGCCAACCTTGTTTTTCTCCGGAACAGTAAAGAACCTTGAATAAAAACCTGAACCCTTTCTATTGCTTCTATGAGCAGCAGTTTGGATATCTCCTCTGAAAGAGAGTCTGAGCATCTCTGAAGGAGGGGGGAGATTGGGGATTGGAGGAAGCGGGAGGCGATAGCCCTGTGGACCATTGACAGGGACCAGTTCTCGCTGGCAGACCTCCAGTGGCCAAGATGATTATGCACTTGACCTCCTACTGGTGTTCTGTGGATCTGCACCCTTACATCACTTTGATTCTGGGGTTGGGAAGAGGTGGGGGGGAAGAATTCCCATGTGATGGGCTTGCTTTCTTCTTTCTAGGAGCACTCAGATCTGTCCTGCCTACTGCAGTGGACGCCCCTGAAACCTTGGTAGTGAAAGCCAGTCTCTGAAGGACCAAACACTCTGGTTTTGTGGGGGGCCAGAAAGCACCACCCCATCAAATGCAAGTCCATTATTTATTTGTGGACATCCGATTGAAACTTGGAGGGTTGGAGTAGCGCTTCGTGGCTAATGGCCGCACCGACAGCCATGTCTCTAACTGCTGTGCCAAGGTGGTGATAAACGACATCCATCAGGTCTTGCGCTACTAGGCGCGCATGTGTCAGGCCTGAGTGGAATTACGCTTGAAATTCAGGGGAGGAGAAGCGAATCGTAGTCACCCAGCTCTTTCCAATACTTAATATTGGTTGCTGCCATTACCGCTTCTGCATTGGCCAGCCTAAAGCTCAGGGCGGAGTTCTGGTAAACCTTTTTCCCTGCATCGTCCAAGAAGCAGTCTTCCCACCCTATAAGAATCTGGGAAAAAAAGAGGACGAAGCAGTTGATGCTTGGCTATTATCAATGAGTGTAGCCGTGGAGTGAGCTGAAGGATAGCCCTTCATGCACAGCTTCTCCACTGGAAGAGACCTGTACCTCATAACCACTCTTTGCTACTGGCTGGACACAGACTGGTTTTTGGCAACTTGTTAAAGCCCTTCCCACCACGTCTGGCTGAAGTTGTATACCAGACCTCTCGGTGGCCTTCCTCAAAAAGACTGAAGAAAGGACCTCTTGCTCCGTCTGTGGAACTTCTGGTACTGAAATCCCCATATACTCCATCAGGCTTTGTACCCAGTCATAGAAAGATTTGATTGACATGGGTACTTCCACACTATTATTATGGTATTTATTGTGAGGATCTAACTTCGAGAAGCAACTGAGCGTTTAACAGAGGCATACAACAATACAGATACACAACAGAGTGCTTTACAGAGGTATACAACAGTACAGATGCATAACAGAGCGCTTTTCAGAGGTAACAACAGAACAGCTATACAGCGGAGGGTAGGACAGAGGGGCACAGAAGAGGGGTACAGCTGTACAGGGTGACAGGGAGGAGAAGGGCAGACGGCATCTAGAGAGTCAGGTGGCATAGGGGTGCGACGTGATGGCATAGTTGTTAAGAGACTCCTTGAAGAGGTGGGTCTTGAGTTCATTTCTGAATTGTAGAAGCAAGTCTGATACTGACAGAAGGAGGTTCCATAGCCTTGGGGGCGTAGACAGACGAGGCTTTTTTTGGTCCTTTCCTTTTTGTGGTAGCGGATTTCAAGTATGCATGTATCCTGGCTTCTGGTGGGGCGCTGTCTACATGAGAGGCTGAGTTTCTCTGCGAGGTAGCCGGATGACTTGAAGGCAATTGCCTTACGGATGATGCGCCAAAAACTGAAGGTGATTTGTGCATCCAGTTGAAGCCAGTGAAGGATGATGGGGGTTGGAGTGATGTGGTCGTATCTGCGTAGACCCTTCATGAGGTGTGCAGCCACGTAGGGTACACGTCTCAGGAGCGCTAAGGGAGGACGACAGGCAGCCTTTGAGGAGGCCATTGTTGTCCCCATCCAGGTGGGATGGGACCACTGCTTAAACGGTGGATGTAAAGTGGTCCGAAGGAAGGAAAAGGCTTCATTTTCCGCCGGAGGGAGATCTGATAAGCTGTCTTGAGTCTTCTTAGCTATGTGTTTCTTGAAGGAGTGGCGTTTGTTGGTGTGGAACCCGAGGGGTTTGGGGCAGGTGGTGAGCTTGGATGTGAAGCCCTCAGGGTTCATGGTTGATAACCATGTATGCATGTCTGGGTGTCTGCGTTGTTGACGAGGAGTAGGAATTTGGACTTGGAGGGGGTTTAGCTCAAGTATGCACTGACCATCCAAGATTGATCAACGAGAAGCAGATTTTGAGCCTGTGGATGTCCTTGATGGAGTCAATCTTGAGGTATAGCTGTGTGAGGATGGAACCCTGCAGGGACCCACAGGTGATGGGTAGCATTGGAGATCTAGGAGTCCATCTGAAAAAACTACTGGTGGTTGGCGAGGTAGGACTTGGTCACTGACCTCCATGTGCTGATGTAGGGTGTCCGCGAGTGCCTAGTGGTCTACTATGTCGAAAGCGGCTAAGAGGTCGAGTAGAACCAGGAGGCAGGGGTGGCCATCGTCAAGGATGTTGAGGGTGCCGTCGCCCACCTGTATGATTGCCGTTGCCATGCTGCATCTGGGTCTGAACCCGCATTGGTAAGTTTGGAGGAGATTGTTGGTGTAGATGCAATGCTGCAGTTGTGTGGCTACCGCTTGCTCGACGATCCTACCTAGAAAGGGAAGATGGATGATGGGGCGATAGTTATCAAGGTTATCAAGGTTGTCGGGATCCAGAGTGGGTTTCTTCAGTAGAGGGAGTCAATGGGAAGTTGCCTTGAGTTAGGGAGCTGTTGGTGACCTTCAGGTAGGGAAGGAGAACTTCTGCGGGATGGATGCTGGAAGGGTGTTGTCTGTATACGATTGGCAGGTCGTCTGTAGAGAGTGTCTTGAATGTTGTACAGGGTGTGGAGATTTTGCAAAGAGGGACATGAGGTGGGTCTATGGATGCAGAGCGAATGGATGGCGAAACCTTTTGTCAATGAAGAAGGTGTTGATGACAGTGGATTTTCTAATGTGGTATGGCAGGGCCGGTTTGCAGGTTGACGCAATGCTTGACCGCTTTGAAGAGGGCTTTGTTGTGAGCTTCTGCTGTGGTGCTCTGATAGTAGGAGGCTTTGGCTGAGTTGATTAGTTGTCAGCGGTTTGCTCAGAGTTCCTTGAGGAGCACCAGGTCGGATGCAGACTTGGAGCGGCGCCAGGTTTTCTCTCGTTTCCCGATGACTCTTTCGCTGAGGTTGAGTTCTTGGTGTACCAGGGTGCTGACGGTTTCAGTTTGCTGGTGTGTTTTTTCAGAGGTGCGTGTCGGTCGATGGAGGCAGCGAGGGTGGCGTTGAGTGCTACCAGTAGAGAGTCACAGTTCGGCTGGGGGTGTTCGGTCCATGTGAGGTGAAGGTTGTCAAGATCTTGCACAAGGGTTTCCACTGGGAATTTCTTGAAGGACCTGAAGGTGTGTCTGATGGGTTTCTGTTGGGAGTGCTTGATTGGGGTGGTGTGCAGGATGTTGAAAGGCATGGCCAGGTGGTCACACCAGTCAAGCGGGAGAGGAGAGATGTAGTGGAGGGAAGGCAGTGAGGTGATAATTAGGTCGAGGATGTTACCTTTCTTGTGCATTGGGTCTTTCGTGTGCTGTGTGAGGGTTTGGGGATTTCGAAAAGGTCAAGGAGCACTTCTTTCATCGGTTTGGTGGCGTTGTTTACTGGAAGGTTGAAGGCGCCTAAGAAGATGTTGACGTGAGGGACATGGTGGTGACCTAGTTGGTGAAGTCCCTGATGAAGGAGGTGTTGGGTTTGGGTGGTCTGTAGAGGAGATTGAAGGGGACTGTGTCCATTTGGGAGAGCGAGAAGTGGCAGGAGATGACTTGGACGGAGCCAATGTCAAGTCTGGTGCAGGGCCATAAAGTCTAGTGGATGAATGCCAGACCTCCGCCTGTCTTGTTCGGCCAGTCTCTGTATTGGATGCTGTAGCTGTCGGGGACAAGGACGTCTAGAATGTGGGTCGAGGAGGGCGTCAGCTAGGCCTCAGTGATGAACATGGCATCAAGGTCATGTGTAGTGATGAGGTCGGCATTGTCTGCTGCATGGGTGATAGCTGAGCGGACGTTGGTGAGCATCAACTTCCGGGTTGTGGACAGTGAGGAGCTGCCGATGGGCTTGAGGCTGATATGAGTGAGGTTGCTGCATTGCAGAGTCCATGCCTTAGAGGAGGGGCAATGTCGTACTTCCCCGTCGTCTGAGCAGGAGTTCGGACCCTGGGTCCTCCAGGTCCAAACAGGTCCTAAAAGGAATTAACCAGGTTACTCACCGTAGTGACCACCTTACTCCTAGTCTGTAGTCCCCTTTCCTCCATACTTATGGGACATCTCTCCGTCCTGTGGGACGGGACCGGAGCACTTTGTAAAAAGCATCCAAAAACATTTTTTCAAAAATGTGTCCTTCCTCTCTTTCTGCGCGGGGCCCGGCACGCGGCCGTAACCCCGCCCACGCATCGCCCATCAGTCCTTTTCTATCGCCAGGTCAGAGACCTATTAGCAATAACAGAGGAACCTTATTAGAGGAGACGGCGGACGGGCGTATGGAGGAAAGGGGACTATGGACTAGGAGTAAGGTGGTCACTACGGTTGAGTAACCTGGTTATACTCCTACGTCCCGTCCCCTTTCCTCCAAACTTATGGGAGATTCCAAAGCACTCCTAACTGGAACTACGGGTGGATGGAAATACCCCTTATTGAAAAAGGTTCTTCAGCATAGCCTGACCAAACTGAGCATCAGCTCTCGAGCTCATGTCAAGACAATAATGCTTACAAAAAGCGGATGGGGAGGCCCAAGTAGCTGCCCTAGCGATGGACTCCCAGGGGACATACTTCTGAAAAGCAACCGCAGCTGCCTTGCCCCGCACCAGGTGTGCATGAATACCCTTAGGAGGTTTCAGCCCCTTGACGGTGAAAGACTCCGTAATGCATGCGGCAATCCGAGAAATAGTCGCCTTAGACTCCTGATTACCCCGAGGGTTACCAAAAGTCACAAAAAGTTGAGAACAACTCCTAAACTCGGAAGTCCTGTCAAGGTAGAACTTAAGAGCCCTTCTGACATCATGACAGTGCAGAACCCTTTCTGCCTCCGAGGTAGGGTTCGTAAAAAAGACCAGCGGGGAGGCGATCGATTCAGATGGAATTCAGTTACCACCTTCGGTAGAAAGGCAGGGTTTGTCTGTCGGACCACCTTGTCCTGGTGAAAGACCAAGAAGGGATGCTCCATTGACTAGGCCTGGAGTTCACTCACCCGCCTTGCTGAGGTAATGGCGACCAGAAAGGACACTTTCCATGATAGGTACTTGAGGTCCACCGTGGCCATGGGTTCAAAAGGCTTATGGACTACATTTAGGTCCCACAGCAGGTGCAGACTACGAACTGGAGGGTAGAGGCGTGTCAAGCCTGCAAAATGCCTCTTGACGACAGAGTTACTCAGAGAGTAGGAACATTGGTCTGTAGAAAGATAAGCGGAGACCGCTGAAAGGTAAGTTCTGCAGGACAGAACGTGAACACCAGACTCTGCTAGGGAGGACACGAAGGACAGCACAGTGTCAATCGTAGCCACCCTTGGGTACAACTGCTTTCCCAAACACCAATGACAGAAACTGAGCCATTTACTCCTGTATTGGGATCTGGTTGAGGGTTTCCTGGCTGCCTGGATAATACGCATGTTATCCATAGACAAGTTAAGATGTTCTAAAGACCTGAACTCAGGCACCATGCCGCCAAGTTGAGCGATTGTGGGAGGGGTGCCATATCTGCTGTTCACCCTGAAGAAGATCGGGTGTCACTGGTAACCTGATCGGCGGATACACCGACAGGTGTTGAAGTTCTGAGAACCAAAACCTGGCCGGCCACCAGGGGGCTAGGAGTAGAAGGGAGCAGTTCACTGGGTTCATCAGCTTCCAAATTGCTCGATGGACTAGAGGCAGAGGCGGGAGGGCATAAGCCCTCATGTTGTGCCATGGAATCTCGCGAGCATCCCCCAGAGAGGAGGCTCCCAGCCCCCCTCTGGAAGCATACCGAGGAAGCTTCCTGTTCACCGCCGTAGCGAAGAGATCCACCTCCGGTGTGCCCCAACGCAAGAAGATCCATGAGTGGACCTCCGCCTTCAACTCCCACTCGTAGCGGACCACTGTCCGCCGGCTGAGGGCATCCGCTGTGACATTCAGCTGGCCCGGGAAGTGCACTGCAAGCAGCCAGACACCATGAAGCACGGCCCACTCCCAAATCTGGATGGACAGGTCCGCGAGGGAGGGGGTGGGGGGTTGGGGGGGGTCTTCGTTCCCCCTTGCTTGTTGATATAATACATCGACACCACATTGTCTGTGCATATGCGGACCACCTTGTTGGCAATGACCGGTCTGAACGCCCTGAGCGCTAGAAAGATTGCCAGAAGCTCCAAATGATTTATGTGCAGGAGCTTGTCCTGAGGCGACCAGAGGTCCGAGACTTGTAGAAGATCTAACGTCGCGTCGCACCCCACCCCAGGAGGGAGGAGTCCGTCGTGATCGTCTCGTCACCATAGGAGCTGGGTCCTGAAACCCTGAACCCACCGACAGGTTGCTGAGAGATGACCACCATTCCAGGTCCACTCTCATGGAATCCGGAATCATTATCAGCTTGGAATCCGGGTCCACAGTCTGACGCCAGGAACTCCTAAGAGCTATCTGGGTCCGTCTCATCTTGAGACGAGCAAGAGGAAGAGCCAGCACACACGAGGCCATGAGGCCCAGAAGCCTCTGGAACCATCAGGCCGATATGCTCTCCGACTGCGCAAACATCTGACACGTGGCTAACAGATCTGCCATTCTGTCCCCGGTCAGGTACACTCTGCAGTCGATCGTGTTCCAGCGAAAACCCAGGAAAATCAGGTCCTGCGAGACCGTCACGGAAGATTTCCACCAGTTCACCGACAGCCCAAGATGGAACAGGAGCTGAAGGAGAGACTGGAGATTGCCCGCTGCTGCCAGCAGACAAGGGCTGCGTAAGAGCCAGTCGTCCAAATATGGATACACATGGATACCCTGGAGACGAAGATGGGCCGCAATCACCAACATCATCTTTGTGAAGACACGCGGTGCCGATCTGAGGCCAAAAGGAAACACTCGAAACTGGAAGTGCTCCTCTCCCAAAGAGAAGCAGAGATATCTCCTGTGTGGGTTCCAAATCAGGATATGCATGTACGCATCCTGAAGATCTACCACACTGAGCCAATCGCCCATCTGCAAGGAGGAGCGTATCTGGCTGGACGTGATCATCTGGAATATCTCTTGGGGTAGGAAGAGATTGAACTGGGGAAGGTCTAGGATGGTGCGCAGGCCAGCATGGTTGGGTTTGGGCACCGTAAACAGCCGGGAGTAGAAGCCCTCCCCTCGCTCCCCAAGGGGAACAGGTTCCACAGCTCTGAGGTCCAGAAGTGTCTGAACCTCGGCTTTGAGGGAGGGCGAGCCCGACAGCTAAAAGGGGGGTTGAGGGGTGGGGTAGAGGTAAGCGGAAGCCCGCCCGAACGACTGACAAGACCCATCTGTCTTCTGTGATGGTCTGCAACACCTCCCAATGAGACGCAATGCGTCCTCCCACCGGGGTCCAGTAAGAGCACCGAAAACCATCATTTAGTACGTTTATTGGTAGCGTTGCCACCTGAACCTGAGGAGGAGGCTGAGGAGCGGGAGAAAAACCTCGTCCGTTGTTGCCTACAGTGGTTGTTCCCCGCAGGGGTATCCACTCTGCGAGATTTTCGGTCGAGGAAGCCCCTAAAGCCAGAAGAAGGTTGACTTTGCGACAGCGGTCTCTGGGTTTTGAAAGGAGTCTTAACCAGGACCGAAAAGGACTTCGCTGTCTGAGTGCTATCCTTCGTCTTGGTGAGCTCTACATCTGTTGTGTAATGCAAGAGCTCCTTCCCATCAAACAGAAGGTCCAACACCTTGTCATGCACTTCTTTTGAGAATTTTTGAGAATTTAGTTGCATGCAACCACGCCTGCCGTGAGGTATCAACCCCCAGCATAAGGCCCCGAGCCGAGGTGTCTACGTGATGAGCCGCAGCCTCCAGGAGATCCTGGGCCAAGACCCTGGTGTCGGATAGGCCCCTTTAAAGTCTTCCAGCTTCTCGACCGGAATAAACTCCTCAAACTCCGACAGACCTTTCCACATCCGCATATTAGCTCCCGCTAATACCAATTCGGCGTTGGCCTGCCTGAGCTGCAAGGCCGAGTTGGCAAAGATTTTCCTCCAAGGGAGTCAAGGAGCTTGTCCTCCTTTCCCAGAACCTGAGTAGCTGTCGTGGAAGAGGATGCTGCAGGCCTGGATTGCAAAGTGACCGCGGCCACCACTGTGGATGAGGGGGGCGGACAAGACGACATGGCCACCTCTTCCGAAGAATGCAGCCTGCATCTCGAGTCAATCTCATTGACAAAAAGTCCAGAGTGTGGCTTTTCCCAGACCCTGCGGACGTCGTCCTGCAAGAACAGGCCGGTACGCTCCGAAGGAGACAGGGTGGACTCGGGCACCGGAACATCCAAGAAGCACCAGTACCTGGTCATGAAAAGCTCTAATAGAGCGGGTCAGATCCTCGGTGTCCTGATCGCCCTGCGCTTCATCCGACAGGTCAGGATCCTGCTGAAGCGTGTCGGGCGCTGCCTTGTCCACAGGGGACAATGGGGGCAAAGGCGGAAGAGTCGGGGGAGGCACCGCAGGCAAGGGAGGCGCTGGCGGAACCACCGGAGGAACGGGTGGAGCCGGAGGCGCGGGTGGACATATCTCCCTGAAAAGCCCTTTGAAATATCCCCTCATGGGGTCAGTACGCATTAACGTTTGAAAAGTACCGAAAAAGGGGGGCGCTGCTGAGCAGCCAAGGAAGATGGCTGCCTAGTCTGTAAGCTCCGTCCTTGCCCACCAGCTCATCCGACATATCGGCGTTTACCTACAACTTTTCGTCAAATTACTGCAGCGTTTCTGCCGCTAAAACTCTCCTGCGCCTGTGGCCGAAAACTGGGCGGAAAGCGCTGCTGTCATCCGCGAGTTCTGGCGGCTCGGCCTGCTGCGGCTGCTCGGCCTGCGCGGCTGGCTGGCGGTTCCTGGGACCCTGTTGCCGCTGCCTTCCGGTGATCGCCGGCGCTCCGCCTCCCGCGGGCGGCCTCCTCGATCCTGTGGTCCGCTCCGAGTTTGGGCCCGCGGGCGCTCTGACCCGTGCTCCGTAGGACTCCCGGTGATTGTCGGGCGGAGCGGCCTGGCCCGCGCGCCCGGGGCCGGGCGCCGTGCCTCGCCGGAGCGGGCGCGTCACCGCCGCGCCGGCCGGCCCCGGAGCTGCCTGCGCTGGCGTCCGGGCCGCGGCTGACATCGCCGTTCTCGTTGGCCCTCGGGCCGTTGAACAGGAGGACCCCCCCGGCTCGCCTTCGGGACTCGCCGTGGGACCCTCCGCGCTGACATCCTCCTCATCGGTGGACCCCAGGAGTGCCCAGAGAAATCACCGCGGCTGCGGCTCCCGCTAGGCGCGCGGGGCCCTCCCGGCTCGCCTTCCGGACTCGCCGAGGGACCCTCCGCCCTTACTGCCTCCTTGTCGGAGGCCCCCAGGAGTGCCCAGATAAATCACCGCGGCTGCGGCTCCCGCTGGGCATACGGGCCCTCCCGGCTCTCCTCCAGTACTTACCGCGAGGCCTCCCGCGCCGGGAGGGAGGCTTGTGCTTGCGAGCCAGACATCACCACCATCAACCCTCGTACGTCCCCATGGAGATACGCGGATAAGCCACCCTGCAAACGGAAAGAGGTGGGTGCAATTAAACTTTATTGTGGCTGCCTATTGCTTAATATCAATGCCTGCGGATAGCCCGGCTCTACCTCCCCCAGATATTCTCGACTGATAAGGACTGTTGAATTAACCTCCTTTGTTAAGGAGCAAGACACTTTGGCTCCTTCTCCCGTATCCCTAAAGTAAGGGGGGGGGGCTGCCCGTGGAGGGGAACACGGAGGGGTGCGGTGCCGCCGGGACACGTCAAGTCGAGATTCCAACGCCACATCCCACCTACCTTCCTAGAGGTGCGCTCCAGGCCTCCTCCACCACTTATTCCGTTGTGCTGGCCCTGACCCTGCCCCCGAAGAATGGCTAACAGATCGCGTAACACTAACAAAGCCGGGGCTATGGACAAATACGCCAGGGCGACACCCAGGGGAGACCAGGCATCATCCGCTACAACCCAGGAGGAGGGCGACCCTAGGCCGGACCCCCCGCAGCCGGACCTGGCCGCCATGATGGAATCCATGGCCAAAAACTTTGTAGCATTCCATGAAAAGCTGGATGACATTAATGCGAATGTAGCGTCACTAAGGGCTAAACTCGACCAACACAGCGCCAGAATCACTGAAGTGGAGCAGAGGACGGGCTCCACCGAAGACAATGTTCACGAACTGCAAAATACAGTATCAGAGCTTGTCCGAGACATGAAGCAAGTCAAGTCCAAATGCGATGACCTCGAATCGAGGTCGCGAAGAAATAACATTCGCATAATTGGGGTCCCCGAAAATGCACTTAAAGGGCGTATGGAACTGGCGGTGGAAAAACTCAGAGACCTCCTGGATGATCCCGTGCTCTCACCATTCTTCACGATCGAAAGGGCTCACCGCTCCCTGGCACCCCGCCCGCGACCCGGGGATTTCCCCAGACCTATTATAGCAAAACTGCTTAGCTACAAGGACAGGGATCATATACTCCGCCTGGCCAGAGAGAAGGGAGAATTAAGGATGGATTCACAAACAATCAGGATCTTCCCCGATTTCTCAGTAGGTGTCCAATCGGAAAGACGCAGATTCACTGGGGTGAAGAAAATGTTACGGGATAGGAAGATTGAATACGCTATGCTCTTCCCCGCACGCCTTAAATTCACTCACCGGAACAAGCTCTATTTCTTCACAGTCCCGGACGAGGCTGTGAAATTCATCGAGGCACAGATCCCACTGGCGGAGCCGCCTGCGATCCCGATGGACAACGATCAAAACTGACTGCTGCCCTTATCATATGAATCTGTTTTTGTTGCCCATTAAGTTATGCATCCTTGCTCTGTAACCTCATTTATGATAGCCGAACCTATGATTATGCTACTTATTCAGAACTCGTATCAACACTGGTGGACAAGACGGCAGCGGTGGCCCCCACTGCAACTGCAATTCCTGTGAGATCTAAATGTTTGTGTTCTTGTCCCAGTTGGGCTTTCTTTCAAACACTGCCAAGTTGGGGATGGCAGTTATTGGTTCACGCTAAGGGTGGGTATACACACACACTGCTAGTTGGGACAGGGCGGTGAGGGTGGCGGGTTGGAAAGTTGGGATAGGTTATACTCAAAATGGCATGGGGGCTGAGACGGGCCACACGCGATGGCAGCGGTGCTGCATGGCAGCATTCATAGCGTACATCAGAGGCAGGGCTTTTACTTGGGATGTCCCGTAAGCCACTTACATGGCAATTAAAATGATGTCATGGAATATACGTGGCCTAACAAACTTCACGAAATCCCGAAGGATCGCGGCCTACGCACAGCGACACGGGGTCAAGGTTCTCCTACTACAAGAGACACACGCACTTAAACATCTGTCATCGAACATTGCACAAACTTGGGGTGTCAACAGATATTTCACCCAATACTCCACCCAAGCTAGAGGGGTCCTGACTCTCATCCATAAGTCTATCCACTTTAATCTCCGCACATCACACGTTGACCCTGAAGGCAGATATGTAATCCTACACTGCACCTTGGCTCACGAAGAATGCCTGCTGGTCAACGTGTACGCACCCAACATTGACACCCCCGAGTTCTTTGATGAAGTGACGGCCATACTTATGAAATACATAGACGTCCCCATAATATGGGGGGGGGACATGAACCTTACACTGGACAGTTTACTGGACAGGACGACGTCCAGTCGCAGACCCACACCAAGAGCGACCAAGCGGCTTCTCTCGCATATGGCCTCCCTCAATTTACATGATATATGGAGAACGCTCCACCCCCACGACAGGGACTATACTTTCTATTCCACGGTCCACGACAGCTCCTCTAGGATAGACCTGTTCCTACTCTCCGGCAGACTGGTAGGGAAAGTCTCAGATGTCACGATACTTGCACGCACGCTATCTGACCACTCCCGACTCGGCGACGCAGTGCCCCTAAGACCCCACTGGCGATTCAAATCCACCGCCCTGTCAGACATAGTCTTTAAAGCCGAGATCCTAGCTGACATAACCACATTCTTCGAAAAGAATAAAACAACCGATACGCCCGAGGGGATTCGATGGGAGGCATTCAAGGCGTACATCAGGGGGATGTGCATCTCCAGGGAAGCTGGGGTCCTAAAAGCCATAAGGCAGTCCTTAACCAACTCGGAAACCAAACTTAAAGCACTCGAACAAGACTATCTGACCACTCGGTCCCCAATAACCCTAGCTGCGATCAGATCAGAGCTGGAAGAGTTTGAATCACACGCCATAAGGGAGGTACAATACTTTACACGCCCGATTGCGGCCCGCAGATATGGGGAGGGGGACAGACCAGGTAGAACCCTGGCCAGGCTAGTCCGTGCTGAGACCGGTGGAACCCGCATTGACAGCATCATTGATAGCAACGGAGTGCGACACTGGTCGGATCGATCCATACTAGACACTTTTACTAACTTCTACGCTAATCTGTATGGCCCCCAACCAGAACACTCGGCACAGGACCTAGATGACCTCCTGGAAGAGCATCCCTATGACCCTTATCTCCCAAGACACCTGTGAAATATTAGACGCCCCAATCACCCTAGAGGAGATAGTTCAGGTGATATCGAACCTTCCCAAAAACAAGGCGCCAGGCCCAGACGGGCTCACCTCCGAATTTTACCAGGAACATGTGGCTATACTGGCGCCTGTGCTACATGGGGTCTGGGCCGAATCACTCCGTCTGAATTGCCTCCCTCCCTCCCTCCCTCAGAGAAGCCTTGATAACTGTCCTCCCCAAACCTGGTAAACCCCCGGACGAGTGTGGATCTTATAGGCCTCTATCCCTTATTAATACCGACATGAAAATCTTCGCTAAAATAATTGCTCTCCGGTTTCTCCCTTTCATGTCCCACATGGTTCACGAGGACCAATGCGGGTTCATCCCGGGCCGGTCCACGGCACTGAACATACGTCGCCTGTTTAACGTGATGGCTAGAATTGATCCATGCGCGGAAGCTGTGGCGGTCACATTGGATGCCCAAAAGGCTTTTGATATGGTCTCATGGCAATATCTGTGGGCCGTGCTGGAGAAAATGGGTGTAGGCCCCAAAATGACCTCTTACATAAAACTATTATACACAGATCCACGAGCTAGGGTCCTTGTGAACTCTGCTCCTTCCTCTCCCATCACGCTGCACAGAGGCACTCGTCAGGGATGTCCCTTTTCTCCCCTCCAGTTTGCGCTCGCCATAGAACCTATGGCGGATCATGTAAGGGGACAGCATGGCAATAAAGGCATACGATTACTGGATGCACCAGAGATCATCTCTCTATATGCAGACGATGTCCTCCTGTATGTCAGAAATCCTTCCACACACCTGGACCCGATCATCCGCGACATCACCAAGATAGTGAAACCTGAGAATGTGCCTATCAACTACTCTAAGTCCGAAATCTTCCCCCTCACGGCGGCGACCCCACGACCATCCTGTGAGTACCCGCTGCGCTGGTCCCCGGATGGGGTGAGATATCTCGGGGTACAAATATCACTAGCCAGACCCTCTCTACTTTCAGACAACTACGAGGCAACAGCTCGCCTTGTCTGCTCCAGGTTCTCCAGATGGCGCAAACTACCTTTATCACTAGCGGGCAGACTATCACTGATAAAGATGGTGGTGGTCCCTAAACTCCTTTATGTCTTCGCTAACGTCCCGATTTGGCCTGGGAGCCAATACTTCAAGAAGCTCCATTCAGAGTGCGCACAATTTCTCTGGCATCCAGGCTCAGTCCGCAAGAAGTGGCAACACATGACACTGCCCTATGACAAAGGCGGGTTCACGGCCCCAGACCTTCGCCTATACTGGAATGCTGCACAAGCCCATCACGCCTCTCACTGGTACATATTCCAAGACCCGCCCGTGCATGTAAAACTTGAAAAACAGGCGGGAGGTGGAACCAATATAATGTCCTTGTTATTAAACCGCACATTCCAAACAAACGCTCAGGCGGACCCGGTGGCCACTACACTTAGGGCCTGGAGCAACATCCTGGGCTCCGACCGGGAACAGCACCCATACTACAAATGGCTTCCCCTATGGCAGTTCCCTGGGCTCCCCCCCACACACACGACCCCACTCATGCGCCACTGGGAAAACCTGGGATACCATGCCCTCGCAGATCTCTTCCCCGATGGGGTTTTCATCACCCCCCAGACATGGCGCCCTGATCACTCCAATTCTGCACTCGAAATGTTGCAGTATTATAGACTTAGAGCTGCAATACGGACAATGTGGCCTTCATACCCTATTGAACCCCCAGACTCTCCGGAAATACAATACATAGCAAATTCCGGCAGCGCCAAAGGCATAATCTCGAACTTGTACAAAATGCAAGTGAACAACACTGCGGACAACTCTCTTAGACCACGCGAATCCTGGGCTAAGGAGCTTGGAGTTGAAATCACAGACGAGCTCTGGAGTAAGATGTGCACACACACACGTAGGGTCTCCCTGAGCGCCAGATTTCGATGTATACAATTTAAACTCCTCAACAGACTCTATTACACACCGTATAGAGTGGCATCTTTCACTGGCACCCCGACCCACGTGTGTCCCAAATGCAAATCGTGCGAGGCAGACCACATACACATGTTTTGGACTTGCCCTGCCCTTGACACATTCTGGACGGCCGTGATAGAGGCACTCTCCGAAATAGCTGGGTTCCAGTTAACTATGGAACCACTTGCCATACTGTTTGGTCTATGGGAGGGTGAGAATGCAAAGAAAATGTCAAAGTTTCTAAATGTAAGTATCATGGTGGCCAAAAGATGCATATTACAATGCTGGAAGCGCCGCAATCCCCCCACGTTCACGACGTGGCTGCAAGCTCTTACATGGACACAAATGTGCGAGGAGGAGTACATTGGATCCCTACCTCCGACATCCCGGCCCCAAAATGTCTGGCCGGAATTTTGCAGCTACTTAAATGGCAGAGAGGTAGTGGAGCTGACCTCATCTCCCCCCCAGGACAATCAGACAGGCCACGTGTGAACTATCCTCTATCTTTGTATTTCAATCCTTGCTTTCTCCTTGAACGGTTTGTCACCTTCCCATGATGTCAGATGCTGCTATGCCATGTAATTCGTATTGTGCCTGTCTTGACCCTTATGCCAATAAATAAAAGGTTTAAAAAAAAAAAAAAAAAAAAAAAAAAGAAAAGTACCGAAAAAGGCCTCCCCCAGAGACTGCTTCGGAACCTGAGGAGGCCTCTCACGAGGTGGACAAATCCAGGGACGTAACGGGGAAGGTGCCACACAGGCCCCTCCACCGACATACCCACATAAATCAAAGGTGCCGACCCCCGCAGGCAACAAAACATTATGCAGAAGAGGCATCCGGGCATTCCAGTCATAAACTGTCCGATAAGGATGCGCACAAGGGACTCTATGTTCACCCAAGGAACCCAGCCCTACACCTGAGGCCGATGGTGTAGTACCCAAAATGGTCGTGGCGGGAACGGGCGCCATTTTGTCATCGTCTGAGGGGAACTGCGGCCAGTGAGGAAGTGAGGCAGGAGGGGTCCCTGTCGATGGATCAGAGGTCTTAACTTTAGCCTTAACATAAGGAACCTCGGCAGAGCCTGTACTGTGAGGCCTGGAATGTTTCTGCAACATTCCAACCGCCAAATCAGCCTTCCCAGGAAGGACCTCAGCCTTGCCGGTAAAAGAAGAGCTTTCCTTCTCTGCCCCCTCAACAGATCTGGTGTGGCCGCAAGAGCGGGAACGGTGAGAAACAGCCTTCACCGGTAAGGCCTTGCCAGTCCTCAGAAATGTTGGTAACTTTAGCCTCTGAAAGAGGGACCTCGGACCCACGTCCGGTAACAGCCTTATCCGCGTGGGCCTCGAACATCCGTTCGGTAACAGCAAACCCCTCCAAGGCCTCGGGGCGCACCCCGGTCTTATTTTTGAGGGAAGCCGACAGAAAGGCCTCCGAGCGAGCTCTGGTATCCCACGATTCAGTAGAACTGGGTCTACAAACAGCCCCCGCAGGAGGGGCCTCAGAGCGTGCTCCGGTATCCACAGGGCCCCTTACGGAGACCCTAGAAAAAAACTCTGGTACAATTATTAGGCCCAACTGGCACCTCAGGGCGAACCCCGGTGACAGAGCAATCAACGCCCCTCCCGGCCCGAGAGGAACCTGGAAAGGTATCCCCCGGCCAGGGTGCTCTGAAAAGTAAAGAAGTTACCGGGCGTTTTTCTTCTCGTCGATGAACGCCTGAAAATGTGAAGGAGGAGTTTGTCGGAACACCTCCTCCCACCGCTCCAACCGACGTTGAAGTGCCCGGACCGAAAGGGAGTCGCAGTAAAAACAGGAGTCCCAACGGTGATCCGGACCCAAGCACTCTAAGCAAAGAGGATGGGGATCCGCCCTTTCAAAACGACGGTGACACGATGAACAGTCTGGAAAGTCTAGTCTGAACGACAGACTAGTACACGATCGCTAGCGAGAGCCAAAGAGGAAAAAAAGGGAAGAAAATCTTCCGAGGATGCAAGTGCGTCCAGTCCCGAACGAGCGGAGAAAAGGACTGATGGGCGATGCGGAGCCAAGGAGGGCGGGGATAGGTCCACGTGCCGGGCCCAGCGCAGAAAGAGAGGAAGGACACATTTTTGAAAAAATTGTTTTGGATGCTTTTTACAAAGTGCTCCGGACCCGTTCCACTGGACGGAGAGATGTCCCATAAGTATGGAGGAAAGGGGACGGGACGTAGGAGTATTCCCTTCTCTTCGTCTGCTCTCCACTTTGGAACCCTGTACAAGAGTCATCCGTCACACTGCTATCCGATGCGTCATCCTGGTAATTCGCTATATCACTGTCTGGAGGAGGTGGATCCTTCGGTAGCAGAGAAGGAGCGGGAAACGTGGGTTTGGTGCTCTTCTGCCCCAGTGGAGGAGATGGTAGCCTCTCTGCTATCACTCTCTGAGACGCTTTGAGTTGAATACGGGGTCCACCGTCTGAGGAGCGGGATCCAGCACTTCTTTCATGACAGACAAAGTATTGCCTCATTGGTCCTGAGTGCATTAGTTCCTGGAATTTATTGAAGAAACTGTCTTTACTTGGCAGTCTTTGAACGGAGGTTCCTAGTGAGCATCTCAGGTCCAATTCATGGAGAAAAGGGTGAGAGCCCTAAAGCACCAGGGGGTAGTTGTGGAAGAAATCATCACACAGTGTGTGGTTCGATGTAATCAGACATGCGTTATTCAGAGAATGGCCAGAATACAATCCAGGGACTGACAGACACAGTGAGCGAAGGCCTGCTACGTTACGCCTTGAGGAGAACAGGAGAACTGTGGAGCGAGCACCCAGATAAAAAGTTTTGAGGGTGATGGTGATTCGCCCCCTGATGGATGAACTCAAAAAAAGTGCCATTCAAAGGGTGTATTTCTGGAGCATATCAGCCCTGAATGTCTAAATACTGGCACATAAGTTCCTTTTGAAATTATACTGATGTCTTCAGCATTTTAGAGCCAATTAGCATGTTAGGACACGTTTCTTTATTTTTACTGCGATGTCTCTTGCATCGTTCTTTAACAAAGTTCTTGTTAATTGCATATACTGTTATATGACTCAAGAAGGCTTTTTTATGATTTTTTTCTGGCTGTCTAAGCAAATAAATGTTAACAATGTACTTACGTATGTATGTATGTATGTATGTATGTATGTATGTATGGAGGCACTTCCAGGTGTTCTACGGATTAGGGAAAACCTACCTTTTATGTGAAACGTGGACAGCCCTATGCAAACACACATCCATAGATAAATGTATGAAAATTATACATGACACAGAGCTGAATAGATGTGGACTATAAAGCTTTAGAAGCGTGTCCTTTTTGTTCACAGCGTCTCTGTGTTTGGGCTACCTTTATGGACCAGAACTTCTATTAAATAAATATCCAAAAAAGAAGCCTGTTTTCAAGGGTTCTGTCACGTTGTGGTCCAAAGCACTGAAGTACATTTCTTTTTAAACACACTTTCTGTAAATTCTAAGAGATCAATTGGTTGCTCAAGGATTCTGAATGGGCACCTACAATAGGCTTCCAGAATACTTGCCCTGGTTTAGTGGCCCGTCTAGTACCACAGTAATGGAGCTCAAGAGAGAACAGGCTTTTTCCCTGCATAGTGAGCCATGTAGATGAAAACAGGAATCTTAACTGGGGTAAGGCAAAAATAACTAAAGACAGTTTTCAGTTGTCGCAGTAAATAAGGGCAAGGGAGAGGTTTGTAGGTAGATAAATTGATAGATTAGAAAATATACCCAAAACAAAAGTGTTTACCAAGGATTTTCAGGATCCTGTAGGCTGCTACACACATCATATCATGTTTACACTCAATAGAATTAGGAGGACAGCTCCAGGGCTCAATGTATGCTCTTGTTTCCCTGTTCCAATAAACCATTGTTACCTTCTGACTGGTTTTTGCAATTTTCGCCATCAGTTTTTACATAAAGCGGATGCTGCGTACGTTCTTCAACAACCCCCTGCCCTTCTGTAGCATCGACATCAAACATCATACAGGATACCTGAAATAAAAAGGATTGGACTCATCATGGAAACATTGAACAATGGACTAATTCAGCATTCACCTCACACACAATCCGATCATATGGCACCAGTCCAGATTTTCCTTTACACATCCATTGGTTCCATTATGGAACTTAGCTCCAGCTCTTGGTCCTAGCACTGCATGCTGAAGTACCGATTGCCCAACCTTGCACACTCACTACCTCAAGCAATCAGTTAACTGCTGCCCTCATCCTCTACATCACATAATGGTGCAGCATGTATCCAAAGAAAAAAAGTCTTGTCCAAGAGAAGAAATAATACCAGATTATACTTCAGCACAGAAATCGACTCGCATTTCAAAAATGTGACACAAAAATATGGCATACACATTGGGAAACATTGTTTATTTAGCAACATACTTTACATTCAAGTCAAAAGCTAAAAGGTCAGAAAGGTGGAAGCAGTAGGAATATGAGTGTGTGAAGTTCTTTTATTATTTATTCTAGTCCCCTTAACCCCTTTATTCTAGTCCCCTTAACCCCTTTCTCTTCATGACTCTTTAATTTCTTATATTTTGTAGTCACTTTTTCCTCTTTATTTCTCTAACCCTTTTTTCCCATAACCTCAAAAGAGGGAAATAAAAATGTCATGTGCACGAGCTCAAAGTAGCTCCTGGTTAATAGGTGTCCCACAGTGAGCATGAGCTACCTCTAAGAAGTGCAGGCAAATATAACTTTCATATATAATTCCTGTTCTATAAATCATTTTTTTTTAAATGACCAGATACTTAAATGTTTTCTAATTTTGGCCATCATTGAAAATTAAGAAATCCGCGACTACAGAACACCATCAAATTCATAAGCAAAACAAATAGACAGCATTCATAAACATGTAAATGTACAATTTAGCTGTAAGGTGGTGTAAGGGTGCAGAAGTAAGGCTCAGACACAAGTGTGCCATGTTTTTGTGTATAAACATTTATTAATTAAGAAAGGGTTGGAAAAATGCCTCTCTCTCTGTAAATCTAAGAGGGGTTTCCCAACTTCAAATAAAACAAGTGAAATTGTCAGGAAGTCTGAAACTAAAAAGTCGGTCACTTTCGTGTCTCAAAACCTACCTCTGTCCCTAACACAATTGATCTAAAGCAACTGTAAAAGCATGATCTCTCTCAAAGTAAAAAAAAAAGTGTTCTTTGTGTCTTCAACCAACAGCAAGGTTCCCAGTCTTTCTGGTAATAAAGTGATGCACAACTATGTTCCAAAATACAAGATTCCAAGGTTAGGGTTGTGCTATTTCCCCTAGACTTCATCTTATCTTGTGCCTATTCCTTTTAGGGCTTGTGGGCCCCTTTTCTCTTAGATAAAATGTTGCTGGGTAATTCACATGGTAATGAGTCTTGTGTTCCTGCTTCTTTATCCTACCAACTTAGCACAGTTCGCTATCAAGCTTAGGATTCTTTCTGTCTGTTCCAGGATTCTTTACCCTCTTGTCCTCAACCTCTCATGTGGTTGCAAGTCCCAGACTTGCGATATTTTACATGGCTTGGTTCACTCTCCTGTCAAGCCAGTGTTCTCTCATGGACTGTCTCTTACTCTCCCAGGGTCCCAGACCCTCTTAATCTTCATCACTTTAAATGTTGGTTTCTCATATGGGTTTGAGTGCCAGACTCACAGTGTAGCGTAGTGGTTGCTTGGTTTACGGCCCTGCCAAGCAAACAAGCCATCCTGCTTCGTTTTGTTTTCCTTCAGGATCTGAGACCCTCCTATTCTTGTCCTCTTGTGTGGGTCCCAGAATCGCACTGATGTGTTGAATCCACTTGGTTCATTCTCCTGACAAATATACAACTCTTCCTGCTTTGCCTCGTTTCAATCAGGGTCCCAGACCCCTTTGTCCTTAACTTATTTGCCTCTGGGTCCCAGACCCTCTCCTTCTGGCTTCTATGTTCACCCTGTTGCTTCCCCGGCACCTACCAGGTAACCCACGTACATTTTTCCTTCCTTCTCGCAGGTATCAGCAGTCTCTGGGCAGCTGTGTCACTTTCCGAGGCTCTGGTAGCATTCGGGAGGCCAGCGGGGTCTGCAGCCGCTCTGCAGTCTTAATGCTTACTGGCTGCATGTTCTCTCGTGCTCACCGGGGCCTCGGGCGCTCACAGGATTCACTTGGCGACAACTCGAGTAGTCTTCTAGTGTGGGACCACGTTTGGGTTCTCCCTTTCCTCTTGTTACGGCTTCCCTTCTGGCTTGTGTAAGCTGCTCCCGCTGGTCCTCCTCAGAGGACGCCTCTTCCTCCTCTGTGTCCCAGCTAAGCTGCTTTCAAACGCTGTGGGATTGCCGTACTGCTTTGGGCCAATTACTTGCGTTGAAAAGCTAGACCGCTCAGCTCACTCTGCTTCTCTAGAGTTATCCTTGGACTCCTGGCCATCATCTTCTTCACAGTACCAGTTTCAAAACTGTATATGTAAGATGTTAATTACATGCCATGTAAAAAACTAATAATAAGAGTGTTTAAAAAAAACTATGAATAACGCTTTGTACTTTATGGTCTTTCAGTCAGTCATGTATGTTGGGTGGACTGACTTGGCAAAAAACACATTGGCTCCATTATTTCTAAACCATAAACAAGTAAAAAAATAAATTAAATAATTTAAAGAGGGTTCAAAGTTGGAGTATGGGGTTAAGAGTACTGAAGCAAGGTCATACCGTAGCCTCTGAAGATGGTCATGTCCAATCCCATTGAGGGCTTCCTTCCCCATATGATCCTCCCGCAGTGTACCACTCCCAGGGGGACTTTTGTACTTTGTACTGTGGCCTCATGAGAAAGGTCTCCGGCAAGGGGAGAAGGGATGACAACCTCAGATTCGACACAGTGAAGACACTGTAAAGGGACAGGGAAATAAATGAACTCAGAGGATTACAGGAGAGCAGTGCTTTTTCTTCATACAAAGGAATGATTGTGCTCACAGTAAGCTTTCCATCTATAGCACACATGTTAATCCCTGTTCATTTCAGCTGTCACTCATCCATCTATCCATATATGTAAAAGGCTGTCTGTCTATGGAAATCGCTTGCAAATCGATACTTTCACCACCGACAGCGAGGCATAAAATAAGCATTATCACAATGTGCGATGCAATTATGTAGGTTTGCGAATTACTTTGACACGTGTGTATTACAGATGCCAATTTAAAATGACCCTGTTCAAAGACAACAGAGCTCACCCTGCATTCTTCTCTTGCCCTCAGGCCTCTCCCCACCCTCCTTTGTCTGATCATAGGAACTTCAAAAGGGGCTAGTGGACAGTGCAGTATTGATTATATTGCTGTGGACCTGTGTAGGAGGGTTAACCAGTGAAATGTGTGACGTTTTCAAATAACTGTAAACCAGCAGCAATCAGGATGATACTATTAAGCTAACTATATTCTTTTTTGCAAGGACCAGTAAACGGTTAGTCTTTTTTTAAAGTCAGTCATGAAATTCCATTTGTAAAAGTGTACATTATTATATAATGCATAATTAAAGCATGGCTCCTATAAAACACTTAATTCTCTCCATGCTTTTCAGTGAAGTTCAGTTTCAGTTAGTGTATCTCAATTTCATATTGGGAACTATATTTAATTTTGTAGGGGAAGGGGCATCAAATTGACAAGCACGAGAGAACACGTTTGAAAATGTACATTATGGCATAGCAAAATGCTTTTGATGAAAAGCCTAGCTCTCTAAGATGCAGATAAATTATTTGTGCAGCTGTTCATCCATCCAAGGGCTGATCTCAAACTCCTTGACATTCTATCTGATCAATCTGCCACTTTAAACCTGGTGCCTTGAAAGTGACAGTCCGCAAACTACAAACCACCACCTAGTTTGAGGAGTTCTCGGCTTGCTGCAATGATCTACACGGCGCTGAGTCTCTACTTTGGCTTATTACTTATCACATAATGATTACACAAACCTAGCTAGATGTTTATGCAAAGTAACAATCGATAACCCCATCTAGTCTGTATATCTACAGGTAATGCAACTATATTTAATCTCCAGATCTTTCTTTGCTCTTTGATCAGGATTATATTATATATTTGCACCTCGGGTCAAAGTGGCTAAACAGGAGGCCGACAACACAAGCGGAATCCACAAGTAACCATCTGTGTTTGATTTGATTATTTATATAAGCGCACATCCCAAAGGGAACCTAGCAGCAAGCTGCATCTAGGCGCAGATGAAGACTTAGTGATTACCTAGAAACCAATCAATTCAAAGACTACCCAGATATATATATTTTCACGTGTTTACGAAAGACCATTCAAGAATCTATTTGGTGAAGATGTATCGGCAAAGAGTTACAGGCTCGGGGGCCTGCAAACGAGAAGCGTCGGTCACCTATAGGTCGTAGTTCTGGACGGAAGGACCACCAGCAAAAATGTGTCCAATGGGCACAATACACGAGTAGGTTTATACTTTCTGATCTTCGACACTGACTAAGCAGGGGCGTGATCATGGACACATTTAAAATCCAGACAGAGCAACTTTAACTTACTCATTCCTGAATTTTGAGCCAGTGAAGACTCTTTTCCGAAACCCTGAAACAGCATCTCTACGAGACAATGAAAAAAAAACCCAGAAGTACTGCAGAGTTCTGTACCATCATAGGACGATCCTTCTCAGAGATCAATGGGAGCAATGGTTTAACAGCTTCATCTGAAAGCAACAAGATTTCCCTATCTGATTCACCTGTGGAATGCCCTTCATGTTGGATTGCCAAATGACACCTAGACGCTTCACTGTCTGCGAGTAGTCCATAGTTTGTCCAAACAGGGGCAGGCAAGGAATTGAATACAAATCACTATTCAGTTTGTTCCTGGGACCAAAGATAATGATCTCCGTTTTTGATGGATTTAGTTGGAGCATGTTGTCCTGCATTCACGTTTAATTTTCTTCAGCGCCTCTCACTATACTGTCAATTCCTGCCATTGGCTGGGTGAGTCTTACATATATCTGTGCATCATCCGCATAGGAATGATAACACAAATTAAACTGAGCCAGAATGTCTAATAGTGGGCGTATATAAAGATTGACCAATATCGGAGACAGGGACGAGCCCTGCGGAACACCCCAGCCAATAGGCAAAGATTCAGATAAAAATAAGCCTGCTTTAACTTGTTGCAGACGATCTGACAGGAAATATCTAAACCAGGGGTGCACAACTGATTTTGACAGAGGGCTGAAAGTACCTTACATGAGGGCTATAGTGGACCGAAAAGTAAAAGTGGGCAGGGCGGTAGGCGGGACATGCCAGGAGGCTTTTTCAACCCCCAATTTGTATTAAACACATGGAAAAAGAATGTTTTTGAGGGGTAACGATTTTTATTGCATTTCAAACTTACATTTTGTACTACACATTTTCCATTGTTATCATTTATTTTGATTTAGTTATTGTATATCGTCTGTTTAATTAAATTATATTTTATTGACCCTTGATTGGACATTCCGTTATTTTGGACTGCTATAGTTTGCTGTTTGGGTTGCCCAAGAAGAGCATGGCCTTCGTTGAGTCAGGTTTCCTCAAAAAAGCAAAGGATGTACATCTCCTAACTGTGCCGTTTTAGCGTTATTATTGAGTTCACTCTTGGAGTGCAACACTATGCCCCATGGCTCCCACCCCCAACCAAACACTATGCCCCATGGCTCCCTCACCCCAACCAAACACTATGCCCCATGGCCCCCTCACCCCCAACCAAACATTATCCCCCCATGGTCCGAACGCCTCAAGCAAACACTATGCCCCCTGTCCCTCACCCACCAAGCAAACACTACACCCCATGGCCCCCTCACCCCCAACCAAACACTATGCCCCAAACACACTCAAGCATGCACCCATACAGACCCGAACCCCCCCAACTCAGCACACACATACTCTCAAACAAACATGCACCCATACAGACCCTAACCCCCCCACCCCCCAATTCAGCACACTCTCAAGCATACACCATGAACCTATACAGACCCGAACCCCCACCCCAACTCAGCGCACACACTCTCAAACATGCACCCATACAGACACAAACCCCCCAACTCAGCACACAAACTCTGAAGCATGCACCCATACATGCATCTCAACATACACAACACGAACATTCAAAAACAAACATTCATACACATCCGACACCCCCCCCCCATCTCAACATACACAACACAAACATACAGCAGAACAGACCCGACACACAAACACAGACCACTTACCGGAGATGTGCTGAAAGGCAGGTAAGCTGGAACGCTGGCGAGGTAAGTGGAATCGTACTACGGCTGGCGTGGCAAGCAAGGCTGAAAAGTCTTCCGGCATCAAGCCTTACTGGCCACGGCAGCCGTAGTGCTGGCACTCCATTGGTGCAGCACACACGCACTACGTGGCTCGTAGGAGTGACGTGGTGCGTGTGTGCTGAGCCAATGACGGCCAGTGTTTTGTCCGGTCCGGAAGACAACAAAGACTTTCCTAATGGAGGGCGGCCGATGCTGCTTGCGGGCCACCCTCCATTAGGAAAGTCTTTGTGCCTCGTGGGCTGGGAAAAACAGCATGGCGGGCCGTATGTTGTGCACCCATGATCTAAACCATTTGTTAGATATTCTGACGTGTGTGTGTGTCTATTTATAATGCGCACTGGACCCAAAGGTATTAGGCCGCAGAAGAAGAAAAAAAAGAAGAGGATTGTTCAGCTTAGGTTACATTGTTGTGCGTTCCAGTGAAAGTAATAAACAGTGCTGGCCTAAATCATACAGTTAAGCAAGAGGAAGCACAGAGCACGAGCAACAGTTATATACAATAATACAGATACAGATATATAAATCCAGTTATACTCGGTAGTGGGCAGTGGTGGGGTAGAGGGTCAAATGTCATGCTCCTTAATCCAGTGGATGAGGTTAGATCTGAAACGTTGGTAGGACAAGTCTTCTCTTAAAGAGGGTGGGAGTGAGTTCCAATTTTGGGCAGCTTTGACCGGGAAGCTACTACCACCAGTCTTCATGCGTTTGAATCTAGGCACTTGAAGTAGGTTAGTATTAGCTGTTCTGGAGGGGCGGTTAGTGGATTCTCTCTGGAATCTACAAGTAAGGTACTGGGGGGCGGCCCTGTGTAGGCATTTATTAGTTAGGGAGGCCGATTTGAGGAGGATTTTGTCTTTGGTGGAGAGCCAGTTGTTGGATCTTGTTGGATCTGTGTGCCATAAGAGAGTCTGGCTAAAAGTATATCAAAATCTACTGTATCAAATGCAGCCGACAAGTCAAGCATGACTAGCATGCTGATGTCACCTTTGTCGGCTGTCTCTAGAATGTCATCCCAACAGTGAGTAGAGCAGTCTCAGTCCCATAGCCTGCCCTGAATCCAGATTGATAGCTGCCCACAAAAGGCCCGCAATAGGCCGATAGTTTGCCAGAACATTATGGTCAAGTGAAGGCTTTAACAATTGAGTTAAAAAGGAGTTCTTTAATTCAGCTGGAACATAACCCCGAGCATGAGCGGTGTTTACAAAATGCTGAATAAGCGCAGGAGCATGCCTCTTGGCTAAATAGGCCAGAATAGAATCACAGCTATGCAGTGTAGGTTTCAGATGATCATTGCTTCAATACTCTCCGCAGTCACTGGTAAAAAGACAAAATTATGTATTGGTCTAGATTCTCATGCTCTGAAACCCTTGTTACACCCTCCATAAACACAGTGACTGTCTGAATTTCCAGCCCTTTACGATTTAGATTAATCTTTTCAGTAAAAAAGACATTACATTTGTTTACCATCTTTTGAGATTGGGGGCGGGGGGGTGGGGAGACTGGCATGTAGACAAATATGGGATGAAACGTTTCTAATACCCAAGAAGAGAGCTCTAGGAATATTATCAACAGCATCAATCTATTTCTTCAAGTTTGAGGTCTCAACTAGCAATATCTCCTCTTTATATTGTTTTAGAGCGGCCTTAGTCAGTACATAATTAGCTAAGCCCTGAGGAGCGAAGGGCTGACAAGGAGAGCTGTTGGGCTGTGGCGAGTGCCTCTTCTGTGCTGCTACTTAACATTTACTTCGGAAAACATCGGACCTGACGGGAGGTGCGTGTGCCTACCCCTTTCACCCCATAGCTGCCTTGTCAGGTGGTCAGCTGGGTCAGGGGTTAAGAGGCCGCCTCCGCCGCCCTTGCGGCGCTAAGCCCTGAGGAGCGAAGGGCTGACAAGGAGAGCTGTTGGGCTGTGTGGCGGGTGACGGAGTGCCCCCGCCGACGGTGTCCATCATGAGTGTGGCGGATAAAACACAACAAACGCAAGTAAAAGGTACGCCCTGCCACTTGATGTTGAAAACACGGGCACAAAAGAGACGTGAGGTTAATGCAGACAGCACTAAAACTCTCGAGTCACAGCTTACCCATGCAAGAAAAGAAAGTAATTACCACTCGTGTACCTCCACATGCGAGGTCACAAGTGAACTGACTGCTCCCCTTTTTATACCAAATACACACAATTCTTCGACCACACTGTCACCATTGCAACAGTCAGAGTTGGCTAATGTGGCCGATGACGTGTTTGTTAGAGTGCCTACGGCTAAAAATGATCATCTCGCTGTCTTGCATGACTCCCCGACAAAAGGCAAGGAAAGATGCACACAAAATAAGATCACACAATTGATTTTGATCCTCATGAAGTTACGCTTCGTCTTTATAATGATATTTATAAGACATCATGCAGGGACGTGGTATTGAGTAATTGCGGAATGTTAAATCCATCGCAAAATCCAGCAAAGTCTACATCTGAAACTTCACAATCACCGGTAATCTTACCTCTGGAGTGTGTCGGTGCTGAGGTGGTGGCGGAGAGTGTGGACTGCCCTGCGGAGCCCGGAGGGTTGCCGTGGAAGTCGCGGAGCCCGGAGAGACTCGGTGCATTGGGGTTGAGCCGGCTGACGCCGGATCTTTGTCGATGCCGTACGAGCCACCTAGGTGGGTAGTTGGGGGCGTCAACCAAGATGTCTGATGACTGAGACCAAAGCTGCCGAGTGCAGCAAAATCGATGGAGACTCCTGTGTCGAGCTTCCGTTGGAGACGAGTTCTCCTGGAGTCAACTGTCGAATGGTCCCACGGCCCCCAACTGTCCCGACAACATCTGTAAGATCACCACTAGACTTGGTAAGAACATCTAAGCCCAATTATAATACTACTACTGGTGAAGAGTGGTGTGCAGACATGGTCGCCGGCTTAAATAAAGAGATGTTATCTGATTCGTTACCATCTCCAAAACTAACGTCAAAACCCAATATGCGACGCGATTCATTGGAAATCGCAAACAATGTTTTGAAAACTCTATTTAGTCTAAGGGCAACAAAAATTCTGCGAGTGCGGCCTCACCTCCTATTGATGAAGAAAGCTCAAAAGCACTCTTGAAAAGGTCTAATAACGTGTTAATTGATCCATGTGAGATGACGTTGGTTGATGTTCCCTTTAAACGTGCAAAAATGTCGAAAAATGAAACATTGTCTGCATATGCTTATGACACTTCAGGTTTAGCATTATCATCGCAGAAAAGACTGCATAGTGGCAAACATTGTGCCTTTCGCAGAAATCCAAGTATAAGAAACGCAAATGGATCTGTGGTTTCTAATGCTGTTGATTCTGATGGAGACGAGACAACAAACTCGTCCTTTATGGAACGACCATTCCCTAAAATTAGGAGAAAAAGATGTAGCATCGATCTATTACCAGAGTGTACAAAAACACTGACACAAGGTCCCGAACCAAGTACTGTTATGCCCTCTTCAGATTTACAATCATTGATTTTGTCCTCACTAGCTATCTCCTTGGCCCCATTTACAAAGTTGTATGAACACTTATATGATGCTACAAGAGATTTAACTACAGTAGTGGCTTTGCTAAATTCGAAAGTAGTAGAATTGGAACACATTTGTGCCAACACTAACCGCTCAATGCATGAGGGTTTTGGAAAGTGCAACGAACGGCATAAGCTGTTACAAGAGCAAAAAAAGAATGATATAATTGACAAAAAATAGTTTGCGGAGGTCGCAAAAGAAGCTCTTGCCTTGTTCAAAAAAGACACACGTGGCCTTCAAAACGGAGAGTTTAGTGAGAAATCTGAGGCCAGTGTACATCCTGCCCCACACAGCAATACGAAAGCAATGGAGACTCCCAAACTTATAAACAAAGTACTCAATCCTGAATTACATTCTGAACAACCCTTACTAAAAGTTAACATCAAGGCTCCCAACAAATGTGTACCTAACCTCGTTTTACAGACTGCAAACATGGTGACCCAGGATAATCGAGTCGAGTCCGACGGTGTAAAATTTAATCTTCAAGAGTCGTCTACCCGACAGTCAGATCCGACTTCAACTATAGATGAACCAGAGAATAGCGCAGCAAGGGTCTCTACAAGGTTGACGAGTACATGAAATTTGGGCCCGGTTATACTGCCGATTGAGGAAATTGTTGGTGTCTTTTCACACTGCGTTTGTGCAAGCACGCAGCTCAGCAAATCCGGCACTTGAAATTACTCTAGACGAATCGACGTCTAATAGTAATATTGAACGGAATAAAGTTGGCTTAGGTGATGAAATAGCGATCTCAAATCCAGCGGCAAAGTTATTTCCATTATTTGAAAAACAAGTTGCGAAACCACTTAGTATGGAACCTGTAAAAAAGCAGATTGTTCAGCAGTGCCAAAAAACAAAAAATCAATCAGCAAAAAAGAGAAAAAAAATGCACGGGGCCAGAAAATTAAGGAATATTAAAGTGGTACATGTACTTGCCAATGGAAAGCTTGAGTCTGTTTCAACTGAATCTAAAAAAATCCCTCATTATACCCACGAACGAAAGCGCGACAAAAGGAGGCTCAAGTGATGAAATCATAGAGGTGTCTGAAATATCATCAGATTTGCTAAACATGTCAACTTATAACGAGCCAGAATATGAAGATCTTGAGGAGCCAACTGTTCTAGTCGATAAAGCCCAAAGTAATAATAAAGAGAGTCCTAAAGCTCTCTTCCTGGAGAAAGATCGCATAGACGGCAGATTTGTCGTTTTGCAAAAAGTAAAACCGAAGGTACAGACTACTGCAGCAAGTCAGGTTGCAATAGTGCAGTGTCCTGACAGTGCCCTTCATACCAACGAAACGGCAATACAATCAGCGCATATGACTGAGAAGTTAAAAAGTCCAATGTTTTTGACTCTACAAGAAAAACATAAGCTACACGGAACCTGCCTAAAGCACATGCCGGACGTCATGATAAAACCAGTTCAGCTGTTTGAAAGGTTGGCTAGAAACCACGAAGCGAAAACAGCATTAACGCCGATAAACGGAAATTTAAATATTCTGACCTTCCTGACCACGCAGGAAAAAAGGGATAAGAAGTCTGGATCCTGTATTATAAATTCTGGAAGGAGGGGGCCCGATGACCGGACTGAGATTGAACTATACGAGAATCAATCAGGTAGACAGGTTAAATTTCAAGAAATGCAGCTTGTAACGCATAATGACAGGCACAGGAACGATCAGGCTAAACACACAGCTAATGAATGTGATACGGGTGTAAGGAACAAAGCCCTCATGGCCAATGGTCAAGCGCCTCAGGTCAGATTGATGGTCGAGAGATTAAATTCATCTGACAGGTTGATTTTAAACAGGCGTAACATTATTAAGTTGTAATAAGTTATTAAGTTGTCATGTACCGAGTTTACGTGCAGTTACCACTGAGGATTTTAAGATTGTGGAATTTCCAGATGAGTAAAAGAATGATAAAGTGGTCTTACACATCACTTCGTCCTTAATAGCTACTTCTATTTTGGAGGCAAATGTATCACTCTTTTCATTGGGTTTTGATGTCTATAAACTAAACAATGGGGATTCTGGAGCTTATCGTGAGACCAAGATGGCGACAGAGCCTCAAGCCTCCTGTACCTCTATCCTATTAAAACCGTCAGTCTTATCAACTGAATTAGTCAATACACGACTGATTGGGCCAACTACGACAAGACATAACATGCCTGGCGAACACAGTGCTCAAAACAGGGCCTCAAATTATGAAAAAAAAGGGGTCTTGGTGGACGAAGATAAAAAAATCTGACGAAAACATGGCTCAAAACAAGACAGTAAAACACAGAAAAAAAACGGGTGTTGTCGGACAAAGATAAAAAATCCGTACCCGAAAGTGAAAGCGAGAAACTCACTATAACAATACAAGGTAAAATGCAACAAGGTGTCGTAGAGCCCAATTTCCCTACAAATATCTGTATTCAGGGTGAAACACTTGAATGGCAATGGTTGGCCGGCACGTTAAATAATAGCTGTGAACGATAACGCCAGGATGCGGACGCCGTGAAGCACTGTGTTCTAGGCTCTTGGAATTCACGCGGCTTCACCCATTTGATGAATACTGAGTGGTTGGGAGGTTTGGACATAGTATGCTTGCAAGAGATGTGGTTAAGCAGTAGCCCTGTTGCATCAGATTTTGAGATAGCTATAAATCCAGCCATAAAAGCAGCGAGAGGCCGTCCTATGGCTGGTCTTATAACTCTAGTAAGACGATCATCCGGATATAGCATTGAAAAATCGATTAATCACTCACCTTTCATCCAAGAGTCTACGATTGTCAAATTGGCCAAACATTCGAGTAATAAAGAACAAATAACTATTTTGAACTTATATTGGAACCATGCGAGGACTGGAACCAATGTGTTTATTGATGAGGTCACACGTCTCATCGATCGCTTATTGGTTGAGCAAGAGGGAGCCAATATAGTCCTTTGCAGCGATCTGAACATAGACTGCTTCCAGTCTAAATCTCGTCAGATAAAGAATTTGGCAACTAAATGGATGAAATTTGCAGGTGCTTAATGGCTGCACGCTAGGCGATATACCGCCGGCTTTGACGTGGAAAACCGTGGAGCTCAGGGTTCTACCATTGACTATATATTTGTCACTGCTGATTTCCATCAACAGGTAACTTCATTAAAAGTGCAACGAAATTCAAACAGCGACCATGGAATTCATAAGTACAAATGTAAGTGCTAAACCAAAATGGCAGGTGAAAGTCGATGTGGGAGCAAGTAGAGTCCGCCTGTGTTTAGCTGAAAAGGACGTTGAACTCATAACAAATAAATTCAATAGCGACACTGCGACATTAGAATATGCTCAGCTACTGGCAAACTTTAAAACCAAGAATGGCGGCTCTAAACATACTATGTTGAACCGAACGCATTGCTTTGATTTGGCCGTATTACAACAGAAACGGGGTATGAGAAGGATAATACGGCAGGCACGCTCTGACGCCCCAGAGATACGTTGCATGAAGATAAGAAAGGCGAAGCAACACTACAAAAACTGGCTTAAATCTTATAAAGTGATTATGACCCAAGGCGATTCAGAATGTATGTTAAGAAATCTGCATAACAAGAAGTCCCGTGATTTTTGGAAGCTTATAAACACACAGGCATCCCAGTCAGCTTTACAAGCTTCTATGGTATCTGAAACAACATGGATTTCACACTTCAAAGAACTATATAAAGACTCTGGAGGTGATGCTAACCCGGACGATCACTGTGCTGCAGGTTGGTCATTAACTTTCCCGAGAGAGGAGATCATGAGTATAATCAATAAAGCCAAAAATTCCAGGGCTCCTGGTCCTGACGGTTTGACTAACTTCACGATCAAGCAACATCCAGAGCTATGGGCAGACTTCTGTGTGGATCTCTTTGAGAGAGTGAATCTCCAAAGAAAGACACGGCAATCCTGGAAGTCAGCGGTGATTGTCCCATTTATAAAAAAAGGGGACAGAACATGCCCTAAAGATTATCGGCCGATCGCCTTGCTCGACGTCTTAGGGCAGGTGCAGCATAAGCTAGTTAAATGGGCAACGCATTCGAAACACGTAGATGTTAGACAAACTGGTTTTGTCAAGCAAGTTGGATGCTCGTTGAATCTATTGTTGTTAAATATACTTAAAATGGAGGCAATTAGAACCCAAACAATGGTTTATCTTGCTTTCATTGAATTTTCCCATGCATTTGACACAATAGATCGAGCACGGCTATGGAACAAAATGAGAGAATGGGGCTGCCCGAAAGACCTAGTTGCCGCGATAAAAGAATTACACACTGGAACCTCTATAAGGGTTCGTCTGGATCAAACTGGTATGCTGTCTCAACCAATTAACACTTTTAAGGGAGTCAAGCAAGGCTGCCCGCTGGCGGCGGCATTATTTGGGTTTTTCATTTCTGATATTGGATACTCCTTTGAAGGCTTAAACATCTTCCCGCCGAAGATCCATAATTCTCGGTTGAGCTGGAAGTTGTATGCGGACGATCTTCTATTGTTGGATTTAACACAGATTGGTCTACAGAGGAAAATCAATGCAATCCAGCAATATGTTATCGAAAACCATCTGTCTATTAATACAAAGAAGTGCGAAATATTGATCTTGAAAGACTTAAAAAGTGGCAAAACTAGGCTTGCAAAAAATCTAACATGGTCATTAAACCAAGAAAAGCTAACAATCTTGCCTAATGTGAAATACCTTGGAATGATGCTCAGTTCCAGCCTCAGTGACGAACCATGGAAAATTGAGATTAAACATAAATGCAAACAATTGGCGTGTCAAGCGCAGGTGATAAACAACAAATATGGGAAATTTTCTCTGAAAGCAGTTTTACGTTTTTATGAGCAAAAGGTGATACCTATACTTACATATGGGGCAGAAAATGCATTGGGTTGTACATGGGAGACATGGTCTACTCTTGAGAATATTTTTTGGACCAAAGTCCTTAAGTTGCCAAAAGGAACGGCTACGTCCTCGATAAGATATGAACTATCATGGATCTCAATTCATGCGAGAGTTTGTTGGAATCTGTTATCACTTTATCGGAAAACGAGAACTAGCGAACAGATTCCGCAATTTGGCATACTCCACGGTGCGACTTACTCCGGACCTGCGGTCCTGGCATTATGGATGAAACGTTCTGAAGCGCTTATGTCTGACTATGACATTAAGATAGTACTCTCCAAGGAAACCCGAATGCAGCAAAAATAAAAATATGGCGTGAGGATTGGGAACTAACATGTTCAAAAAGAACGTCCTCTAAAATAATGTGTGAGGTTCCAACTGAAGCCCGGGCATATAATAACCCTCAAAAATACGTTGAACTGTTTCCGGACCCGCACGCCCGAAGATGGTTCATGTGCTTCAGGCTAAGTGGGTTTAAAACGAAAGAGCGGCTACGGGCCTGATCAATATATTCAAATTAAGATCCAACCTGTCGTTGTTGTCTTCAAGCAACTGAAACTTTGAAACATTTGATGCTCTTCTGCGTTGGGCTAAGAACGGAAAGAACTCGTCTTTTGGGCCCTTGGAGTGACTCCCATCCGTCAATGGACGCTGAAGATTGGTGGCAACAAAATGTTTAATGGAAGAGATATGAAACTAGTCTTGCCTGTAACACATCTTTTAGCGATAATTGAAAATCGATTGCTGACCCCTAATGTAGCTATAAATAACGACTGAGGATGTGTTACATCTCTTGGGATAGTGGGAAATCATACTTCTGTAGAACAATGAGGGAAAGGGAAATGGATGAATGTTGTTTGTCTGTTTTGTAACATTTATGTATTTTAAAGGTTTAATTACAAACCAATAAAATTTTTTTAAAAAATTAAAAAAACAAGTATCTTTATGTCTAGTCCTGCGCCATTTCTTTTCAGTCTCCCTACATAAACATTTAAGTGCTTTATGATAGGATTAACTTTTCATTAAACCAACCATTAACCTTTTTACATTTTGGCGTACATTTCTTTGGTGGAGGTTTCCGATCGCAATTCTCTGACAGTTTTTGCATCAAATTGGTATATAGGTCTGCATTCTTCATATGTTGCAACCTAAGTCCCCTTGACATAATTGGGTCCAGATAGGAAGGGGCACTATGTGTAGGTGAAGTGGATAACCAGGTGAGATCACAAGACTCAAGAATGTCATTTAAATGTTTACAGTCCACATCATTTGGTTCATTACACCAAACATTTAAGTCCCTAAGTAAGACCATCTTGGCATGGCCAATAGTGTCGGTCCCCAGGTAGGTATCCAATGCATCCAATAAAGTACTGGCTGGGCCAGGAAGCCTGTAACATAAAATAAGATGGAAAGCATCCTGGGAAGAAAAGATGACATGTGCAAGAAATAACTTGCGAAACAGTACTGCAAGTCAGGCTGTGAATGTTATCTAGAACTAGAGTGTCTTTGTACACAATAGCCACTCCACCCCCTACAACTTTTTCTCTATTTAGCACTTTAATCAGATAATTAGCAGGTACCAATAGATGAAAGGAGGCAGCGCTGCTCGCTGAGAACCAGCATTCGGTGTGTACAATAAATCCCAATCACAAGCTAGAATAGAATCATAAAGTACACTGGCATTCTTAATTGCGGACCTGGCATTAATTAGTGCCATATTCAAAATGCATCTTGCAGTAGGAACAGTGGCAGTCATACTGTGGATAAAGGATCTTGGAAGACCTAATTTTATTCAAAGTGCGGAGCGACAGCGTGCCACGTTGAGAATGTGAAATTTGTAAATCCCTGGTGTAAATAAGGTCTTCCCCAGGCATAGCGTAACTCATTTGCAGTAGTGGAAAAGAACCAAAATACAGAACTATAAAAAAAAAGAGAGCAAAAGGGTGAAAGTAAGCATTAGTAAACAGTCTTACCCACACCAGCCACCAATGTTAAGAGTATTTTGTGCACATACGCCAGGATGCCACGGACCGACAGAGACCAGCTTGTCGCTGTCGCGCCTGTAGGGGAGAGAAATACGGCCAAGAACTACAAATTCACATGGGAGTTGTAGTTCTTGCTCGAAGGAACACGTGTAGCCAAGCCTCACGTGTTACAAATTGAATATGGTGCCAGATGACTTTTGAATCAAGGCAGCCAAATAAAAATGCAGATATCAAGTAACGTTTTACTTCCAATGGAGGATGCAAACCCACTAATCCCCTTAATCTGTAACCAAGGGTATTTTATAAAATAAACACAATCTCACAATCAAAATATAACAATCATACAGCACTTTATCTAATAACACTTTTTAAAAAATAAACTGCGGGCAGTATTAAAAAATTGCGAGGCAAGAGTGACCCAACAATGGTACAGTATTATATTATATATTTGCACCTAGGGTCAAAGTGGCTAAACAGGAGGCCAGCAACACAAGCAGAATCCACAAGTAACCGTCTGTGTCCCATTATAGTGCCCTGTGCCTCTCCTCCAACAGCCATCTTGGTGCCTTGGCACCGGTGACCCAGGCCATATCTACTCATCACTCCCCACGAGAATCCTTCACCATAGACCCCCCCCCACACTGCACCTCCCGGCTCACCTACAGGTCCTGAAAATAGTTATTTCCAATCATGGACATGCTTGTTTTTAAGGAAAGTATGAACGTGTTAATTGCATAAAGTCTGCTTCCCTTAAGAATAAAGAAAATATATATCGGCACCATGGATGGTGGCCTGGGTTGCTAATAACAATGACTACTACTTTCAGGGGTGGCGGGACAACAGCCCTGCATGATGCAACACCAAACTCTGTGCTTAGTCTCCAGCACTGACTTTCTTCTAACATTGAACTTTTTGATCCATTACATTTCTAAGCTTCTCCTTATACAGCAAATGATGTGGCAGGCATGAAATATGCAGGATCTTTTCAAAGCCTTTTTATAATACTTAATTTGTGAGGTTTTTCCTGTGTCCTTTCATGTAGCTACATTTATTTTACAGGCATTCATCTCACTGGTATCTATAATTTAGAACGTTAAACCTTATAGAACAACAATGAAAAGTGATACAGTAGCCAGTTTCTAAATTTCTCATACATTATCATGTTCCCAGCATTGCCATACTTATGTTTCATATACCGTTCTCATGTAGTCCCATCAGTTACATAATTCTTCACATTTCTCTTCAGAGATCTTTAATTCCTTTTCGATTTCCCGAAGAAGATGTGCCAGAGCAAATATTAATGGTTTGTGTGTTCCTACCATCAATCTGGCCCAAAAATGATCATAAGAGTCCACATATGCAGGATTCACATATTTAGTCATATATACCTACTGCACGTGGGGGTCATGAAGTGCGAGCATTCTAGAACAATAGGTTTGAAGTTTCCACAGGGCATTTACAAGTCGGAAATCTACATTGAGTAATCGGAATGGAACCGTATGTAATCCACCAATGTGACGTCTAAAGCGCATACACAAAGTTCGAGTTGTCCTACAGGGAAAAGATATGATATACGTACGACAAGGTACTCTTTTGTTGGTATGATTGACAGAGTCCCTGTACATTTTATATGTATTTAAAGCCTCAAACGTTCTAGTCCAGTCAGTTTCATAACTTTTCTTTTTAAGCATAAGCTTGCCGCATAGTTAAGTCCAATTGCGATACCCCTAAGACTATTAGTATATCATTCATACTTGTTGGAAAGGTGTTTAGTGATTTCAAGCCATTTTGGGAGGCAATTAAATTAAACGTCAACATATAACGAGTTCCTTGGTGGGAGCAATATTTTTGCATATGTACTAAGTGACCTCCATTTCAAGCTGCTTGCTAAAGATAGAAGCCCAAATTTGTGTTGGATCACAGCGATTTCTCATTTTATATCTTGGGTACGAATAATTGCAGATGAGTTAAAATCATTGTACTAAATTGCTACTCAAATAAGTTTGTTTGCTAATCAATTTTTGAAAAATAATGTATGCCTTGCAGCAGCAATATTTAAGAAACAGTTCAACAAATCCTCTTCAACCATAGCAAGAGTACAAACTAGAGGATAACTACGAACATTCCCTCTATAGCCAAACTACTCGAAAGAGTGGTGTTAAATCAGTTAAACAATACGGTGTTCTGTAATGGCTTGGCAGGTGACACAATGGTCTGGAGGGTTGCTTAGAGCAATGGCAGATGTTAGGGTTAACTCTAATCCTTCCAGCCATCACCTCTTTTGTTTTCCTAATGTCATCCCAGAGTGGGACGGGTATGCCAAGACGTGGGTACCGTTCCTGCTAGACCTAGAGACCGAAGCTAGACCTCACTGATGATGCCCAATGAGGCCGAAACATGTCTGAGTTTCTTGTGGTCTTGTGTAGAAGGGATGGAACCAAGCAGTTTGGGCTGGAATGCCCCTTTTGGGGTGGGACCAAGCCCGATTTGCAAATGGTCTTTCTCCTTTCTGTAGTGACTTGGCAGGCGAAGAACAATGGTCTGGAGGGTTGCCCCGAGCAATGTCATTGGTTAAGATTAATTCTAAACCTTCCAGCCATCACCTCCTTTATTTTGCTGCTGTCATCCCGAGTGGGATTGGTATGCCAAGACGTGGGTCTCGTGCCTGCTGCGCCTAGACACCCAACCTGCACCTCACTGATGACGCCCAATGTGGCCCGAACATGGCTGGGTTGCTTGTGGTCTCATGCAGAAGGGCAAACGAAGAACGATGGTCTGGAGGGTTGCCCAGAGCAATGACAGTGGTTAAGATTCATTCTCAATTAGTAAAGATAATTCCAGCCATCTCCTCCTTTGTTTTGTTAAATCAGTTAATAAAAAGGATAAAAGCAACAACATTCTGTGCGAAAAAAGGGTGGGCTTCCCATCACATCATAGCACTGAAGCAGTGGTCACTTCTACACATTTGATTCCTCCTTTTCTTTGGCCTTTACTGAGCTAGCGGCTAATTAAAAACTGTGCTTTGCTAATATGTTTATTACTGGAGATTTCAATTTACATCCTAATGACCCATCTAATTCTTCTGCTTTTAGTTTTATAGCAGCTATGGAGGACTTAGCTCTCCCTTAGCTGGTGCGTCAGCCCACTCATAACGATGGTAATACGCTCGACCTTATTTTCTCAGAGGCGACAATGGCTACCATGTTCTCCGCCATCCCTCTTCTGTGGACCGATCACTTTCTGGTACCTTTCACTGTTAACGCTACTGGGACTCTTACTACTAGGCTCACCCAAAACCTGCTCCGGCACAGGTGGCATTTGCCCGACTTGAGAATTCGACCCCGATTACTAATGCATATATGTCATCAGCTACTATGGGTCTTGAAAGCCTCTCTCAAATTTGTACTACTACAGCTGACAACACACCCTCAGTTAGGTCCACCTGCCCCCGTTCCCGCCTAGCTAAGACCTGGTTCACGCAACAGTTAGCTGAGCTAAGGCTCTGCTGTAGGCAGTCTGAAAGGAAAAGGAGGGTTGGGTATTGTACTGACAATACAGTTCTGTTTCGCAGTGTGCTTGCAATCTACCATAAAGAGATTCTGAGGCCAAACGCCTCTTTTTCACTAATTGGATAGAAGCCACTCTGAATCAACCCAATGAGCTTTTTCAGATTGTGAGGTCATTGTCTTCCATTCCTCCCTCTCAAGCCCTATGCGACTCCTAGTCTACTTTCTTTCTGGACAAAATTCTGTCTATTCACCAGGAGATTATTTCCTACATTCTGATATGTGCTACTTCTATTGACCCTCCCTTTAGTGGAGATGTGAGGTCTACATGGTCATCTTTTCTGCTATTTTCTTCTCTGGAAACAATTAATGCCACAAAGAAAATTAGATCTGTCTCGCCTATTGGCGCTATTCCCCTCTCCATGATGAAGAACAGGATTGCTACCATTGCGCCTTCTTGTGACCGGTGCTGTCAATCTATCCTTCCCTTCTGCTGTTATCCCTGCTATTCTTAGACTATCATGGTCAGATTGGATACAAATATTGCATCCGTTTTCGTATATACTGATGCATTCCAACTTGTCTGTTTATAATAAAATTGATTTTTCGATTGGGGACAACCTTTTTACCTCGCAGGAAACATTGACTGTCCTGACCTGCGTGGGATGGTGCCCTCTATATACATATATATATAATTTTTAGTTTTTTTTTCTATTTTTCTATTTTCCTTTCTCTTTTTTCTGCATTATTTTTGTTATATAATTTTGATTTTGAATATAGATTGGGCATTAATTTGAGATTTAAGCTGTCCTCTGATTATATGTTTTCGAATTATCTTATGCATAGTGTGTCCACTTTTACACTTTAGGACGCTTATTAGATTAATATGCACTTTAATGGGAAATGTTTAGTATTTACTGTTTTTATGCTCCTTTTATCATGATTTCAGCACCATGTGTAATGTAATTGAATATGTGTTTACTAAAGATTGATTGAATTTTTACTCTCCTTGACCTGATCTATCCCCTCATTTAGCTCCTACATTGTGAGCAATTTATTCCGTTGTTTTTTTCAATGGATTAATTCACGTGAACCCCCTCCCCCTCTCTTTCGCTTGTGCTCATTGCTCTGTTCTTCCCCTGGGTTCATTTTGTTGGGGACGCCTATTCTGGATTACATTCCTGCTATTCTTAAACATGCCCTGGTGATTCTGCTCCTAAAAAAACCTACTTTGAGTCCCTCTCTCTCTCTGCAAACTGTCGCTCTATTTCTTTACTTCCTTTTCTTATGAAGCTTTTGGAATCACTGGTATCTCCTACTCTCCCCTTTTTTTGGAAAATTCTTTTTTTATCCTTTTCAGGCTTGGTTCAGACTAGGGCGAGGAACGGAGTCTGTTCTGGTGTCGGTCATGGACGACCTTTCTCGGCTGTCTGACCGGGGCCAGAGGAGGTGCATTGATCCTTTTAGATCTGTCGGCGGCTTTCGATACCGTTGTACTAAAAGGTGCTAACTCAGCAACAGATAGTGGGGCATACCTACCACCTTTGAGAGTAAGGAAGGGGGAGGGGGCGACAAGGCACCCGTTAAGGGTAAATCCCAAAAGGTATAGCAAGTCACAGTCCCCATACAAATAAAAATACCTCACTGGGAAGGGTATGGGCGCAGTGCACTGTGCACACAAACAGCCCAGGTGATTTTATATAAATAGCACAAGAATGGGTAAAACACAACATCTTCAATAAACACACATGAGGAAACACAGGGGCGGGTCCGACCAGGGAAACCCCAATCTGAAACATGTGACAGTGTCCTGGTGCACCATCGGCAGGTGGTTGAGGTAAAGGGACACTGGAGAAAAGTGGCATTCCTGGGGGAACCACTCAGGTGCAAGTCACTGTGCTCCGACAAGGTGGCCAGCATTCAGAGTATCCACCACTGGACTTGTGAAGGCCATTTTCCAGCAGGTGCCATGTGAACGTCTCCTTTCCAACCAGAAGCAGGGAGTCTCGTATCCCGTTCTTAATGGTGCAGACCAATGGCAGTGTATTAAAGTCCCGGCGATCAGCACAAATGTTTTATTAATTGCTAATTGTTCCAGGGAGGTCTGAGAATCGATGTGGCGCAACATGGGGAGGTGATATGTTGGGATAGCATTGAACCGTTTGGTCCAATCATATTTCACTAATATATGTTTTAGCACCAAGGATAGGACGTACACAAGCCAATGACATTTTTGTGAACACAACGAGAATGAAAACATGCCAAATTGCAAGTGTATCAATGAGTTCCGACTATTGGGTTTTATGGTATAAAAATAATGACCACAGTGCATTCAGTTGTCACCACATTTCAATCAGACCTGTTCCACTGTTTTGTTTATTTGTGCTTGCCCAGCTGTAATAAAAAGTGTTGCTTCTTGCCTGGTGTGTGCTCCTTTTTGAGTACATGTTTTTATGGTGTGATCGGAGGACCACCCCCCCCCAACCCCGAGTACCTTTTTGGAGGCACCAGTGAGATACTCCGTTCTTCCGGTCAGCCGAGGGTATCCAGGCCGCCCTCCGGATGCAGGTCCGGCTACCGCTTCACTGAGGAGGCCTGTACAGACGGCGAGTTCACAAGGGTCTGCGTGGTCCCGAGCACCGCCCTGCACTCAGTGGGAGGGGTGAGCACGTGCTGGAAGCTCAGTGCTGAGGGGACTCTATGGTCTCTAGGATGCGAGTATAACCCTGCAAGAACACAATGCATAGTGGTGCATGCCCACGAAAGGGGGAGGGAGGGATTTTTATGGTGTCTAGGACGCATCCTCAGGGAGGGAGGATGATCGGCCGTAGTAGTGCAGAAGTTAGTGCGAGCCACCCACGAGGGAGTGGACGCAGGTGCGAGCACTCCCGCTTTAGAGCAGGAGAGGTGTGTAGTGTGTAGAAAACCCCGTTAGACAGCAGTTGCACGTAGAACCGGCGATTGTATAGTTGCGTCACTGGGAAAGAATTGTGTTGTGTTTTATTGTTTATGGGGGTATAGAGAGGGACAAGCGTGCATTAGTTGGAGTTGTATTTTGGTGTGGACTCATGGTGGAAGAGTACGCACCAGGAGGTACTTCATTTAAATAGTGCACTTGGCATTAATAGCAGCAGCGTGTGCAGAAGAGGCCCAGTGCACATTCTTGCCTCAACATAGGGAACAGTGAGCCCATGGAGAGGGCTAGTGGATACTAACACTAAGTAAGTGGTTGGGCATGTGGAGAAGGCCAGGGTGACAAGTGGAGACCCTGGGTTGGCCTGTAGAGAGGACCAGAGTGGGGGGAGAGGGCCACTACAAAAGGTGGGGCAGGACCCCCAATAGATGGGGCAGTAGGGTTTGGGCACCCTGGGGGCAGATTGCCACACTAATGTGGCCATCTGCACCAAGCGAAGTTGGGTAAACAAAAAAAATAATACAAAATCATAGGCTGCTTTTTAGGGGGGGCTGAGAGGCACCCTAAATTGGCAGCGAATGATGTACTGCAACGGGGGGTGGCCCTCAGCCCCCCCACCCCAAATGGAGGGCCCCACCTCATGCAACCCTTCCTGGCGGCAGATAGGGGGGGCCCACCTCTTGGATCCCTCCCTGGGGTCAGATGCCCCTTCCTAGGAGCAGATATCAGCCCCCAGGGAGGGTTGCATGAGGTGGGACCCTCCATTTGGGGTGGGGGGGCTGAGCGCCACCCCCCGTTGCAGTACATCATTCGCTGCCAATTTAGGGTGCCCCTCAGCCCCCCCTAAAAAGCAGCCTATGAATTTTTATTATTTTTTTTGTTTACCCAACTTCGCTTGGTGCAGATGGCCACATTAGTGTGGCAATCTGCCCCCAGGGTGCCCAAACCCTACTGCCCCATCTATTGGGGGTCCTGCCCCACCTTTTGTGGTGGCCCTCTCCCCCCCACCCCAAATGGAGGTGGGGTGTACCTCACGCAGCTGTTTGTAGGAGGCCCGGGGAGGCCTGCATGAGGTGCCCCCGCCAGCCATTTGGGGTGAGGGGGGAGAGGGCCCCCAAAAATGGTGGGACAGGCCCCCCCAGTGGGTGGGGCAGTAAGGTTTGGGCACCCCAGCGCCAGATTGGCACACCAATGTGACCCTCTGCACCAAGGGGAGTTGGGTTACCAAAGGAAAAAAATGAAAATGGTGGAATGCTTTTTAGGGGGGTGCGGTGGGGCACCCCAAAGATTCAGGGAATTTTCTAATGGGATGGGGCGTTGACCCCCCCCACCCACCCGCAATGGAGTGGGTGCCAAGTCATGCAGCCCTCCCTGTCCTAGGAGCAGATATCTGGTCTGCCGGGACCAGATATCTGCTCCTAGGAACGCCTGAGCCCAGGGAGGAGTGCAGGACAGCCCCCCTCCTTATCTGCCCACGGGGAGGGCTACATTTTGCTGGTGTGACCGTAGGTAACATGTTCTTTGTTTTGTTTACAGCTTTTTCTACCCGAGCAGCTGCAACGTTATGTGAGTACTGTTTTTTATTATTCTATGGTTAGGGCCCACTGTCAGTGGGGTGGGTGAGACTGGGGCTGGATTGTTGGTGGTGTGGGTGGGAATGGCCCGTCTCGGCAGATCACCTCCAACTGTCCTGGAGTTGCGGCTGGGCTGCATTACAGTTTTTCCCTTTGGGGAGGTATTGGCACACTGCCGAGACTCCTTGGTGGGGAGAAGCTGTAACGCAGGGCAGCCAGGGCTCCAGCAAAGTCGGCGGTAATATCCCTGGCCTTGGGCACCCTTCTCCCATGTGGGTCTTTGCTGGTGGTTCTGGGTGTTACATTCTGGGCCGATTTGCGTACGTCAGACCTCTGTGGATTCCCACGGGTGTCCTCTTTTGGGAAATGCACGGGGTTCCCTGTTTTCCTTGCTGGCTTCGACACCCTAGGCCCAAATCTGTAGGTTGCCCACATGAACAAAATGGGCAGTGGCGAATGGCTTGGGGTTCCCAGTGGGTTACCCTTTTCCTTTTGCGCCCCCGGTAGGTGCACCCACACATGAGGTACCGTTTTCATCGGGACACGTGTGGGGACGCGGGAAGGTAGGCCACGTGTTGTTGGCGGTGTGTTTCGGTGGGTGGCCAGACCGAAATGTCTGAGAAATGTCTTCATTTCCGGCCAATTTCAGAGACATTTCCCTGTGGCCACTCACCGAAACACGTCGCCAACAGCAGATGTCATACCTTCTCGTGTTCCCACAGGTGACCCGACGAAAAAGGTACCTTGCATGTGTGGGTGCACCTACCTGGCTGGCAAGGGGCAAGCCGAAAACGCTAGCAACCCCCAGTCTGTTTGCAGAGGGGAATCTCAGCCATTCTGCCGACCGGCACAACATACAGATATGGGCCTCGGGTGTCCAAGCCACCAAGGAAAACAGGGAGCCCCATGCATTTCCGAAAAGAGGACACCCGTGGGAATCCGCAGAGGTATGATTTGCGCACATCGCCCCAGAATTTATTACCCAGACACCCCCGCAAAGTCCGAAATGTGGGGAAAAAAAAACGCATTTTCCGCACATTTAGCTCAGCGCACCCATTGAAACACGCCCCCAACAACACATGGCCTACCGTCCCGCGTTCCCACAGGTGTCCCGATGAAAACAGTACCTCACATGCGTGGGTGCACCTACCTGGCTGGCAAGGGGCAAGCCGAAAACGCAAGCAACCCCCAGTCTGTTTGCAGAGGGGAATCTCAGCCATTCTGCCGACCGGCACAACATACAGATATGGGCCTTGGGTGTCCAAGCCACCAAGGAAAACAGGGAGCCCCATGCATTTCCGAAAAGAGGACACCCGTGGGAATCCACAGAGGTATGATTTGCGCACATCGCCACAGAATTTATTACCCAGACACCCCCGAAAAGTCCGGGGCACATTTCGGACTTTGCAGGGGTGTCTGGGTAATAAATTCTGGGGCGATGTGCGCAAATCATACCTCTGCGGATTCCCAGGGGTGTCCTCTTTTCGGAAATGCATGGGGTTCCCGGTTTTCCTCGGTGGCTTTGAAACCCGAGGCCCATATCTGTATGTTGTGCCGGTCGGCAGACTGTCTGAGATTTCACCATGAAAACAGACTTGGGGTTACTTGTGTTTTAGGCTTTCCCCTTGGCGGCCAGGGAGGTGCACCCACACATGTGGGGTACCGTTTTCATCGGGACACCTGTGGGAACGCGTGATGGTAGGCCATGTGTTGTTGGGGGCGTGTTTCGATGGGTGTGCCGAGCGAAATGTCTGGAAAATGCGTTTTTTCCCCACATTTCGGACTTTGCGGGGGTGTCTGGGTAATAAATTCTGGGGCGATGTGCGCAAATCATACCTCTGCGTATTCCCACAGGTGTCCTCTTTTCGGAAACGCATGGGGTTCCCCGTTTTCCTCGGTGGCTTGGACACCCGAGGCCCATATCTGTACGTTGTGCCGGTCGGCAGAATGTCTGAGATTTCGCTCTGAAAACAGACTTGGGGTTACTTGTGTTTTAGGCTTTCCGCTTGGCGGCCAGGTAGGTGCACCCACACATGTGGGGTACCGTTTTCATCGGGACACCTGTGGGAACGCGGGACGGTAGGCCATGTGTTGTGTGGTTTTCATAACGTTTTGACCCATTTGCTGGTGCCCTTTGTCTCACAACCCTTTCTTTTCCCAAATGTGACCTACATTTAGTCGCTGCTTTAGCCACCATACACTTGTGTAACCTGCACAAGTCACCGACCCTTGAAAAGGTCTGCCTGTGCTCTTTCAAAAAATGTATGGCTGCCGTTCCTCACCACATTGGTTTTCCCAATTTACACATGCTAAGTGCGTCTGGTCAGGCCGTGAGCGTAAAACTCCTGTGTACCATGGCTCAGTGTTTGGCTTGTGGTATTGCTTGTTTTGTAAAAACACTACAAAAATGGTATGCTCGCCTAACTGCAAGAGTCGGGGGAATGTAGCGGAGCATTGCTTTTCTCAAAATTCATAGAAGCCATTGCCGTACCAAGCCAACCATGTCCAACACATACCTTTTTTTTCAGTCATTTTCCCGCTTTTCCCCCATTCAATGGCAGTTTCCCCTACCTAGTTGTTGCCTGACCTATGCAAATCACCCCTTCCTAAACTTGGAATTTTGTCTACTTTTCAGAAATATATGCCTTTCTGTCCTCCAATTTGGCTTTCCTGCCCTTTTCTTCCATTCCGTCCATGCATGTCCAATTGGCAAAAATCGCCTACCTCTCACAAAACGGTTGATAACCACATCAAAATAATTTTTTTCCATTTCCACTCAACCTGTTCCTGAAAGCCACGACATTGGGGAACACAGCACAGCAAACCATTTGTTCCTAGCTCTTACAAGGAAAAAACCACAGGCTTCTTTGTACATCATTTTATTGGCATTTTTTGAAAAAAACCCAAAATTTTCGCACTTTTTCCTTATTTTCTCTCACCCCCCTACAGCAACCTGGGATTCCTGGGTGGCCTTACGACCGCCTACATGTTGGAAAAAAAGGAGCCAAATTTGGCCGAGATATCTCATGTAACAAAAAAGTTATAAGCCATTGAATGGCCACATACCAAAATCACCAAAAAAGGCTCTGGCACTGGGGAGAAATACCCATGGCACTTAAAGGGTTAATTAGGCCGATTTGAGTGATAAAGGAGGAAGCGAGGAGCAAGAGCATGGGGGGACAAAGGGGACTGGCTATCAGGAAGAATGCAATTTAATTAGATGACAAGGGGAAGAAGGAAAGCAGAAAGACGCTGGGGAAGGGGGCAAAACGATGCATTCTCAGACAAAGGACTATTGAGGAAAGAATGGAGTGATGGGGATAATGAAGAGTGGACACCCGACAAAACAAGAACAAAAGAGAGATAAGAGCAAAAAAGACAAGATAGTGGCGGAAGCGATAGGGACTGGTCCACCTCTCTCCGTAGCAGGGTGGGAAAGGTGAAAATGGGATTGACACAATCTACTAGAGGGGGAGGAATAGGAGCCAAGACATGAGTAATGCTATTACTACAGAAAGGGAGAAGTGGTGCGCATTATGTACCATGGCAATCCATGGACCGAGATAACCTAATATGCAGCCTGCCCTCCTTCGTGGCTGCGGCCAGTAAATGGATACAGTCGCTCGAGAAAAAGATGGCGGGTGTGACACTGGCAGTTAGAAATATGAAAAGTCTATTCGCTGCAATCATATGAGAACAGGCAGATATGGGACCAGGCAGGTTACAAATGAGTCAAATTAAGCACAAATGCTCATGCCGGAGCTCTGTTTAATAACTGCAGGGCTCATGTTTGGGAGGTTCTGAGATGTATCCAGACAGATATGACCTGGGGACAGTAATAGCCCATGAAATGAAAGGCGCCACCACAGGGGAATTACATGCATGGGGGATTATTTTCCATTGGAAGGGAGTACCCACAGCATGGAAGAGGGGGGTATAGAGGACACGGGTAGTGTCATGAACTGAGGTCCCAGAGGAACTTCTGCCTCACTCCACTCCACTCCACTCCACCCTTAACCCTCACTCCAAGTAACCCTGACCAGAAATCGAGACAAAAAGGTGAAACAGGATACAGCACCGTCAGGCACTCAGCAGCTAAAAGGAAGCAGGGAATGAGTCACACAGAGTAGATACTATCTATGTATACATGTAACCCCCTTCGACCCCCCCCAGCCCCATGTACAAAGCATACCTGATTCAGGCGAGCCTTGAAGAAAAGATCTTCTGCTGGGTGATTCCAAGAAATCCAATAAACAGCGGCCTAACCCGAACGGCACGAGGGCAGAAGCTAAGTGGGTGACAGTAAGCAGTTCCACAGTCTCACCAAGAATCACACAAAGTCCAATGTCCAAAAGTTCCAGAATCCAGGGGATTATCTAAAGGCAGTTCCAAAGACAAAAGGTTCCAGGGTTAAATCTCCAAAATGCCCAAAAATAAATAAATAAAAAAATAAATAAATAAAACACAAACCGCCAATGGGAAAACAGCAGCAATCCGAAATGTAAAAGCCAAAAAATCCAGGAAGCATAGAAGCCAAAAAACACACACAAAAGCAAAACGCCACCTACAAAACAGCTGAGAAGTGGGGTTGTGCAAAAATCATGCGTTTAAATACTGCCGGCATGATTCCTTAGTTGATCACGTGACTACACTAGTCACATGATCGTATTGCAGTGCCGGCGAGCTGCACGTTGCCCAGCATCCTTGAGGCGCCATGGCAACCATCATGTTTGCTGCCGTGGGGATCTGAGGGAGGAGTGCAGGTGTGGCCGTGTTCAGCACAGGACCCTCCGCGATCCCAGGGAGAACCGCTGCAACCGGCACATAGCACCCGGTGGCCTAGTGGAGGCGTGCCGCAAGCAGTGCGGGACTCCCTGCAATCCACAGGGGGACTGCCGTAAGCGGCACGCACATGGGTGAGCGCTCAACAAAGTCCCCCCCTAAGGCCACCAGTGCTAATTAGAAAAATAGTCACCTACACACCTGGCAATGCCGATAAGATAAAGCACGAACTATCCAAGTGAAACAAAAAGAGCACGCTGTATTCAGCCACCCACTGGTGCAAGTACAGCCACCAAGTCGCCTATATTATCACCTGTGCAGCCGCCTCACAAATGGAAATGGACTACAAATATAGTTCTGTACCAAGAACTGTGCAGCACCACCGGCTACTTCACAATCACAGGCTTCCCCCGCCAAGTCCAACAGCATGACCACCATTGTAAACTAGACAGCCCGTATAATCTTAAGGCACCGTGCCACTGCCGTATGGCCACAGCACTGCATGAGCAAGACCAGTATATACTGCTAGGAGTCACAACTGACTTCCACTCCAACCGAACCTTCGATTCTTACTCTTTCTATTACATGGCCCAATAGGAGCCACTGTAAACACAGGAACAATCTTTGACTCCACCCTTTCCTTCTCCGCCCACATCTCTGAGGTCTCTAAAAAGTCAAACTTCCTACTGCACCTCCTCAGAGGTACTCTACCTTTCCTCTCCTTCCCCCAGAAGCTCATGGTATCCCAAGCTCTGGTTCCCTCTAGGTTGGACTACGGCAACAGCCTCTTTCTAAATCTACCTTCCTCTACTCTCCGCCCTCTGCAACTAATTCAGAACAGGACTGCGAGACTTGTCCTTGGCCTTAAGCCCTGGGATCGTATCTCTCCAGCCTTGAAATCTCTTCATTGGTTCCCAGTGGATTCAAGGATTAAATTCAAAACCCTCTGCATTATCTGCAAGGCTTACTAGGGCATGGGTGCAAAATACCTTCAGCTATCCCTCTGCAAATACCTCCCCTCTCGAGCTCTCCACTCCTCTACCTCTAATTCCCTCAGGGTCAGTCGTTTTTCTAAGAAACAAGCTGGGGGCCGATCTCTTTCTTCAGCTGGGGCCTCCCTCTGGAACAGCCTCCCTACACCCTAAAACTTGAGGAGAACCACTTCCGGTTCCGGAAGCACCTTAAGACCATCCTCTTTACTTCTGCTTTCGCCCCCCCTCTCCTCCGCTGAATCTGGTCTCTCTTGGTACTGTGCACCTGGCCACCGTCTGTCCACCGGGCCCAGGCTCCTGTTGATCTTTTCCACCCTCCTGCACTGCCTTCTGGCCACCCTTTGCATTGGGGTCTGTATCTGTACCCACACAGGCCCCCCTCCTTGTCCCTTGCACTTACTAGACCTACCATGTCTGCTTCCCTCAACTTAGCACTAGCTGGATGCACTACTATTGCTGTGTCTGCTGTTCTTATCATGTATTTATCAGTATTTATTTCTGCTCTCCCCTTGCTCTGCACTTTCCACTTCTCCCCCCTCCCTTGCACTTTTTCCTCTGCACCCTCTCCCAAGCACTTGCGCGTTCTCAATGTCACTGGGCCTAGTAAGATCGTTGTTTTGTTTTCTCCCCCGTTCCCCTCCCTTGCCGCGCTCTGAAATACATGTGTATGAGCGCGTTATAAATAAAATATCAATATCAATCTACTTAACCAGAAACCCACAGGGGGTGCTGGACCGCACTTAATAGGTAAGAGGAACCCAGATCCAACCACAACTTAATTTCCTGAAACTCATCTGGATCCCATGCTGACCTTGCCTTCTTCCCTCTCTCCCCTTCGTTCCAATATAATCATCATGATGGAACTTAACCCAAACATGTGTAAATGTATGGTGTAATTTACCCATACACCTATCATTCACCCAACACCATGCAGCTTGCACAAATGTAATACGTACCATGTCACTCTAATGTTACACAAAACACACATTGTCTCTATATATGATTTTGAACATGCATCAGCCTTGAAAAGGACCTATGGGTCGAAACACGTGTCGTCCGACCACATGGGGACATAAGAGCCCAGATTGTACCTATAAAAGGGTGTTTACAACCCAACAAGATCAAATAAACAAACCCTTTTACAATTAAGCACAAAACGGAAAAACTGCGTGGAAAATCGATTTCTTGAAACTAACAGATGCAAGGTATCCAGGTTTACCCCCTTCTCTCTACCAAACAAATGAGGTGTGGACTACATCTCAACACTAACCTGCGATCTTGCCACAAATACTACCCGCAACCAAACGAATTTGCAATACTAGAGCTCAGCAAGGTCAGTTCCACTTCTAGGGCCCACGGTTTCCACTTTGCTAAACACTAGGGAACTATCACTGCTCCAGCTCAGGGAAATACACCAGAGAATTTTATATAAAAACCTTGTACTCAAGATGGCGGAATACATGATGTCAAGAAACGAAGACACCAGAGCATGGTTTGCCCCAAGGGAATCCACAGACAATGCCTTCAAAGACTCAAACACACAAGAGGACCTTAAACAGAAGTTTATGAGACTAGAAAAACTCAAGAAAAGAACACATTTTGGGAGAAAACGACTATGCAAGAACATGCTGAACTAAAGAATATCCCCGAGAGGTCTAAGAATACTCATCTTCCCAGATTTTGATGACCCCCAGGACTCAGATCTAGTTGACAATTGGGAAACAAACCTTATACAGTGTTCAACTACAACGATACACCTGCTAATAGAGCATGCCAAAAGGAAACATGCTATAGTGGTTATCCTCATTGAAGAACTAAAGAAAGAAATTGAAGACTACGATGCACCCAAATTAACAAAAGAGAAAAATTTCAAAACAATGTATCAAATCCTCAAAACCCACCAGGATGAGGTGAAAATGAGAAAATTACGCACAGGATACGGTATTTACCTATCAAGCAAAATACGACCAGGACAAACCTAAATCAAATGAAAGTACGCCAAATAGCTCACCAGGAAGCTCAGAAATGACAGCGATAAAGATGAAGCAGCGGAACGAAGCGAAAATTAACAGATGAACAACCAACTAAGCACTCTTTTTTAGAGCAAATAAAAAGGACACATGAAAGCAAATTGCACCAAACCGCAAACAAAGAAAACTGTACGGTTCGCAGTACCACTAACGGATACAAGAACCCAACCAGAAGAGAGAGAGGCGGAAGACCTGGCAAACAACGCAAGAGAACTAGAGGAAGAAATCGAACAAAGACTAACACAATCACAGTCCCAAAAGGCAACGGGACAGGGGAACAACAAAATCTAGTTATGAATTTATCCTGCAAAGAACTAACAACAGTTGAAATCGGAGTACTCAACAAGGGACTCTCTTTCTCACCTTCAAGCAACAACAACTTTGTAGACAACCAGATTGACCTCTTCAAATTCACGCATCGACTTAAACTGACCAAACTCTTTTCCACAAAACCGACGATATATAGACCCCAAGAAGAGACACCACAAACAAGCTCACGCACAATAGGTGACCTGGAAGATATCCATCTACTAAGGTCATTGGAAGAAGACTGCATAAGAGAACTTGGAATCGAAAATGTGGCAATGAACATCCCAGATCTCAAAAACAAATCCAAGTTTACACCTCAACTCTTCGTTGAGAACTATATTGACACCTTCCAGCATGCAGTCACCAACGATTTACACCGATTAGAGGACCAGAGATACCACAACAAGAACACAAAGATAATCTCTCCAAAACTTATCACCTTAAAACAACTTCGGAATGAAGAAAGTATCACAATAAAGGAGGGAGACAAAGGTTGGAACATTGTGGTAATGGACAAGGCTGACTACATCAGAATGGCAGAAAACCATCTCAAGACACCAAGCAGTTATGAGAAACTTGGCAATAACCCACAACAAAGAATGTTGACAGAACATAAAGAATTACTGAAGCATTACCAAACACAATGACAAAGACGAAAAACATGATTTTCTCAGAACAGACTATCCGATCATGCCCACCCTTTACTTCTTGCCAAAAATTCATAAACAATTTGACATAATCCCGGAAGGACGACCAATCATGAGTAGGATAGGAGGACTGACAGAAACACTTGCAAGATACATCAATAACGTCATCCAACCACTAGTGACCGGGATACCAACATACCTCAGACTCTATGCACACCTTGGCCATACTCTCACAGATCAAATGGGAACCCGACTTTTTACTAGCCACACTAGATGTAAAGGCCTTATATACATCCATTGACCACGAACTAGCTATCACAACCCTGGGGTATCTACTTACCAACGAATCAGCATCGCACTTTGAACAAGCAGAGATGACAAAACAATTTCTCACTAACCAACATTCATCTTCAACGGCGAATACTATAAACGTGGAATCACAATGGGAGCCAGCTACACTCCGGCATTGTCCAATTGCTTTATGCACTCATACGAACAAAAACACGCCATGCTAGAGACAAGATTCACAGAATTGTCCAATGGTCACGCTACGTAGACGATGTTATCCTCATATGGAGAGGGACATCGGATGAACTAAGTCAATATGTGGACTACCTCAACCGAAACACCTATGGAATAGAACTAACTAGCCATGTGAGCACAGACCAAATTGATTTAAGAATCACAATTCAAGAAAACAAAATCATTACGAGAAACTTCCGGAAACCCACTGAGGTTAACTCGGTACTTCATGCAAATACCTGCCACAGAAAAAGTGTGATCCATAATATCCCACAAGGCGAATACATCAGAGCCAAAGAAACTGCAACACACAAGAACACTTTGACGAACAATGTGATCTCCTTGATCAAAGATTCAGGAACAGAGGTTATTACAATAAAAACCTCACAGAACCCAAACTGAAAACATCTGCTATACCAAGGGAAACACTACTCACCCCAAAAAAGAAAACAACTACTGAGATATCAGATTAGTAACCAGATACAACATGTACAGCTACAAAATACAAAGAATATTAGCCAAACACTGGAACCTGCTACTTATGGATGAGCATATTAGAACTTGCCTAAAACCATACCCCAGCCTGTCATTCAGTAGAGGCCCTACATTACGTAATATACTGAGCCCATCATTTGTATCCCAGAAAAATATTACGGCAAAAGATTGGCTCATCACACAAACATCAATTGGCTTTACAAAGTGTGGCACATGCTCAGTGTGCAAATATGCAACACAAACCACATGTGCGACATTCAAAGGTTGTCCATCGTTCAAAATCAATGAACACCTGAATTGTAGAACCAAATACGTAATTTATGCCCTGATATGTGTATGTGACAAAATATACATAGGGAGCACTATCCGGGAGGTCCGAATTAGAATAAAGGAACATTTGAACAGTATCCATTCACAGGACCCCAAACTGCCGCCGGACAACCATTGGCAGAAAAACCACCAAATGGAGGACAAGAGCCAGATACAATTTATCGGACTACGAACAGTGAAGATGGGAGCAAGAGGAGGCAACAGAATGCTCAAACTACGACAGGAAGAAGCAAGAATCATCTGTCGCTATAGATGTGTGAAAAATGGTTTAAACAGTGAACAGGACTATAGTGATGCCCATATCTGACACTCCCTTCGTCCCATCAGCACTCCTCCCCTCTTGCACACCAGCATGCCAAACACCATGCTCTGAACAAGGCATAAATTAATCCAGGTAGATACCCTCCTAAACCACTGGACCAAAACAACCAGTCCAACAAATGGACAACCTCTCATGGGCCACACACCCCCAGATCTATGAGCAACGCAGACTAGACCACCTCGAAATGATATGAGACTGCCATTAGGAATGGCATACCAACACTACAGTTATAGTCCGCCGTACACCATGGGCCCATGCCCAACGGGACTCCACCCGCGAGAGCCACTCCTTGGCCTCAACCATACCCACCCACTCCACCTACACTCCCATTGTACATGGGGTGGGATCACCACCCCAAACCTCTTCCCCAATGACCCATTTTTCCGGGTCCACCATGCTGGATTATACCAGACTACGACTCCCAGCAGCGATCCGTAGCACCAATGTGCGCATGAGCCAGCAAGGAGTGGAATATACACAATGTGCATGCGCGAGGGAGGCATGACTCGCTAGTCACTTCTTGCACATGCACAACACACAATAAGATTGCTTAAAACATTTGGCGCGGCGTAACTGCCATAAAAAGCAAGACGCCTCAACACGGAGGATCGGATATACCAGGTAAGCGCCAGCCCCACCAGAAAACAGGTATGATTGGACCTCCTCGCATGATAGTCACTTCCTTTCACCTTCTGACAAAATCGCTGCACACCGGGCAATGTTGACTCCATAGCTTGGTACGCAGACCACAAATCAGGACGGTTAGACCACGCATGCCAACCCTTAACTTCCCTTCACCTCTGATAAAAATCACCGCGCAACAAGCACCCTTTGTTCCATAACATGGTGCGTGGACCACAAGTGAGGACCCCTAGACCACGCAGGTTTTTCCATGCCAGCTTAAACAAGCACACAATTCCTCACACATCACGGTGCACACCAGTGCTAATTATACAAATAGTCACCTACACACCTGGCAATGCCGATCAGATAAAGTACAAACTATACACTATTTTTATTCGTTCAGAACTGCAAACATTAATGGCGGAGTGGGGCGAGAGGGGTGTTGGAATATCACAAAGGCACATTGAAAAGATAAAGGGAATAATTTAAGACCATACCGTCAAAAAGGAAAATCAAACTTGGTCATGAAAATATTGTGAACCATCAATATCAATTTAAACAACGTAACAATTTGTTTAGCTGGTTTACTGCTGTTTGAAGCAAGTGACTTTAGATAGGTTACAGCAGGGCACAGGGAGCCCCATTTACAAAAGCGTTTTTCAATGGAAAAAATCCCTTTGAAAAATGCTTTGTAAATCTGGACCACTGCCTCTTGTGTTTTGCTGCAACAGAAAGATCGGATGCTGACAGTAGTATTTTCTAGATGTTATTGTTTTGAGACTTTAATTTACATGTTCGCGTTTGATATTCTTATTAAAAGTTTCAAATGGGATGTCTCGGAATTGCTTGTATTTTTACTTTTAAATATTGACATACCAACCAGGTGGGTTGTGCTAGCAAATCGCTCAGTCCCATTTACATGGGGAAATGGTATCGCTGCACAAAGATGACCTCTCATTATGTAATTTCCCTCCAGAGAGGGGAAAAACACCCCCACCCATACTGACACCAACAGTAGTGGCAACCATTTTATGGAGCCTGCGTCACGATGGCCAAAGGCGTGTAAATAAGTAAGGGAAGCTTGCCCGATACCGTCCTCCCCAGCTAAAGTGAGAAACATTGAAGGGCCTCTTTGAATTCATGAATTAAAGCGGACCTCAGGGGTTGCACCACAGCCATCAGGTTTTCAGGCTGGAAAAATCACCACTGCACTATATGCACTACATAACCTCATGAAAAAAAAGTGAAAATGCCCACTTTCGTTACTGCAAGCTCCAGGGAAAACCTTTGAATTGGTTCTTGGGAGTTTAAAACATGCACACACACATGTTAACGTTACCTGATGGTGGTTCTTCAGTTTGATGTGTATTTTTGGTTTATGATTGCCTGGAAGTAATTCTATATTTTCATGCTTTCTGGTGTTCCATGTCTCACAAGAGGATTACTTTTGCGTCTTTCCTCCACAGACAAAGCACCAGTGCATCAACTCAGCCCCAGATCAGTGCCCCCGCCTGCAGAAGCACAGAACATTGTATGGTAGGTGATAGGGGAAGGGTTTCCTGACATTAATTCCTTTACAATGCTGCTGCAAGCCCTTTCCCTAGTGCAGGAAGGGAGCATGCAGCAGCAAGGGGGCATGCAGCAGCACTGTAGAGCTGTATATTTTGTTTACTAATCATTCTCCCACACTTACTTGTATATTGGTTGGCTTGTTTTTATTTGGCTATTATTTGCAACCTGGGAAGGGGCTTAGCAACCTGTGGCTTTCTGGTTGATTTGGACTACAACTCTCAAACCTTCACCATTTTCTATTGTGGTTAGGCCTGGTAGGGTTGTGGACCCAAAATATATGGAGTGCAAAAGGTTGGAATTCTTATGTACTCAATGTTAAGAGGCATAATCAGGTGGATTTTGTACAGTAAGCTGGCACACAAGGATCACAAGGGAGTGTGCTTTGCCGAAATGGGACTCTGCAATAAATCTTTCTTTGGCTTCCATTAAGGCGTAAAGAGCAGAGAGGGCACAAGATCTTTAATATTGCCAGCAAAAGTTTAATCCTAAACTATGGAGGCAGGGCAAGGCGTCGCAGCAATTGGCCACATTAAGAAAAAGATTAAATATTTGTGCAGGTGGTCAGAAGTCTATGACAAACGTATTCAGTCTTCAAGGCCTCTCGCAAGGGCCCAGAATTTGCATACTGCAGAGTTTGCACCTGCAATGGGTCACTACGACATAAAGGCCTTGGGGACTGTGCAGCACATGTACTTTGTATTAAGCATGGGGGTGCTGCAAAGGCAGCAAACGACCCATGCCAGCGCCGCCTGTTCGCAGGCGCACTCTGTCAGGGTGGTGAAGATGAAGCCGTTACGAATGGGGAGGCCCTATTTACAGCTTTTAATTTGGAGCACAACCTCCCCGCCACCGCTGATCATGCTGGCCCCCTCTTCCATCGTATGTTCCCACAGCGCGCTGTTGCTAGAAAATATTAATTTGGCAGGAGCAAAACCACTGCCATTATCAATAATGTGTTGACCCCAGACACTGACATCTTTGCTGCAGCTGGTATGTCAGCCATTCATGCTAGCCATCGATGGGGGCAATGACACGGATGACAAACTGTTCCCCCTGCTGCTCAGGTACTTTGACTCTTATTGTGGCCAAGTTGTGGTCAGCATATTGGATATACCGGTATGCAACATTGCCACAGCAGACGAGGTTTTCAAAGCTATAGAGACCTCATTCGAAAAATATAGGATTAGATGGGACTGGCTGTATGGGTTGTCTGTGGACAATACCTCCATGAACATGGGGACGTTTCACTTCTTGAGGACTCTAATTTCTGCTAAAATTCCTCAGATGTTTGTACTTGGGTGCCCATTGCATATTCTCCACTTGGCAGCAAAACAAAAGTTGTGCTGCGCTCAGTGTGGATGTTGATAATGTTGTTACCTCAATATATATGTACTTTGCATGCAGCTCTAAAAGGAAGGAAATGTTGAAATGTTTTGAGCTAGCGGATGTAGAGTACAGGAAAATGATAAAAACATGTCCCTACACGATGGTTGTCTTTGGGAAAAGCCCCAGATCGCATCCTCAAAGAGATGCCACTGTTAAAATCATTCTTTGGGGGCAGAACAATTGCGTGATACGATTTGTGATGTGAAAACGGAACTTTATGTAACGTTTGTGGCCTCATACTATCCGCTTTTTGAATATATGAACACTCTCTTACAATCTGAGCATCCAGTGTTGCACAGATTACACCTTGCAATGGAGACTTTGCTTAGAGAGCTACTTTCTATTTTTGGTAAACTGCCCATAATAGCAGAAAGTAAAAGTCTGTTCAATGTGGACTATGAATGCAAAGACAATCAGCTGGACAACAAGATGGTCATTGGATTCGCCACCAAGAAATTAATTAGGCAGTATGAGGATGAGCTGCTGCCAAGTACACTGCAAAGGTTTTATGTAGATGTAAGGATGTGTTATTCAGTGTGTGACCTACACTAGGCAAAGGATACCATGGGAGGACCAAATAATAAAGAGCGCTGTCTTCCTAAGTCTCATTCAGAGGCAAATCTGTAAAGGAAACTGCCTGGAAGACATGGTGAGACACTTCCCAAACCTTTCAAAGGCTAGTGAGGTAGACCAGCTAGGTGCAGAATTCAGAGAGCACCAGCTCATGCAACAACCAGATGAGCAATTGCAAAGTGATAGATTAGACAGGTTTTGGGACTGGATTTCAAAATTGGAAAGCCCTGTGACAGGCAAAATTCAGTTCCCACTGCTCAGCAAAATTGCCAAGGCTCTGCTTATTCTACCACACAGAAATGCAGACTATTTTCAGCATGGTTAAGAAAAACGAAACCAAATTCTGTGCCTCTCTTGCTGCCAATAGAACTCTTGAAAACATAATTAAATGCAAGGTGAGCATGTTAAGTGGGAAGCGCTGTTATGACATGGACTTTACAAAGCCATTGCTCAGAAAGTTGCAATCCACATATACTGTGGAGATTCAAGGTGAGAAGGCATAATGTGCTCGTCTTCATAGTTGAACAAGCAATTAATTGTAAATTGATGGAAATGCTGCCAAGAAGCATAAACTTACAGCTACAATAACATCTGTTTTGATATTGCATGTCCTTGGACATTCACATTTATTGCATTCCACTGTAAAGGGCAAACTGCAAACATGTTTCTAATGACAGCTACAACAACCAAGTTTATCTTTTTTGAAAGGTGGGCGGAGCCGTGTGTAAATGGGCAGAGTCTTGAGTGGCTGTGGGCAGGGCATACATCTCAGGGTTTTTGATTTTCAAATCTAGGCAGGTACGTTCGGACGCTTCTCCAGGCAGAGAGTGGAGGGGGGTAGATATATCTCCTCTGGAATGGCCTCCCTGCCCCTCTCTCACTTGAGCCAGACCACCTGAAGTTCCGGAAGCTGCTCAAAACGTGCCTCTTCTCCTCTGCTTTCTCTCTCTCCCTCCCCTGCTGACCCATCTGTCTGCTGTACCAACTGGTTGCTTGGCTACCCCTCAGAGTCTCATTGGGTACCAGGCTCTTCCTTAATCAAGTCACCCTTGCACTGCCCCCCCTGGGCCTGCCATGCATTTAGGGGATGCACCTGTAACCATACAGTCCCTTATATATTATTTGTATAGCGCACAGCGGCCCTGGGGCATTGTGGCGCTTGTTACTGTAGGCTCATTTCAGTTTTGAGCATACAGCATTTGTTTAAAAAGTTATGTGTGCTCCTCAGAGCCGCCCTTACTCAGAGCATTGCTGCCCTCTCCCCCTTGCACTTTTCATTCTCGCACTATGCCTAGTAAGATTGTCGTGTCCTCACTCTGTTTCCCCTCCCTTGTCTTGTGCGCCTAGAAACACTTATCATAACACACCATCTCTCCGTGAAGGTGAGTGCATGCTGAACCCCCCCCCCCTGCTGCTTCAGGGCAGGCACAGCAGCCGGGCGCTCGGGGAGCCTTACCAGGAAAGGTGGCCAGAGTCCCGTCCAGGAGGTTCCTCTCTCACGCGGGCGGTCGCTCTTCCTGGTCCTGGCTGCGGAAATCAGGCGCAGAGCTGGGGGCAGAGCTCCCAAACAAATGGGGAAACACAGACCCGCGGCCCGGAATGAGAACTAACCCGACCGACATTCAAGAAATGGGGAATAACCTCGGGTCGCGGATGGGGAGTACCAGTGCGGGGCCAGCCAAGCTGCCGCGCAAAGCAAGGACCGGTGTCAGACGCAACCGAGGCTGCTGCGGGCCCCCTCAACCGAATTACAGGCGGGCGCCGCGAAATAACGGCAGTTACTCGTTAGAGGAACGGACCTCGCAACGGGACATCGCACCGGCAGTTACTGGTTAGAGGAACGGACCTCGCAACGCCGCGCAGTCACGTGGCTTCCGCGTTACGTTGCACGCAACGTATGGCGTAGCTCCGTAGGATTCTTTCATTGTGTGCCTGCTGCCCTTTGGCTAGCAGCTTCCTTCCTGCTCAGGATGAAGCAGCGACCTCTCCTGGTCCTTGCTTGCAGACGTTTGGGATTTTTTTGGCCCTTGTGAACATGTATTGATCTGCACAGCGAGGGCCGCAGTAAGCATTGTTCTTGGGAGGTGATTAAGGCACGGGAGAGAATGATAGCCAGTTCCCTGGAAACATTGCAGGCAGATTGCATGAGCCAGGTTGGCTGGGCTTGTGGCCCTTTTGTGGAGGGATATCGATTGGTTTATGAACACAAGTTTGCCTGGGTACAGATTTAAGTACAAGTGGTCTCTTTGCATGGGTTTCCTGTTATTTTGCAGCCGGTCTAGATGGAGATGTTTGTGGGTTGGCAACACATGATTAAGTTTGATAGTTTATTTCAACCTATGCTGTCGCTGCATAGTTGGTCTCACAAGGAGATGACATTTCCCCAGTGCAGGTAGCCCAACATTCCAACCTGATTATCAGCAAAGATTCTAATGTGCCCGAACCGGTGTGTCGCCCTTTGCCTTGGATGGAGCTTCCTACGCGCACATCACACATGAACAACCCTACAGATAAGCGGGTGTATTGGTTTCTTTCACTCTCTAAAAAAAGTCACGTACTTCCAAAAAATAAAAATAGGGAGTAAAAATACTCCCAACAAAAAATAGTAAACAGGCACATAAAACCATGTGACCCTGCTTTCACTGGCACGTTCAATGGCTATGTTTGTACCACCAGTGCGTGTAGTATCATATTACTGCCTGATCGGAAGAAGTAAGCATGTATCTTTTAATGCGTATGAATAACTAGATGCAAAGAAATAATTATTTCTCATTAAAACATATTTTTACTCGCTTATAAAATACTCCCTTTGGGAATTGCACTTATAGTGTTACTCCCTAAAAAATCATTTTACTCCCAACTTAAAACAAATAGGTTGTAAAATACTCCCACTTCAAAATCTTATTTGGAGCACTGCCCATGAACACTCATCTACCCCGGCATTCTATGTGACATCCAAATCAAAGAACACCTTACTTGCAATACAGCAGAGGACTTGGGTCTAGTTAATTTCACTTACCAGATTTATCAAGAAGATGCAGAACAGCTACTATCAAGAGCTGTCTGGGCATAGGATGCCTGAAAAATCAGAAGGTAGGGCTCCTATCTGTCTAACCAGTGACATTGCGGCACCGGCGGATACCGTTTCCTCTGCGAAAGAAAGTGGAGGTGGAACTCCTCAGGATTGAATCAACCAATTTCATCGAATGGTGTCTATGAGTCTCTCTAATTGTAGTTGCATGCAAGCCTAATCAGACAGACAAGGTGCAGATCTGCATGGACATGTGGCTTGCCAAGAGAGTCATTCAATGAAAGAGACACCTCTACCCTGGCCAACATAATGGCCAATCTACAGGGGGCAATGGTCTTCTTGACCATACGCAGTGTGTCAGGTTTTGAGCGATGCAGTCTGGAGACCGTAATCAGGGAGGCCTGTAAAGCTATGTGGAGGTGGAGTGTGGCCGTGGTGCCGTGCAGTGGGAGGTGGGCGTGCAGGTGTACCCTCTACCCCCATATAGGACAAGAGAAAGGGAGAGACATGCAGATTACCAACCCATCACGGGGGCAGCCTTAATGGCTGCTTTACTCAAAGTTGGTCTTATGCATGCGACATTTCGACATAGAGCCACATATCTCCTTTTTGTAGAACAACAAAGAAGGCATACATTAATAAACTATTGCAGCCCCATGTGTGATTGTGTTAGCATTTTAAAGTAATTAGTAAGACTACGCTAAAAATAAATCATAGCATTACAAATATTTGCTCCTTGAGGGAACATCAGCAGTGCATCTAAGATTTCACTGTGCCACCATGTTGTTGACCTCCATCTACACATTTGTCCCCATTCATTTCAACATGCTCTTCACGTAGATGATATTCGAGACCATGACAGCGACAGGCGCTATGCAAATATTGCATACCATGACCATCAACAGCTAGGATAATCGCAGTAGTGCTACCATTCACAGTCCTGGGGTCACTCACTGTAATCTACCATGTTGTCACACCTCAGCCCACTATCACTCTACAGACGTCCACCAATATGGCTGACATCTCTCCAACCCATCAATCCCAGCATTCTGTATGAACTCAGTCACAATTCAGGCCTACTAATACTGATGAATACCCTCAATAACCTAACATTTTTTGTGCACAGGCACACAGCTATTCACTGTAGACTCTTACCTTTTAAGATACTTGGTTACATCATATCACAACTTGTTCCTCCACTCTGACTGAAAAAACCTTTGACCTTGCATCCCTGGCTCATTCATTTGAGAGTAATACAAAGCTGTATTCTGGCCCTTGTTACCCAGCTCACTGAAAATAATTGTGTTGCACCAGATGCAAATTGGTCACCATTATTCATCACAAGATTTGCAGAAATCTTTCGCCTTACCACACCCACAGTGTTGATACTTGTGATGAATTCCAGAAAAACTGTGCATTGCACAATCACTACACGTCAATACTGACCTGTTACGAGTATGTTTTATTAATGTTGCTCCACAATAGCCCTAGGTGGTATGCTGTTATGTTACAGTAACCACACAATGAGACTGTGGAAGCTTCAACCTCTTTATTGTAGTAGGTGCATATCCAAGGAGAGCGACCCCCAGCCAGGGGCAGCACAACCGTCCTCCTCCCTTCCACAATCCACTCTCCCCAGCTTTCCAGAACCTGGAAGCTTCAACGTGACTATCATCTAGGTTCTGCTGTAACCAAGTGTCATAAGAGGCAGAGATTGAATGCTAGGTGGATGACATGTACACAATGACTAACATGTTGCCATGAATGACATATAACCCATCCTAACACCTCCTCTCCTTAACCATAAAATATACAAATGCAAAGAATAAAGTCACTTTTTTATATGCTAAGAAAATGGGCTACACAAAGAAATAATTACTAATATGATACATATTTAATGTAGTACCTACCCTGCATCCTCTGAATAAATTCTACAGCATCAAACATCTTTCACTCATCTTCTCCCACTTCCATTTACATTCTGCTCCTTGACCGACCTGCAAAGAGCCACTCTCTCCTTGTTCCAAACACCACCTCCTTTGACTAAGACTGAAGGACCTAGATCCTTAACAACCTGTTTGGGCTCGGAAAATAATGAAGCCCCTTTGCGTACCTTGGTGGGAAGTTTGGCTTTAATCCAGTCACCCTCCCCAACCTTGAATTCTCTACAGCAATTCTTTTGATCATACTGCTCTTTAGATTTGGCCCCAGATTCAAGAATGTTCCCTCTCACATTATCTAGATCTAATCCTACTAGCTTGGACCTACCCATCCACCCAGGACCTACGTGGGAATTGGGCCTCCTTCCTCGTAGCACCTCAAACGGGGACACACCTGTGACACTGTGGGGGCTAGCCTGTACGGGAATGTTCTTTCCATCTCTGCCCTAATCCAATCGCCACCAGTGGCAACTGCAATCCTAATAGCCCCCATAAGAGTCCTGTTGAAGCGTTCTACACACCCATTACCCTCGGGGTGGTATAAGGACGTGTTGACTTGTTCTATCCCATGATTACTCAAGAATTCTCTAAATCCCCTGGACACCAATTGGGAACCATTGTCGGACAGACATTTACTGGGAAATCCTTCTCTCCAGAATACCTGTTGCATAAATTTTATAATGCTGCTGCTGGAAATGTCCTTTAATGCACATACTTCAGGCCATTTTGACAATAGATCCATAACCACCAACAAGTAGCTGTCTCTTCCACCACTAATGTTAAATGGATCCACTAGATCTAAAGCAATTTCATCCCACGGTAATCTGGGACATTCTCTCACTTTCATAGGCACTTTCTGTACTCTGAGTCCTTTTTTTCCTTCAACACATTCCATGCAATCTTTGACCTGTTCCTCTGTATCTTTGTCAACTCTAGGCCACCAAAACTCTGACCTCACCAAACCCTTTGTTCTGGCAAGACCCAAGTGTCCAACATGGGCTAATTCTATTATTAATTTTCTCATCCTGAATGGAGCAACCATTAGATGTCCCCTATGTAAATAGCCATTCTGAGCCCATAATTCTTCCTTCACTTTGGCGAAGCCCCACAAATCACCACTGTAATTCTTTATTTTCCCATCCATCACTAATGTCAACAGTCTTTGGTAAGTAGTATCCTCACCACAAGCAGTGACCGAATCATTAATTTTTAATGTCTCATGTACCTGAAATATCTATACACTCTCCTCAGAACATAAACCATAGTCACTGGTTTGAGTTTCTGTGACTTAGTAAGCACCCCGACCTCGGCCTCCCCAGTACACACACTCTCCTCACCTGAGCTGCTGGAAGTGTCAAGGTCTTGCAGGTGCCGTCTCACTAGGTAATCCTTCTGTTTTTTGGGAAGATGGTGCTTGTCACGGAGGGAAGCCACAGTGACCGCTGTAAAAACAACTGTCCCGCGACTCCCTTCCGGAACCAAGCCAAAAATCAGGGAAAAACCCCCAAGGGGAAAAAAACCTGCAGTAGAGCAGTGACGCTCTTCAATCCAGATGTCGGTGTGGACCGTTGGCAATGTTCTAATCCGAGGCAGAGTATGGTATCTTAAGAGAAGGGATGGTCCAGATGCCAGGAGTGTAGTAGTACGGGAAGCTGCGACCAGAGTGACCAGAATGCGGCAAAGAGGAAGGCTAGATCTGTAATAGGGACCGCTGGAAGAGGAAGAGTCTCAGGGAAGCAGAGCGGCCAGGTAAGGAGAGGAAAGGAGAGAAAGAAAACAAGCAGGAGAAGCGGAGGAGAGAGAGAGAGAGAGAGAGACCGGCAGAGCCCGGCTCCGCGTAGCGGGGAGAAGAAAGGTGCCGACTGCGAGGACCCGGAGAGAACAGGAGGGAAGCAGAGGCACCGAACAGCAAAGGTAGATTTCTGTAAGAAAGCCGAAGCCAGAGGACAGAAACAACACAGCGTGTTAACCCAGAAGCAGGAAAACATCCAGAGGAGGGTTGCAATGCAGCGTCGTGCCGGAAGGCGGGGCCTTAAATACGACCGGCCGCGCTGCGCTGCATCACTGGAGACGCGGAAACAAAGAGGGACTAAACTCTACCTCGGCGTCTCCAGCTCCAACGCGGTAACAACCGCCAATTTTGGCTACGGCCGGCCTGGCGGATGACAGTTTCTCTGTGCACTGATCTAGATAAGGCATCTGCAACCACATTGGTCTCACCATTGGCATGAAGCATGGTAAATTGTACCACACCTAGCAAGAAGTACCTTGCTGAAGTACCGCTTGACCCGCTTTGGAACGCTGCTTTCGGCACGCTGTTTTGTATGTGACTGAACTCCATTTACCAGAGCTCCCTGCTGCACTTGGACTCGCCCACTATAGGGGCTGGACTTGGCTATATATTGAAAGTGCACTTGCACCAGCGCGCGCGGACCTAGCAAGAAGTACCTTGCTGAAGTACCGCTTGACCCGCTTCAGAACGCTGCTTTCGGCACGCTGTTTTGTATGTGACTGAACTCCATTTACCAGGTCAGCTTTCATCTGGATTTTCCTAGGCTGTACTACAGTCTGGCTCTGGACTTGGACTTGGATAATCATTTAACTATTTGTTTGGTTTATTTGTTTATAGGACTCCCTGCTGCACTTGGACTCGCCCACTATAGGGGCTATATATTGAAAGTGCACGCGCACCAGCGCGCGCACACCTAGCAAGAAGTACCTTGCTGAAGTACCGCTTGACCCGCTTTACCGCGGTGCGGCGGGAGGCGTGGGGAGACACTCTATGTGTAGATTGTGCTCTCAACCCAGAGGGTACGGGTTGCCTTAGCTACGCCTCTATAACAGGTTTTGTAGTTTAATTCAATTCAACCTGTTTGCTGCTTGTTTTTTTGTTTTTTTTTAATTTATGATTGCTGAATCTTGAGTGACCTTTCTGAAACCTAATCTCATCTTACTTTTTTCTTTACTTGCTTTTACTTGTTTTGTTTTATTTTTATTTATTTTTTTTTATTTTATTTTCTCTCCTCGGACATCTTCAGTCCCCGTATGAATTCCAATATATATACTTTAAAAACAAATATGCCGGAAACAATTAGCCTAATGAATACACCGGGTGTGAAAGTTACACCGCAATCCCGATTATCGAAAAAAACAATAGTTTTAACACCGGCTCAACGCATTCCATTTCCAAATAGAGACATTCGAGCTTTCTGTGCTAAACGGAAAGCTTGCATGTCTGATGTTGGGCAGTGTGAAACTAAAAAACCATCCATTGGCAAGACAACTGTTCAGTCAGAGGGGCCCTCAGCTACATCCCAATGCCCCAAGAACAATCATATTTCAAAAATGGTAACTTTATCCGCTTTAGCAAGTCAGGTCTTATCTACTCGAACAACCATTCATGAGACAGATGGGGTGGGAACTAGTTCTCACCTTTCCAACTTGAACGAAAAAACACCTCTATCTTTAGTTTCACCACAAATTATGTCTCCGGCTGCCAATAGTAATGGTACGATATTAAGTATATCTGATAATACCTTGTTAACTGTGGTTCATACACCGAGTAAGCAAGTTATTAAAAACAAATTACTTTCGCCGGTAAATGAACATAATGAATCAATCATGGATATATCAAATATCTCCATTCATGCTAGCACCAGTAAAATTAGCACAATACATGGAAACTCCTATCAACATGATAGCTTTGAAGAAATTGTGGAAATCCCTCATAAGGCTATATCTGATTCCTTTGCATATCCAACACCTCGTCGGCAAATTCAACTAAGTCACCATGAGAATAGGACGGAGAATCTTGCTCTTATCGAAATTACACTAACTGCCGTTAATACAACATTAGCTAGCTTGTTCAAGCTTTTTGAAGGCTTGGATTCAAAAATCACGTCCCAGGCTAAACAAATACAACAAATCTTTGAATGGACTTCCTCTATGTCATTAGATTTGGCATCAACTAAAAATAGTGGTAATCAACATGAAGCACAACAAAAAAAAATGACCTGCTCTAAACAAGATGAGTTTGTATCAGCCGTCCCATTGTTTGAACATGTAATATGTCCGATAGAACAGCTCCCCTCAGAGGCTATTAATATAAATGATTCTTGGATCAGTTTAGATCGAAGCGTAAAGAGAAAAAAACCTTGTAATATTAGACCAACATCACGAGTGGAGAATGTCAATCACAAAACCACTTCTCTAGCCCGCACGAAAAGAGTTGCGTCCATAAGCAAAACGAACACCAAAACACTGAGGACAGCTGATTCAAGGGATTTTGTGAGTGAAGTACTAACAAAACCCACATTAATTTCTGACACTACTCCTGCTGCAGCATTGTCACAAGATTTGAATTGCTTACCCTCTAAATCAACAGAGACTCGGGCTGGGAACAATCAAGGTGAAACTAGGAATGATGCACTTTATAGTCTTCACAAAAATAATGTGAATTACGCCCCGCTTAACGAAATCTTTGACTTAATTGATTCGATTCCGGTTGAGCCCGTTAGGAAAGTGGTGCAAGTAAGCTCCTCTGCGCTGAATAGCCAAGCGCAATCTCTGTCACAAATCAATTCTCATGACCAACAACTTCTTCGACACAAAACTGCCGAAGAATCACATATTCAGGGGCAAATGACCTCAATTAGAGCAGCGGTTGATGCTTACCTAAATACTAGATTCATAGAGGCTACTACAAGCGAACCTGTAGCAACTATGAGAAAGCATGATGAGTGCTACGACATGGAATCTAGAGCCCTAGTAAAAACTAAATATGAAGCAACACATTCAAAAAAAGATAGCTCGCAAGCTGAACAAATGAACTGCACAAAAGCAACAGTGTCTGTTAGCACTAATAATCATCTGTCTGTCGCGCAAGGTTCACATGTAACCTCAGCTACGCACGATAAAACTGACATGCTGGCTATACCAAAATCAGTACGTTTTCAAGAAAATCAGTTCAAAAAATCAGGGTCCCGTCAACACAAAAACACCTTTGCAAATTGTCATTCTTTGATCATGAAATGTAGAGATGAGCCCTTTGAAAAATACGACTTATGTAGAACCAGTTTTCTTAATATTTTTGGGGATGTGCATGATTGACAAGATGTTTCCTCAAATGATATTGATCAAGTGGAATTTGTATATGATCAGAATCTGTCGATTGTTCGTTTGTGAATTAAGTCAGGCTTGGTTTTGAACTCGATTTGGAAGGCCAAAATGGATTTGTTCAAGATGGGCTTTTTGATAGCTCAGGACCCCGAACGTCTAATAGAAGAACGTAAAGGCCGAGCTGCGTATGAAGTTGAAGGATGCTTGGCCGTCTGTTCTTGTTCTTACTGTGGTCCTACTGAGAAACCGCGCCAAGTAGACTTGATAGATTCGAGGACATAACCATTAATAGAACCTAACTATAGTCCCCTGACTCTGGTTAGCTGGAATACAAGGGGACATACTCATCTTCAATGGTCCTCAAACCTTTTTTTAAATCAGTTTGATATAGTGGTCCTTCAGGAAACCTGGCTCTTAAAACCGCCTTTATGGGATGATCATGATATTGTACTTTTGCCAGCCGTGGGGGGAAACAAGGGAAGACCGACATCTGGTCTTATGGTGGCTGTTAAGACAAGCAAAGGTTTGAGTGTAAACAGATGGGCTGATCCTAATAATTTCTCTCAATTGGTTAAGATCTCTGACCCTAACATTACCTTTGCTCTAATTAATGTGTATCGTAACCCTATGGGTATTTCTGATGATCTATTTTATAGAGATTTAGTAAGTATCCTTGAAAAGGTTGCACAAGATCAAAATGTGATTGCTACAATTGTGGTAGGGGATTTGAACCTTGATTGTTTTACTGTAAAGAAGATCTCTGTTGCTCAAGCACGATGGTTAAAATTCACACTAGACCACAATCTGTTTATGGTAAATGGGGCGTTTCCCAGAGATATTCCGCCTCACCATACGTGGGAAAGAGGAACATCTAAATCTATCATTGATTATCTCTTTGTTACAAAAGAACTGTTCTCTAAAATTTTGGATTTCAAGATTGTAGAGCAAAAAGAAAGTGACCACCTGCCATTAACTGTAGTATGGCAGGAGAATCGAAACGAGCCAGAGCAAAAACAACAGTGGTATCGACACTCTCTTGACACCAATGTTAAAAAAAACCCGCCTTAGATGGTCTAGGAAGGCGCTTGATGACCTTGAGAAGGGCATGAGAGAGTGTTTGGGCAACGGGATGGAGTCATATGTGGAGGTGTTATCCAGTATGAAAAACATCCACACTGATAAAAATCTAAAGTATCCGCATCGGCATACTTTTGATCGGGTTGTCCAACAAACCAGAGCTCGTTATAGACGAGACCTGAAGGCCTGTCTCAGATTACCATCGAAAGAGCGCAGAGAAATTCAGAAGCGCGTTAAATGCCGCTACCGTAACTGGATGAGGGCGAGGAAAGCGACGCTCTTCCAGTCCGATAGCGAGTCGTTTATGCAAACCATCCAGAACAAAAATTCTGGACAAATATGGGCACTCTTGAATAAAACGACAAATTCCACCCGAAACAATGACCAATTGAGTGGGGTGACTGAAGTTGCATGGCTGGCTCACTTCACAAAGCTTTATGCAGACGCCAAATTTGATGAACATAATTATGTGAAACAGTGCTCAGGTTCATGGCAATTAGAGTGCTCTGAGAATATAGTTGAAGATCTTATCAGAAAATCATCCTCTTCCAGAGCAGTGGGCCCAGATGGTTTGAGTAATGCCATGTTCAAGGACAACCCATCGAGATGGGCCGCCATTCTGAATAATATCTTTCAAAAAATTCTACTTTCCAGGGAAGTTCCAACTTCTTGGAAAACTTCTTTGATTGTGCCAATTTTTAAAAAGGGAGATAGAGGCTCTCCACTCAGTTATCGTCCTATTGCTCTTCTTGACGCTCCGGGAAAAATCTTCTCTCGGCTGGTCTTGAGAGACTTTGTCAAATGGACGTTAGATTTCCATCATCGCGATCCGAGCCAGACAGGTTTTGTTGCGGGCATGGGTACAGCGGTAAATTTACTAACTCTGAATGCCTTGAAGACTCAGGCCCAAACCCTCAGTCAACCAATTTATTTTGCATTTATTGATCTCAGCTCAGCCTTTGACTCGGTATCTCGTGTCAAGCTTTTTGAAAAACTTCAAACTGCAAATTGTCCCGCTACTTTGTGCGACATTATTTATGATCTACACTCCCAGACATCCATTAAGGTGAGGCTATCGGTATTAGGCTTGCTGTCAGCTGCCATCAATACCTTTTAGAGGCTTAAAGCAAGGTTGTATTCTTGCATCTGCCCTTTTCAACTTTTTTATACATGTGATGCATCTGATTCTCCGAAGTTGAACGGCCTTGCTTTTAGGGCCTTATGGTATGCTGACGATCTAGTCTTAATTTCTAAAACACTGATAGGTCTACAACGTCTCTTAACCGCTGTGGGATCATATTTGGATGATAATGAATTGATTATAAATATGAAGAAAAGACAAATTGTGTACTATGCACCCAGAGCGACTAAAAGGACGAGAATGAACTGGATGATTAAGGGTATCAGTGTTGAGGTGGCTGTGAACTATCCATACTTGGGCATTCTGGTTGATGGAACCACACAAATGGATTCCCAGATGAGAGCCTTGAGAATAAATTGGTGTCAGCAATTTCGCAGTCCAGAATTCTACTATATAAATATGGCAAGTTCTCAATCAGTTGTGTAATTATTTTCTGGAGACAAAAAGTGTTGCCCAAACTATTATATGGTTTGGAAACGTTGAACATAATTAAATCTGCCTTCTTAATAACATTGGAATCTAAAATTTGGAGAGCTGTGTTAAGTTTACCTCCATACGTTCCAGGCCCGTGGATAAGACACGAGCTGGGCCTCACGTCGCTGTTAGCGGAATATGAGTGGCGATTATGTGCCCTGTCTCGCAAATGTTTGGTACATACACAAATGGATAATCTTACAATTTTGTCCAAGTATATGTTAACATCGTCACATAAATTTGCGACTACCTGGACAAAATACATTTTGCGAATCTTGGCCAACGCTGACATAAGCATAGAGCTCCTTGTTATGAATCCAACCAAGGCCAAAGATAAAATCCATAAGAGGGATTGGATTGAGACCCAAAATCTCTGCCTTAGATATAAGGACTTCAATAGCAGTGCCTTTTCTAATAAAAAGTTGGGAGAACTAGAAAGTTATTTATTCAGGTCTCCAACGCCGCAAGTGCGATCTTGCATCTTACGTCTCCGCTTTAATTTGTTTCCAACAGGAGAAGTGTTGTTAAGGAGGCGACAAATTGAGAATGAGTTGAATTTTTGTAGATTCTGCACAAATAAAAACATTAAAGAATCATTAAAACATCTAATAATAGAATGTCCAGCTTTAATAGATCTCAGAGCCAAGTGTTTTTGGAAACATCTAACCCTTTTTGGCTGGATGGCAGACGAGCACAGATGGACTACTATTCTAGCTACAAGAATCATTAGTATCCACATTGCCACATATAACTTTCTGAATGCCTTAAAATTGAATACTGACCTAAATGTAAGGTTGTGAACTGCACAGTGAAAATAGGGTGGTTGCAGGGTCTTTAAACTTTGATGCGCAGAAGCTATATAGGGTCAAGAGAAGGTGAAATGTGTTAGTCCACCTGCATTTTATTTTATCTTACTTTTAACATATTGATGTTTTATATTATGTTAATATCCAAAGCCTGGACATTTCGTCCTCTTTTTAAAATGTGCTTATGTAGGTGTTCATGATTTAGTAATTTGTAAAATTTCTTTCTTAACTGTACGGTTCTTTGAAATGAAGATTTAATGAATTAAGCTTTGCATTTGATAAAAGTTGAGTTTCTCAGCTAAATTCAATAAAAAAAATTAAAAAAAATTGTAAACCTTGCAGGAAAGTTACCCACTTCATGATACGCCTGGATATGCCTCCCAAATCACCTTTAGTAAAAATCCCAACCAAGGGTTTATGGTCTGTGCAAATCGTGAACTCTCTGTATGAGATAATATGTATGAGACTAGATGGAATTGATGGTAACAGTGACTTTGCTATAATCGCATACAAGAGGAATAAGACAGTGTGGGCCTCATTACGAGTATGAAGGTAGCTGCCTTCATACCGGGTTCCAGTACCGGGTTCTGTGAATGAGGAATTACCGGTTCATTCCAACCTTGGAGGACCCAGTAATTCCTCATGCACAAAACCAATCCCCATTCCCATTTGAGCCCTGGTAGGGCTCAATGGGAATGGGGATGGAGCTAATAACGGGCCTTTTAATAACTGACCCGTTATTAGCTCCTTGGTCCCCTCGCGGGATTCGGAAAAGGACGTCTGGTTTTACTGTTCCGGGTCTCACTGGGGGACCACATTATCAGGCATCCCGTAATGAACGGTTCCGGTCCTGTACCGCCACCCTTCATTACGGGAGCGCAAGCCTCGTAATTAGGCCCTGTGTGTCATCAGCGTAATTTGTTTAAATCACACCATTGACATCCAACAGTTCAAAAAGAGGCACTGTAAAAATGTTATAAAGCGTTGGGGACACACAAGAGCCCTGTGGGAGTCTGCTTATCACCAAGAATTCATCCACCCTTACATCACCATAAAAGACATTAGCTTTATGGTCCACCAGAAAAGAGTTAATCCAATTGGCTTTTGCTGAAGAAAAAGAGGCGGAGTGTAACAACCTGGAAACTAACATTTTATGGTCAACGAAGTCGAAGGTGGCGGACAAATCCAAAAGCATAAGGAGTGCTGTGCCACCCTTTTCAAGAATATCCAAGATGTTAGCTTTAAGATTTAATAAAGCGGACTCAGTGCCATGAGCGCTCCGATACCCTGATTGTCTCTGACCCAAGATGTATTTCAGCAGAAATTCCTGTATCTGTATGTGAGCAACCCTATCCAAGATTTTTAAAAGGAACAGTACATTGGTAATTGATCAATAATTTGTAGGCACATTAGAGTCAAGGGAGGGTTTTTTGAGCAAAGGAGATATCCATGCCTGCCTGATGGAGGGGGGTGCTACTCGGTTTTCCTGAAAAGATGCATTAACAAATGTAGTGATCAAGGGTAACAACTGAGTTACACATGACTTAACCAGTAGAGTAGGACAGATATCCCCCTTACAATTGGTGGGTTTTGGCAGTTGTATCTCCAATACCTCTGTTTCTGTAACTACCCTAAACTCAAACATAGGGGTTGTGCCATGTAGTTTGGGGGTTTCTGAATGAACACAAGACCTCCCTAGTACGCTATGTTTAGTCACAATGTCCTCATGGATCTTTTTGATCTTGTTAGTCATGGCGTTCTGTGTGGAAACACATCATTCTGTATCTTTGTTGACCCCAGAAACTGCTGGACATGGGTCTTCCAACTCTTTGAGAATTCTGAAGAGCTATCTGGAATTAGAGCCCCCAATTTTTGCTGAGATAATGACAGATTCATGAGCCTTCACTGCAATGGAATACTTTGGGCCTCGTCACAAGTTGGGTGGAGCGGTAAAAAAGCGGCAGTAACGCAATTACTATGAGTTGGGCAGAAAGTCAGCAGATTTACCTCCAGCTTTCTGGAGGTAAATCTGCTGACTTTCTGCCCTTTTTCGTGCAATTAACGCTGTGGTAATTGCACCGTATATACCCCATTGGGTCCAATGGACTGAATATAAACGGGAACTTACCGCTTTTCCGCAACTCGGGATCTGGTGCTAATAGTGCCGGATCAAGTTGCAGTAACGCTATTTGCGTTGGGCACTATCCTGGCAGATTTACTGCCGGCATACTGCCCAGTCGTGATGGGGCCTTTTGTCATCATCAGACTTAGTTGATCTCCATTGCTGAAGTGCTCTATTTTCAGATGTTGTAAGTATCTGGATATCTGTGGAGTACGACAAACCCAGTTTTCTCAGGGGCCAAACAGGTAACCGCATTACCAACAAGTTTTGATATGTATCAGCTAGATCACTGGCAGTGTTGTAATTGGCCAGATTACCTAAAGTAGCCATGAAATAAGGTGTCATTGATACAGCAGAGAGTTTACGCACATTTCTGAATTTAGCAATGCACTTATTCTCTTTCAATTTTGTATACTGTGTAGAACAAAGAAGACTTAACTGAATCAACCACTACACTGTTGATAATAACATTATAGCTAGCCACCCAATCAGGTATTCTGCCCTTACCATGTGTTGCAGATGACATTGTTTAACTATTTTAAGAGGTTAGGCTCTTCGACACCCACAATGTCTGAACCTATAGTCACCTTGGTTGGCAAAGCAGTGAATTACAACACATTGTGCGTGTCCTATAGACCAATAGCTCGCATAAATTGGATTCTAAAATATTTACAAAAATATTGTCCTCAAGACTATAAAATATTATGCCTCATATTGTGGGAGCAGTCTAATCCATCTTTATTGAGGGTAGACAATTGTATCTATTGTTACTCATGTTCCGCTCTTCATCCTTAATCAGTCTTGCTCTCTGGAATGCGCGTTTGCGTTGTAATAAATCTCACTCTGTTCTTGACACCTTTCTACGTCTTAATCTCCATTTTCTTTGTATTACTGAGACTTGGATTTCTCTGTCTAATACGACTATTCCTGCATCTCTTTCTACCACTACTATGTCCTTTCTGCACCTCCCACCCACCTGGCCGTGGGGGTGCGACTGGCATTCTCTATCGTTCTACTTTTGCCCCTGTTTCTTTTTCTCTTATGAGTTTTTCCTCTTTTCAGTATTCTTATACTTCAGTTGTGAAACCCTATTCTCTCGCTTTCTTGTTGATCTACTGCCCTCCTAGCCAATCAGTTCCTTCTGCGATGATCATGATGTTCTGTTGTCTGTTGTGTTACCTTCTTCTGCGTCACTAATTCTCTTGGGCGATTTTAATCTCCATCTCTCTTCTGTCCATGCATTGGTTCCTTTGCTTTTTATTCTTGACTCTTACCATCTTTCTCCCATTCCTAAGCCTTCTTTCCATGTCTCTGGTTCTTCTCGTGATCTTATGTTTTCCTCTCCACCATCTTCCTCGTCTGTTTCTGCCATTCTTGTCTATTGTTCAGATCATTTTCTTCTATTCTTCCTCCTCCCTGCCCTTCTGTTGTTTCGTCTGTATCCTCTCGACTTCTCACTTATTTTCTGTGTGACCTTTGTGCCTTTAATACTCCTCTATTTGTCTCTTCTTGGATTTCTAGCCTTCCCTTCCATTCATCATTTGCAGCTCTTCCAGCAAACAATGCTGCTTCCTTATGCTTCTCTTCTCTTTCCTCTTCTCTTGACTCCTGTATCCAGCTTCTCACCTCAAAAGCCATCACAACCATGTCTCATGCCACAGCTTTGTTCGATGCGGCAAACTCTTCTACGCCTAGAGCCTCGCTGGCACATATCGCATTTGGATTCAGATTCTTCTTCTCTTTCCTCATTTCTCACTCTTTATAACGAAGCTCTTCTCTTGGCTAAGCGCTCTTTTTATTCTGATCTTCTTAATTCCCAGTCTTCCCATCTGTGTTGTCTTTTTCAGAGTTTGTTTTGCTTACTTTCCCCTTCTTCTCCTGATCTCACTCTTATTTCTTCTGTAATGAGATATCAAAGGAAATTTGTTCAGCCTTACAGAAATGTGGGGTAATTCCTTATTGATTCTTAGATTTATTAATTGTTAGTATAGAGTTCGCTGCAATCGTATTCTAGATGCAGCGACTGACCAGTATCCGAAAAGTACAATGCAAAATGAAGAAAGAAATCTGATAATTTGCGCCAAACTTAGTTTTAATCCAATTAGAGCACACAGAAGCCCTCCCTTGTTACATGTGGGTACTACACCAAATGACAGAAAGAAAGAAAGTCCCTCTTCATTTTGTTGGTGGAAAGAGACAGATCTTGTTTTCAAAAAGTAGTTTGTGGTTTCAATACCTTTCGTATGTAGGATGCTAGTATAGAGTGAAGAAACATCTAGTGTAACTAATCTGTAGTTTTCCTCCCAAGTTACTGACTAACTGCTGGATAACATGTTTGGTGTCTCCTATATGAGATGCTAGTTCTGATACCAGAGATTGTTAATGTTTATCGATATATTACTAAATCTGTTCTGTTAGCAAGCCAATACTGTTTATGATTGGTCTGCATGATGGAAAATTGTGAAAGGGTTTATGTATTTTGGGAATGAAATAGATTGTACCTAGCACCAGGAATGGATTGTACATATAGTCGTGTTCTTCTTCTGTAAGTAGATCTGTTTCCAACCAGTGAGCGGTCATAGTTTTCCAGGTTTCCACTAGTTTCGGTAAAGGATTTGTAGTTAATTTTTCGTAACAGTTCAGTTGCCTTAAATGATAGATTAAAACTAAATTTGGCGCAAATTATCAGATTTCTTTCTTCATTTTGCATTCTTCTGTACTGATGTGGCCTCTTGTTATACCTCAAAATGTACTGCTCTTTGCGCTGCTATTGCTTCTACTTCCTCTTCTACCCCTTATCCTCATCCTTATTCTTCTGTTTTGTCATCCTTTCTCCCAATTTCTAACCCTGGTAGATTGCTTTTTTTAGCCCGAGCGCACCCTACTGCTGCACCTTCTGATTTGCTTCCTTCTTTACTTATACCTAATGTCTATTCTTCTTTGGTGTCTTATCTTACTTCGCTCTAGATCTAGATCTATATGTTGTCTTCCTTATCTCTGTAAGCTTTTGGAACGTCTGGTTTATTCTCAAGTCTCTTCTTTTATTTCTGCTTTTTCTATTTTCCCTAGTTTCAAATCTGGGTTTTGTTCACTTCATTTTACTGAAACAGCTCTTCTTTCAGTTTGTGATTCATTACTTTCAGCTTGTTATTCTAAACATTCTTCTCTTTTAATTCTACTCGACTTATCTGCTGCTTTTGATACTGTTGATCACGCCTTGCTTCTTTCTTCCCTCTAATTTTTTGGGTTTTCGGGTTCTATTCTTTCTTGGTTTCATTCTTATTTGTCGAATCGGACCAACTCAGTGTCCCGGGCTGATACACTGTCTGCTACTGTCTCTCTTCTTCGTGTGGTCCCCCAGGGTTCTGTCCTGGCACCTTTTCTTTTCTTTTGTCACTTTATACTTCTCTTTCATCTAATATTTCTTCATTTGGATTGTCTCACCATTTTTATGCTGACACTCAACTTTTTCTTGCTTTCTCTTCATTTACACTTGCTACTAAATCTTGAATGGCAGATCATTATCTTCTTCTAAGACGGAAATACTCTTTTTTTTTTTTCTTTTTCTTTTTCCCGCTACTACTATACCTACTCCTTCTCCACCTGCTTCTATTCCCCCCAGCCCACCTTCTTTAATTCCTATTTCCTCTTTTCTTGTTCTGCCGGTAATCTGGGTTTTTATCATGACCCTAAGTTTTCCATTTCTCATATTTCTTTACTTTCACGCTCATGCCAAGCCCACCTCTTCAACATCTGTAAGACGAGGCCCATTCTTACTTTCAGTGCAGTTAAACCCTTAATTTCTGCAGGGCGCTCGAGAACTGAGCCAGAATGGCTGCTCTTATGTGAACTCCTGACTCTCCCACCAAATATCATGCATTTATCTTGCCCATCTGTGTATGGTTTACCCTACAAAGCCTGAGCGAACAACTCTGGGAATGGAGTGAACCCGCCTGTGTGTCTTTCACTGCCCTGTGTCTCTGAAGAAGTGGTGGTGGTGGGCAGGCCTGCTGCAGGGACTGGAGCGGACAGCCTGCAATGGCGGGACCTGCAGGAAGAGTTGTGCGGCCCGGGTGTCAAGCATGGCACTCTGTCAAGAGTGGCACCGGGCACCCACATAGATTTTGGGTGGCTGTGCTAATGTAAGGTGACATGCACACACAGCAGGAAGCTCAACAAGAAAGAAGAATAGGCAACAGTAGCTGTGAACAAAAAGGGGCAGGGAATGCAAAGCTACAAACAAACTGGATTCCCTCTTGGGCTGTATGCAGAAATGGGAAAGAGTGTTCCACGGACCTTTGGAAACTCCAGCCTCTGCACAGATTGCTATTACAGGGGCCCACTCTGTATGCTCATGGCTGGGAACAACAGCAGTGGGTGTCTGTACCTGAACCCTAAGGCACAAACAAGGTAACAGTACTTCACAAGACTGAAGCCTGTACGGGTCCAGCAGGAACCAAACAATGACACGAAGTACAACACTGAAAACACGACAAGGGAAGGGGCAGAGGTTGCCTGCCGGAAACCAACAGTCAAGCTCTGTACAAAGGATTTACATAAGGCACAAGTGAAGACAAGAACAGAAATATCCAGGGAAAAGGAAGTCAAAGAGAACAAGGATTAGAACAGAATCCAGAAGAAAGGAAGGGCAGAAACCTAGTATCTAACTATAGGGAATGGTGACCGGAAACTGTACACGAAATAGTAGAACAGTAACTCAGGTCTGGAAAGACAAGAGAAAGCTAGCAGATGGAAATGAAAGAAACAGTATAACTGAAATGGATAACCTAAGGGGAGGACAGAAGACTCAAGGAAGAGAAGGACAGGGAACAGGGGGTTGCACGCAAGGAAGAGAGCAAGGGAGCTGTAGTCAGGAAGCAGAGGGGCTGCAAACAAGGAAGCAGGGCTGCAGTAACGGATGGCACAAGGTGCAGGAAAACTGTAGTGGACTGCAGAGGACTGTAGTAGGCTGCAAAGCAGGGAGCCCAGGGAAGCATGGAGCGAGCCCGCAGGAGCAGGGCAGCAAGGCAGAGAGCCCAGAGGACCAGTGCTGAAGGCAGAGGAGTGTAGCAGGCTGCAAGGCAGGGAGCCCAGAGGAACAGGGCACCGATCAAAAGCAGGATTATACAGCAACAGGAACAGCATACAATCCATGGCTCAAGGCAAAAAGGAGCTGGGAGAACTCTTGATGCAAGAGACTGAGCTCCTGCAGGCAGCTGCTTAAATACAGCCCTGCCCTGTACTGAGGCAGGCTAATTGGCAGCACCTGGAGCAGCACACCTGAAGGTTATCTGCCTCCTCCCTCTCTGGTCCTGAGAAGGTGGAAGCAGCACTGATCGCTAGGGCTTCTGAGGATTGTGGTTCCAATACTGATGAATGGGAATAGCCAGGAATTGATAACTGTAGCAAGGTGCATTATGGTACATGTAGTTAGCTGAATTAAATAAGAAAGTACCAAAGTCGTGCAAATGGAAATTAAGGACCAAAGCGTGAATTGGGGTTGTTCAAAGAGTATTATGAAGATAAATGAGTTCCAAATAGTCCATGATGGTTGTCAATGTGTGCGCCAGTGGCACAGGCTTGACACCGGGGGCCTATCCCAAGAGACACGGTCAACTGGCTGCAGGGGTGCCTGAAGTGAGCAGCCTGTTATTGATTCTTCCCCGCCCGCCACAACACCTGTGGAGGACACTCTGTGTCGCTCCTGGCCGCGGAGTGTGGCAGGAGGGCACCGGATTGAGTTTGGCTGTGCTGGTGTTCTGATCTTGATGGTCATGCAGATTATTAAACCTTCGTCCCCAAGTACCGCACAGACAGAAAGGATACACTGTCTGTGCAATCTTTGAGGCCACAGGTGTGTTGAGCCGTCAATCAGGTAGCAGGAATGCCGGAAGGACCCCTGACCGCTGCAAGGCAATGGTTAATGGTTAAACAGGACCAGTGCTATTGATACGGGTAACAATCAGTATTAACAAGGCTAACCCAGGAGTGTTGCAAGTAGGGTCCTAAATGTGGTATGAGCCACAGATTGTTGATGGTGGTGAAATAGGCGTTCTGCACGGCTCGAAGGTGAGAGACACGTGGGTCTGATGTAGATGGACCAGCAAGGCAAGAAGGTCAAAACCAAGTTCCAAGATTCTAGGTTCAGAGAGGATAATCCAAAGGCAGTCCAAGAGAGTTCCAAAGTCAAGGAGCCGGGGAAACAAAGTGGAATCCAAAAAACAGAAATCCGAGGGACAGGCAAGACAAATCCGAAGAACAGTCCAAGGTCGCAAAATCTGTGATCAAAAACAGTTAAACCAAAGCGCTACACAATCCTCAAGAGATCAGCTGTGAAGCGCTGTACCCACGTTACCAAGATGTTTTTAAACTGATTAAGTAACCACGTGATGTGTCTCATGGACGTGTGAGACGTGACGTGGTCACGGGACGCTGGATGTTCGTTGCCGTGGGAGTCTCCGTGGGCGTGACCAGCCACGAGCGTGCCTCCATGGTAACTGCCAGCGAAACAAAGGACGGTAGACGCCGGGGCTACAGGCTGGTGTCCTCCTACGCCAGGCAAACTGCTGGTTCTTTCTATGTGCAAGGACTGCTTTTGTTGTTAGGTGTGGTGTGGGGCATGTGGTCGTGCGGTTTTTAATGGAGCGAGCAATGGGAGACGTGACAGAGCCCCCCCTCAAAGGCCCACAACCCTGTGGGCTGGACGGGTTATCCCGATGAAAGCGAGCGACCAGACGCAGGGCATGGACATCCCGGGAGGGAACCCAGGAGCGTTCTTCAGGGCCATACCCCAACCAGTCAACCAGATACTGGAGGTGACCCCTGCAGAGACGAGAACCCAGAATAGCACTGATCTCATACGTATCCGGGGAGGACACAGAAACAGGGGCAGGAGATTGGACCATCCGGGTGGCAGAAAGACAAGGCTTGAGTAGGGAAGTGTGGAACACCGGGTGGATATGCCAGGAAGAGGGAATAGAGAGCCATAGCGCTACCGGGTTCAGAACATGTGAAATCTTGTAGGGACCGACAAACCGGGGCAACAGTTTCCGGCAATCAGGGATCCGCAGATGGCGAGTCGACAGCCGAACACAGTCCCCAACCAGATAAACAGGAGCCGCCACCCGTTTCTTGTCGGCCTTGGTTTTCATAGAGGCTTGGGCTTCCCGCAAATGAACCAGTGTTTGGGCATGGATAGATTGCAGATCCCAAGCACAAAAATTGGCGGCGGGAGTGGAGGAAGAAGAAAAATCGGGTAGAGGGAGAGAATGAGGGTGCTGCCCATATAGTGAATAGAAGGGGGAGAACCCGGTGGAGGAATGCCAGGCATTGTTGTATGCGAATTTGGCCAAATGGAGCAGGTTCAGCCATGTATCCTGATACTGAAGGGTCAGACATCGCAGGTACTGTTCGAGAGCCTGGTTTACCCTCTCGGTTTGGCCATCGCTCTCCGGGTGGTAGGCTGAGGAGAAGCGGGCATCAATGCCAAGGATCTTGGTAAGGGCCTGCCAAAAACGGGATGTGAACTGCATACCGCGATCAGATACAATGACTTGTGGAAGACCAAAGAGACAGAAGATTGACTTGAAGAATAGTTGGGCCAGAACAGGGGCTGAGGGAATCCTGTGACAAGGAATGAAACGGGCCATCTTAGTATAGGAATCGACTACCACCCAGATGGAGTCGTAACCTTGTCTGCGAGACAAATCTGTAATGAGGTCCATAGAGACCGTATGCCATGGTCTGGGAGGGATAGGTAGGGGCTGAAGGAGACCCACGGGACGACCCCTGCGTGTCTTGCACTGTGCACAGATGGAGCAAGTGTTTACATAATGTTGCACGTCGCGCCTCATAGATGGCCACCATCGCTTTAGTAACTCCATGGTGCGGTGCTGTCCAGGGTGCCCATTGATGGCCGCGTCGTGAGACCAAGCAAGTGCCTGGTTACGTACATCGCTAGTGGGGAGGAATAACTTATCTTGTATGAAGGGCAACCCTTCCTGAAGTACCAAATCCCATTCTGTTAGTGCTTGTGGATGATGTGAAACCCACTGTCGGATGAGAGTTAGCATGGAGGGAGGAGGAGTGCACATACATATGACATGACCTTCGTTCAGAAGAGTATCGGGATATAAGGGCAAAGAATCCTCTCCGGGCGAGCGAGATAAAGCATCTGCCTTACCATGTGAAAGCCCTGGTCTATGTTTTACCACAAAGTCATAGGCGGCAAAAAACAGGTGCCAACGCACTTGTCTGCTGTTCAAACATTTAAGGGAGGCCAGGTCCTGCAGGTTTTTGTAATCTGTGTAAACAACCGTTTGATGTTTGGCCCCAATGAGATGGTGTCGCCAGGTCAGTAATGCATCCTTAATGGCCAGTAACACCTTCTCGGTGACTGTGTAGTGGGACTCGGAAGGTGTGAATTTCCTTGAGTGGAATGCTACGGGATGCAACTGACCCGTGGAGGGACAGGGTTGGGAGAGCACTGCGCCTAATGCAAAGGAAGAGGCATCGGCCTCTACAACAAACGGGAGTTCGGGGTCGGGATGCTGTAGTACAGGAGCTGTGGTGAATCTAGCTTTGAGTGTCTCAAAAGAACGCTGATGTTCTGAGGTCCAACAAAACTGGACCCGAGGACTGGTCAAGGCAGTCAGTGATGAAACAATGGATGAAAAACCGGCAATGAAACGCCGATAGAAGTTGGCAAAGCCCAAAAACGACTGGAGCTGTTTGAGACAAGATTGAGCGGGCCAGTCGATGATGGCACGGACTTTGGACATGTTCATGGATAGACCTCCAGGTGTAATAAGAAAGCCTAGGCACTCTACTTCCCTAGTATGAAACACGCATTTCTCGGGTTTGCCGTACAAGGAATGTCTTTTTAGCCGAGTTAGGACTTCTGTGACATGGCCTATGTGTTCCTCCAGTGAGGACGAAAATATCAATATATCGTCTAGGTAGGCCACAACAAAAACATCTAAGACGTCAGAGAATACTTTGTTAACAAAACGTTGAAACGTAGCGGGAGCATTGCAGAGACCGAAAGGCATTACAGTGTACTCGAACAGCCCTTGTCGAGTACAAAATGCTGTCTTCCACTCGTCTCCGCTACGCATGCGAACCAAATTGTACGCCCCCGAAGATCCAACTTAGTAAAGATAGATGCCTTGGTCAATCAGTCTAGAAGCGTGGAGATAAGGGGTAAGGGATACCGATTCTTGATGGTAACGGCGTTCAATCGTCTGTAATCAACACAGGGACGTAAGTCACCCTCTTTCTTGGGCACAAAAAAAATCGGACTAGCAGCTGGAGAGCTAGAGGGTCGTATGTGACCTAAGCGTAAGGCTTGTTGGATGTATTCCTTGAGTACCAACTCTTCCGATGGAGATAAGGAGTATATTCTGCCCTTTGGTATAGTTGCCCCTGGAACCAAATCAATGGGGCAATCATAGGGTTGATGTGGTGGTAGGCCTTCTGCCGTGACTTTGTCAAAGACCTCTCGGAATTCATGATAGACAGCGGGAATCCCAGCTGTAATGGCCCCCACAGTGTGTGGGACGTTCATAGATGGATCTGTCTCCTCAAGGCTGGCGGAGGCCATAGCCCCAAGGATAGTGGCCGGGGATGAAATCGTATCGGACTCGATCAAACAGAAGTGTTGGCAAACTTCAGATTCAAAGGTGACCTGTCCATTACCCCAGTTAATCAAGGGATTGTGCTGTTTGATCCACAGAATGCCTAAAATGATACCGAACTGCGGTGTGGAAATGAGATCAAACGCTAGCGTCTCTTGGTGCGTGCCCTGAATCACCACTAACATGGGAGCGGTCTGGTACTCAATGGGACCAGAGACAAGTGAGGTACCATCGACCGCTTGTACCGGCTCTGGATACTTTTTCTTAATCAATGGTAGGTTAAGGTCGTGAGCCAGCGAAATATCAATAAAGTAGCCAGTGGCCCCGGAGTCAATCACAATCTGTACTGAGTGTGCCAAATCTCCGGCTGGTTTCAGCTGGGCCTGGACCGCAATCGGTCTGATGGGACCAAATACAGGTTCATTGGGGGTCAGAGAAGGACTCGCCCGTACCCCCATGCCTAGGGGCGAGCCTTCTGAAAACCCGATGTTTTATTTTTTGGGCGGCGAGGACATTCTTTAACATAGTGCCCTAAAGTACCACAGTAGAAACAGGCGTTATCGGTTCTCCGGCGTTCCCGTTCGGCCTGAGTGATGGGACTCCGGATCCCGCCGATTTGCATGTGTTACGGAGCAGAGACGGATGGGGCTGGGAGTGTCTGATTGGAAAAAGCCGTCTCTGCTTTCCTCTCGGATCTGCGAGCGTCCACCTGTAGGGCCAGGTCCACTAACTCAGGGAAGACTGAGGGAAGAGCCGGCACTACAGAAAGAGCGTCTTTCATGTGGCTACAGAGACCACGGTAGAACACTATGGCTTTCTTTTCTTCAGGCCACGAGGTCTCTGCAGCCAATTGATTGAAACGGGTGATGTAATCAATCAAAGTTTGCTTTCCCTGTGTAAGATCAAGCAATTCCAGGTCTCGGGATTGTGCCTTATACCTGGTGTCAAAAACCTTTGCCATTTCTGTCACCAGTAGATCGAAATTGTATAGAGCAGGGTGATTGCTCTCTAGTAATGGGTTCGCCCAAATGGCCGCTACACCTGACAGGTGAGAAAGAAGGAAAGCTGCCTTGGTAACAGAGTCAGGAAAAAGCTGGGTCTACACAAGAAGTGAAGTTTGCACTGGTTGAGAAAGTTACAATATTTCCTGGGATCCCCCTGATAACGTTCGGGGGCAGCAAGAGGAAAGGAGGTTGGAAGGACCACTGGAGTGGGAACTGGGGGTGCTGTGGATGGATGTGCAGGCGGATCTGGGGGGGTGGGGTCGCCGAACTCGGCATCTGCGGGTAAAGGGGCACGTGTGCTTTGTAGGGAATCGAGTCTATGGTGGATAGCCATTGTGGCTGCGGCCATGTCGGTCCTAAGGGCCGCAACCGCTTGCATTAGAGCGGCCACAGGGTCCCCGGAGGAGGTATCCATAATCTGGACGACCAGGAAGGCTTCACAGTTTGTTCTGATCTTGATGGTCGTGCATATTATTAAACCTCCGTCCCCAAGTACTGCACAGACGGAAAGGATACACTGTCTGTGCAATCTTTGAGGCCACAGGTGTGTTGAGCCGTCAATCAGGTAGCAGGAACGCCGGAAGGATCCCTGACCGCTGCAAGGCAATGATTAATGGTTAAACAGGAGCAGTGCAATTGATACGGGTAACAATCAGTATTAACAAGGCTTACCCAGGAGTGTTGCAAGTAGGGTCCTAAATGTGGTAAGAGCCACAGATTGTTGATGGTGGTGAAATAGGCGTTCTGCACGGCTCCAAGGTGAGACGCACCTGGGTCTGATGTAGATGGACCAGCAAGGCAAGAAGGTCAAAACCAAGTTCCAAGATTCTAGGTTCAGAGAGGATAATCCAAAGGTAGTCCAAGAGAGTTCCAAAGTCAAGGAGCCGGGGAAACAAAGCGGAATCCAAAAAACAGAAATCCGAGGGACAGGCAAGACAAATCCGAAGAACAGTCAAAGGTCACAAAATCCGTGATCAAAAACAGTTAAACCAAAGCGCTACACAATCCTCAAGAGATCAGCTGTGAAGCGCTGTACCCACGTTGCCAAGATGTTTTTAAACTGATTAAGTAACCACGTGATGTGTCTCATGGACGTGTGAGACGTGACGTGGTCACGGGACGCTGGATGTTTGTTGCCGTGGGAGTCTCCGTGGGCGTGATCAGCCGTGAGCGTGCCTCCATGGTAACTGCCAGCGAAACAAAGGACGGTAGACGCCGGGGCTACAGGCTGGTGTCCTCCTACGCCAGGCAAACTGCTGGTTCTTTCTATGTGCAAGGACTGCTTTTGTTGTTAGGTGTGGTGTGGGGCGTGTGGTCATGCAGTTCTTAATGGAGCGAGCAATGGGAGATGTGACAGCTGGCCTCTGGCGCCGGCAGCTCCGTTAGAATTGTGGATGCTGCCCCCCCCTCCATTCCCGGGCTTGTGCCGAGAAGGAATTCACTGTGTTTAGCGGCAGAGTGCATGCGCTGAAACCTGCAGTGAACCTCGCCCCCAGGTGGTGGTGGGGTGAATGGTGTTGCCTGCACCGGGATCGCTAGAGATCCTGTTGGAACGCCCCGACGTCACCCATTGCGAGGGAGGGAGCTGGTCGGTGGTGCCGCCGCTGTGCTCTGGGACCTGCTGGTAGCCGGGTGGTCACTGGGCTGTGAATTCTAGGAGGAATGATATCATTGAAGCAGCAAGAGGTTGGTGAGCTCCCCTCTCACCCCCTTATAGAGGCTAAGACCCAATTCACCGGTAAGAGGATAAGATGGGGTGAAACAGCTGGGCTACTAGGTGGAACACGGAGAACACGGGCCAACTTAAATCATCACTGGAGGGGGCAGCTGGATTTGCGTATGCGCTTCGGAATGTTGAAGCATTGAAGGGCCCTGTGTGGTCGGGGCCTGTGGGAAGTATAAGCCCACCCATACATGGCATATACAAGTCTGCTGCCCCTAGGGACGCAACGCCACTCTTTAGCGGGACGCTCGTACAGCGCACACTGACTGGGTTGAGGTGGAGGCGTCACGCTGCGGGGAGCAGTGGTGCGCTCTATTGGAGGTGGATTGGTTTAACTAGCAGCACACAGGCCCAGACTGTGGGAGGCACTCATTTGGAATTTAGAAGTGAAGACAGACCAGAGAAACATCATTGTGCCCCCGGACTGGTGACAGTATCTAGCGCCGTAGTGTTGAGGGTGGGTGGACCTAACAGGGGTCGTGGGCCCCTTGAACTCCCTGTCGACTCGCAGAGCTGTAAAAGGATGGGGAAAAGCGACAAAACCCAATCCAGGCTCGCCTTTGCCACACCATCCCAGTCGAAACTGACCAGAAGCCGACAAGATGTGAAGAAGGAGATGAAGCCATGGGCGGAGCCATCCTCAGACACCTTGAGAGACATAAAAGAGGTCCTGACACAGTTGCAATCAGGGATCAGCTCACTAGACGGCAAGCTCGACACGCTCAGCTGCAAAGTTGACCATATGCAGGTCAGATTGAACAGACATGATGACGGTGTGGATGAGGAGGAGCAGAACCTGTCCACGGTAGAAGATGTATCTGCAACATTGGCGCAGGAATTGGTTCAAAGAACTGCAGGAGAAGCATGACGACCTGGAATCCAGGTCCCAGAGAAATAATCTCAGGATCCTACGTGTGTCGGAGGCTATGGACAAGAGACCTATGGAACAATGGGTGGAAATGATGTGCGAGGTACTAGGGGAAACAGGCTTCTCATCCTCCTTCGTGGTGGAGCGGGCACACCATGTACCAAGTGGCTGCAAGCCAATACCAGGGGTGCCACCTAGGCCAATTATAGCCAGACTGCTTAATTACCACGACCGGGAATATGCACTGCAGGGCTCCAGAGAGCAAGGCGCCCTTAGCTACAGAGGGGACCAGATCCGGATCCATATCAAACATTCCTGCAGTTTTTGCTTGTTCCCTTCCAAGGTTCTGGTTGTGTGTAAGAACAGCCAGTCTTATTCTGGCCTCTATACCGTCTATGCTGAAATGTAACCTTTTAGGCCTGTACTTTAGGCACATATTGTGCAACACCTTTAAATCTCCAGTGTGGCAGAATTGGGTGAGTCCGCTCATGTCTTTTGAAAGCGTATTGTCGCAAACAAACTTCTGAAGTGCTACGTCAGGTGGGGAGCCTTTTACCCCTTTTCTTACGCTTCTCCTACTTGCTCAATGGTCCATGTGGGTATTCAAGGAAATGTTTGTTTTCTTGCCAAAGGTGTACGTTAAAACAATGGTGCATCACTGAATGCCATTTTTCAAGTAGAATATCAACAGATCCTTGACAAGTTTTTGAGCTCCACCAAAAAGGGTTCCTTACAGACTGAGGCCAATTTAAAATGTTTTCTGTAGCCTTTTCTTTCCCCAGCAGCTGTAATTTATTTTCTAAATTGATTTTTCTACATGCCTTTCATCATATGATGCTTTATGTCTGGGAACTGGTCTCGCATCGCCTTGCAATTGAAATGTGCCTGCCAGTGGCTATCAGGTCTATGTGCAGTCCTCTCGATTGGAGAAGTTGATTGGATTTGATTAAACCATATTTTTCCATGGCAACAGAAGATGTACATTCAGTTACTTGCACAACCAATGAACTCACTATATTTTTGGTTTCCATGTCTTGTAAGTGGTAAGTGCAGTATTTAGCAGAAAAACCAGGACTGTCGCACTGTCCATCACCAGCAAGCCAGAGCTTTTTGACAGCGAGAGCATTGTCGATTGACAACTGTTGGAGTCTCCATGCCTGGCTAATAGCAGGGAATAAGAAATCCTTCTGATTTTTGTAGTACTAGGTTTTTTAAAGGAACTGGAGTCCCACACAGTTAGAAAATCTTGAAAGGTTATTGAAAGTTGATCCGCAAAACAACAATGCAGATGAACAAATTAAATTTCCAGCATCCACCTTTCCAAGTATGGGTTGAGCAGACCATGAAAATTAGTTATGGTGGTGTACACAGCTACCCTTGATCTGCACATTGGTGCCTTTAACTAAACGAGTAAACTCCACCATTGGCTCCCCACAAATACTCAGACGCAATTTATAATTGCATTTAACCATTTTCATGCTATCGATCAGGCAGCAGTTGAATACAATGTATTTATGTTCTTTTAATAGCCAATCGTCTAGAGGTACAGTGGATTGCGATTCCATTGAGGTGGATAAGTCCTCAACACTAGGAAGAGTGTAGTCCACATCACAAGCATAATCGGCAATTAGTGGCGAAGATACTTCCGATATGTCCACATGTATTGGGGAAACAGGTAACATTTTCAGTTTCCTAGAAATAATTTGTTTATAGGGTGTTGATTGTGTGGGTGGTTCTGCAAGCAATTCAGCATAATCTTCTGTGTTGTACATCTCTTCTGTTTGACGTTGTGTGGTATAACAATGATCCAGACATACTTTCCATGGGTCACTGCTGACATTTAATTCAAATTCCGGCCACTGGGCTGCTGTATCACGACACTGAATCTTGCGTGTACCATGCTCAGCCTCAACATGTAGCTGCTCCCAAGTCACGTCTGTTTGGCAACCAACATCGTTGGTTAGTCTAGTTGTCTTAGTCTTTATGCTCCTATTCGTCCTAGGCCTCTAATTTAAGAGAAAATAAACATGCTTAATGTATAGCACACATACAGAATAGATCAATTACAACTTGAAAATGTATTATCAATGGAGTAGGTCCTAAACAAATTATTTTTGTTTTAAAACCTTTATGCTATGTACCCTTTTTTTACAGATTTTCCCTGCAACTGTCTAATTGGATTGGGCGACCACCAAACCAAGCTGAAAAAAAAACATTTTTAAATTGTATTAACCTTGAAATTTGCTCTTCCACCTAAATAGTCATTTATCCCTATATCAAAATATAACAAAATGTCATTACTGAAGCAACTAAAACATATTAAATATTACTTTACTGTAAAAATGGATGATAAATATTTTAAAATGTGTTACTTTGAATACATTTTCAAATAATGTAATGTTAAAAGCTTTTGATCTCACAAACTACATCTTGAGAAAGTGGTTTTAATGAATGTCGACCTTGCAATATGAGTTACACTCTTAAAAAATTAAGTTTCATACTCCAATAAACATTTTTAAATCAATAATAACGATGAGTAGAACAATGTGTGTATGTGTAACATTTTAAAAATACATATATAAAAACTGTACCTGATAACCTTCAGAGATGTCGCAGGGAGTTGGTTCGAGTTCCTACTGGAAAACATATTGATTAAACTGTGTCCCCTCTAATGCCTTGTAATGTTATTTTGTTTCATCCATTCCATTTTTCACAAAGCAGCTAAAGCAGGTCTAAAAGAAACACAATTAATATGATGAAACGGTCTATGTTATTCAGTGACAAAGTACATTTTTCTGAAGGTTTACTTTCATAGTTGCATTTCTTTCTGCGATAAATACAGCAAGGTTGTTGATGTAATGCTTTGTCATTTGCTGACAGTGTTGCAAATCAGCACAAAAAATGTGCAACTTAAACGTCAAAAACATATTGTTAATCGATCACCATTAGTATAAATCAATACGTTTTCACTTCTATTAACTCATCGTCCGGACCGGTTGCAGTAGAAGAATAGCACGTTGTCGAACTTTGAGGCTCTGCCTATGTAATGGTAATTGAAATAAGGAAGAGGTTAAAGCAAAATCAAAACAATATTAATTGAAAAGGTCTTTATTGACAAAGAAGCCTAAATGTTAACATTATACTTAACACTAATCAATACATTTTTGGTTGGAACTTGAACAAATACATATTTTGTGTAGTCGCGTGTGAATGATTATTCTAAAAAATATAATTGAAAGGTGAGTGGGGTCGTAGTAGACTCCAGAATAGTGGTCGACGTAGAATCCTGTACCTTTATTGATTCAGATAGTCAGAACATTGACCGTTAAAAAATGTACATTGGTATTATAACTTATACCACATCAAAAACAAAAAAAGAAGCTTGTGTTCAAGTCTCACCATTAGGATATTGGACGTGTCTGTGGTTTCCTCCATGCTAAGGGTCTGTACTTCCATCTGTGCGGTCTATGTAAAGACAGACATGGTAATTTACCAACAAAGATGACATAATTTTAAAAAGACGCTATCGGAGTGGGTGCTTGGTAAGGCTCCTATTGCTTAGAGCTATTTGAGTATCTCACGAAGTAATCTAAAGTTACAAATGTATAAACCAAAGAAGATCATGTCAAGAAGGAAAGACATGCAATGAAATATCAATGAATTCATTCCCCAAAAAATGAAAAAGTTTGTTTATGGTACCTGCCCACTGACTATTTCCATATGAGTGTTCACTTCAAAGACTTATTATACATGCAAACCTAGAAAATGGTAAAATACATTTTAAAAAATGTAGCGTCCACTACTCACCTGGGTCAGCGTGTGCTGAAATTGAGTTGTTACTGCATTGGGCAGTAGTTTTCAAAGTAATCTGGGGCAACGCTTTTTGGTGTACTGTGAAAGCTCAGTGGCAACGTGCTTGCCTTGGAAGCAAGACGGCACGAAGCAACACAGGTTCGATCCCCAGGTCCGCGCTTAGAAACCTGTGGGTATTTAAGCGCGTTATAAATATGCAACGAAGACAACAACAAAAAATTCTGTAACAGTGCCTCGATGCCCCAGGGCTGCGTGAGCGCTTTAAAAATGCAAATAAATAAATTGCTCATACATATCCACAGAGAAGTGCATACTGCAGACGCTGTATTGATTGCCCCTCACGTCATCCAAGACATCCTTGGCTCTGCTTTCAATTTCGGACACTGGAAATCTGCAGTTGGAGAGCCATGTTCTTATTAAATTTAAATCCTTCGGAAAAACATGAACTGTACTATCACTTTTAGCATAGCTGGTATTACTGCAACTGAAAACGATGCAAGAAGGCATTGTTCGATTTCCCTTATAATCTGTTAAAGAAATAGAAAAAATTATTAGTATAGAAAAAGTATCAGTGAGTAAACAGAACATCTCATCCCTCTGATGATAAAAATAAATGGACTTTATAGAAAATGGCACTGAAATCATATAGAAAACGCACTACTAAAAATGACATGTAAAAACAATACTCTGTAATGTTATGTCCTAATTACAGAGATATAAATGATTATGCCGGTTGATGATGGTGTAGACTTTTTAAATAAAATAAAGTGAGAATAGGATATACATTGCAGTATAGAGCAATAGAAAGTGTCCTAGTGGAGATCGTTGACAATACAGAAAACTACACTAAAAGGTGACTGACCGTTACTTAGAACAACGGATGAGCAGATTCAGCGAGCAAGATAAGAAGTGGAGGGATGCCGATCTCAATTGTGGATTTTGCAGATGTTCTCTTGGTAATTTGTAAAGTGTTTATACAGGCTTACAAAAGTGGGTGTGTAAGTGAATGTCTGAAGCGTTTGCTCACACCCACCAGACCTCTATGACAATGTTTGACCTCCTGAATCCTACCAGTGCAGGCCCCTGTCATTGAAAGAAGAGGGAGGATGAATGTTGATAGGGCAAGCGCAGAAGACCCGGAATAATGTTTAAAGGACACAGGGGATATGTTGATTGTAGGGCAAGTGGGTTCGAAGTGGGGTCTGCAGACAACTGGTCTGTGGTGGCCATGTGGACAATGGTCCTTGTGCAAGAGAACCCTTTGCGGTGTAAAGGTATTCGGCACCTTGAGCGTTGCCATCACAGAACCCTTGCGAGCAAACGCCTACAGGTGTGAACTGTCATTGATAGCGGAGGGGGGATGGATGTGACGAGCGCAGAAGGCCTGGAGCAATGTTCAAGGGACACCGGGATGTGTTGATTGCAGGGACAGGGTCTTCAAAGGAGAGTCGGCAGATACTGGGTCTGGGGTGGCCATGTGGACAATGGTCCCTGTGCGAGAGAACATTTTGTGGTGTACATGGTATTCGGCACCTTGAGAGTCCCATCCTCCCAGCACCCTTGCGAGCAAACACCCACAGGTGCGAACTGCCATTGATACTGGAGGTGGGGGGTAGATGAGGATGGGGTGAGCGCGATAGGCCAATACATGTGTTACTGCACACCAATATCCTACAATATTCTTATATGTTTGGACATGTAGTCCAAACTTACAAAACATTTCTCACAACTGTTCTGTTTGAATTTATTTTTTTATTTAGTTTGGTAGAGTGGATTTCAATGTCATTACAAATTATACTGCTTCGGTTGAGGTACTAGCTGCATAAATGTACGGTATTGTTCGCTGTCACTGGGAAATTCATCACAAATGGCTCGAACCACACAGGCAGGTATTACTCTTCAGACGCAAAATCCCAGTCTTCCATGAATCCATCATGTAAACGTGCCATATGCCAGAAGCCTGTACCACCTGTCAAATAGCTACAGACATAGTTTATTTGCACTACCTTGTAAAATGTATGGCATTCTTTTGATTTAAAAATTACCTTTTTATACAACATATTGATTGTACTTGTGATTTAAAGGACGGCTCAGTTTCAAATGTGAACGCACATTAAAGTGAGAACATTATTGGAAATATTTCAAACTTTAAAAAAACGTAACTGTTCGGATGATAAATCCACAGTGGAACACTTTGGCTTCATTTCACAATGAGTAAATTATTCAATGTACAGAAACATTCTCACGTCAGTGAACCGTCAAACTTGTATTGATCTAGGGGAAACCCGTCTCTATTGTGAAACAAATAAAATATATCGAGTGAACTTACTTGTTACTTGGATTACAAGGGCGAACTGTTGCTCGAAGTTCATGCATCAGGACCATTATCATTCGCAGCACGGATCTTGTAAGGCAGGCTGTCCTGAAGTCATGCAGCTTGGTAACGCATAGTGGTGGTGTGTCTTCTTCTCCAATGTAGGTCAAGCAGCCAGAGTTTTCTCTTAAACCGCAGTTCTCCACCAGAGTAGGCAAAAGCTCACAATGAAAGCAGGTACACCAGGTGGAAATGTCTATCATGCGACTGGGTTCAGGCTCCGTTGATTGATCCTCGTGACTTTCCTCTGATTCCACATTGTCTCCACTTTTTTCCCTTTCAAAGATCTCCTCCTCTGAGAATTCGGGCTTATACATGAAGGGCTGAATTGTTGCCATAGTTCCTGAATAGTGAAGAAGATCAGAATCAATAGAGAGGCAAATAAACACTTTTGTTTGACACAAAGGAAAAAGAAACTCCAACGATGTGAGATCAGAAAGGGTTTGTTTACACTTGTCGAGGAATGTGACGTCTTGCCATTTCTATGGAGACACGTCAATAGATTGCACACAGAGGACTTTGACATGAAACATGCATTGGCGTTGTGAAATGAGGCGTGAGCATCTTGTGATGTCAGCGTTAGGGGCAGCCGATCCGAATCAGTGCCGCAAGGTGACTTGAATTTGGGTTGATAGATCAATGGATAAGAATAGCACAAGATGGCGGTACCCGAGCCGCCGTTTTCGCATGTGTTAAAGTGAGAAAAATTCTGGTAAATTGCATTGGATATTTATTTTAAAGCGATCGATGTATGCTATGAAATACATGCCCGATCCATTATGCCAATTACATTTCTGACTGAACTACCCCTTTAACTTGAATGCGAGTGATTAACTATCACACCCGCAAAACGCTTCATAGGATTATGAGGGCCCCGAGATAGCAGATTCAGAGCAATGGATGTATGATCACTCCAATCATTAGTGAACACTCTCATGTTGGAAATACTGGCAGCACAACAGGATTAATGAAACAATTATGAAGAGTAGCTTTCCTGTTGCCCATCTGCCAGGTAAATTCCCACGGGCAATCTCCCTCGACTCGCCCATTGACTTTAGACCCTCTTGATTAGGGAGACTTTGCTTCATATTACTTGTAATGTTCATGACGGCCCCCGTTAACAACTCCTTCCTACTGTCATGCATGCTGGACATTTTACCTCCGGATCTGGAACTCCCTCTACGCAGAACAGGTTATGCTCCTAGAACTGCTAGACCGTTTTATTCGAGATGGAGGATGTTTGATGTACTACCAGGAAAATGACGTCTGCATTATTCACGTCGCTGAACTCACGTGATTCAGGATAGTCACATGTGTTACAGCAGAACGTTCATAAGCAGCATGGATACGTGGCTCGCTGCTTCTGATTGAACATTTTGGCGTCTTGGTAGCTGAACTCTTCATCTGCGTCTTCGCATCCCGTCAGTTGCTTCCTTGGCCTTCATCGACGTGTTTCCTTCACACGCGATCCCCTGTATCTGCCTTCAGCAGGTTTCGTTAGCATGTCTTCTCACATGCAGGTTCCTGTTCCATTTGCATGCTGTTTTCCTGTCCGCGTGTAAGTTTCCGCTTTCACTCTAACGCAGACGCTGGAACTCTTCGAGCGCGGCTGACCTGGCTGCGTGTACTTGGTTTGCGTGTTAAATCCCACGCGGACACTGGAACTCTTCAGGCGCGGCTGAACTGGCTGCGTGTACTTTGTTCGCGTGTAAAATCTCATGTGGACGCTGAAGTTTTCAAGCGCGGCTGTCCTGGCTGCGTTTACTTGGTTCGCGTGTAAAATCCCACGCGGACGCTGGAACTCTTCAAGCGCGGCTGTCCTGGCTTCGTGTACTTGGTTCGCGTGCAAAATCCCACGCGGACGCTGGAACTCTTCAAGCGCGGCTGGCCTGGCTGCATGTACTTGGTTCACGTGTATCCAGCACGCGGTTGGTTTGAACCTGTGAGGAAATAACAGGTAGACTCATTTCAATTTTGTTCTGTTCTTTGTGGGAAAGGAAGGTTTTTCTACTACTTTTATTTGAAGGTGACCGTGCACAGAACTATGGACACTATCCTGTGGTGCACCAACCCGGTATCTAGCGTGAGCCTCATGCCGTTCGGGATAAGTCTCCCTTACTAACCTTCCCTCCTTTGTCGTTGGTTCGTTTCCTGGATTTCTTCATAGACTTTGGTGGATACTCCAGTTCTAAGCCTACAGGTTAGTGTTGGAATTAGCGTTATTGTCATTCTATCAGAGAGATTAGTTGAGATAGTTTCTCATGATGCTTACTTTTTTCCTAGGCTACCTTCCTATTACTCTCCCACGCCCTTTCCAGTGATCCTTCTCTCTGCCTGTTTTACCAGTCAGAGAGTTGTATCATTTGGAAGGTCTAAATTGACATCACTACTATCAAATCGTGTGAATTCAAGGATCCAGAAGACCCCTATCAATTGTATCCTTTTTGGTTACTGTATCCTTTTCATAAGATACTTTGGTGATTTATGACACCTACATGCATAATGGCAGTTGAAGTCTCCACCGATAACGATTATTTCCTCCTCCTCGCTTCAAGCCAAAGAGACGAATAGATCATGCAATGCTTCCTGAACAAACTCCCTAAATATTGCATTACGAGGGTTATAAATATTGACTATTAAAGCATGTCTTTTTGTCTCAGGCTTGGGGACCTTGACTTCAACAGCTAGTAAGTGATTTAAACCTGGGGAGGAGATCCTTCTAGAATGAAGACAATGGGAGACTCCCATTACCAACCCCCCATATGGTCTTCCCCTGACACCTTTATTGGCTTTCTCTTGATAAATGATATAGCCATCAATGAGAATGTTATTCGTTAGCCATGTCTCTTGAAAAAGAAAAATCTGATGTTTGATCAGCCAAGAGAGAGAACCATTGGGTGCCAAAAAATGATTAAACCCCTGATAACAGAGATAATGTTCAGTGGTCTTTAGACAACACGGCCAGAAGAGAGTCTGCCAGCCATTTCAACATGGGTTGAATGTCTGATATCTGAGCACTGTCCTTACTTGGTAGCATATTAGTTACAATAGCTTGCCCTATGCCCATATTAGTAGATCTGGCTGAGGGTAAAGTCAAGTCCTCCTTGTTGATGTCCACGTCAAGGTCGACCCCACAGGTCAACAATTGGTCGTGATGACTGCGTATTGGTATAGCCGTATCAGCATTTTTAAAATGAACCGCAGTAACATTCTGAAGTGGTTGAGGTGAGTAAAAGCAGGCTTCATGACGTTACATAGTACTTTATTGGCTGTTGTTATTATATATTAAGGACTCAATGAATATAAGTATATACAGACATAAGGGGCCCCACCGGCAGCAGCTCCAACGTCTCTGCTATCATTCAAACGGCGTATGGTTATTTGCACGTAACACACGGTCAGTGTTCCGGGCACAGAACACTCATGGCTGATCAATCCATGAGTCACACTCGTGGCGTCGCTCCGTGGCGATATATAAGGATACATGCAATACTACATATCTCCCTTCGTTAGCCTCCCATTGTCTTTCAAAAGTCCACCACTGGGATGTTCTCATTTTCTGTGTTTCAACGCGAAATCTTTCATGTGTCCTGGTCTGCGAATGATCCTTCCTGTTCTTGACACATGTAAGAAATCTGATTTCGGTTTTGGCAAGGACATTTTTGATAACACATTTGTATCCATCACTCCTCTGATAAACTTACCATCGTCCTCAGTGTTCTTACCACTACTCACTCTTTCCTGGTTCTTACGCAGATACTCACCAGACATATTCACTCTACATGGTTTTATCACACATACTCTTTCCATGTTCCAGACTCTTCCATCTTCAACCTTTACTGCATGTTTAAAAACCTCAACTACACCGGTTTAGACCATTTGCAAGGTCCGTCTCTCAGCACAGGGGGAAGTTTGATCCTCACAAACCCTCCAACAGCGGGTGCTTCTCTCTCCTTTCTTCCATGCAATAGCTATCTTGTTTTTTAACTGTATTTCTGATGTTCTCACACACTTCACCAAAATCCTTCCTTACAACAGTTAATCTCTCCATCCAGGACAGGGTTATCTTGGTGTTTGCTCTGCGTCCACTACTTAACTCAAATGGAGATAAACCTGTGGTACAATGCGGGGTGAAACGGTGAGCAATAATTTTCTTCTTAACCGCATCTTCCCAATTTAGTCCGTTAGCCCAAGCCCACCGAATGGCATCCTTGAGTGTCTTGTTAAAGCGTTCAACCACTCCATTCGTCTGTGGGTGATATATAGCACTTTTCCTGTGCATGATAGAGTTTTCAACACAAAACCTTTGCATCTCCTTAGACCGAAATTGTACACCATTGTCCGTCAATATACTTTTCGGAAAACCTTCTCTCGCACAAATTTCAGATAAAAATTCAACAATTACTTTTGCAGACATGCACGGTTTAATTAAAACTTCCACCCACCTAGTCAGAAGATCGATGACTACCAAACAGCATTGTTGCTTGCCTTCACTATGTATTGGACCTAGTATGTCTATTCACACATCATCCCAAACTTTACCTGGGATATTCGTTACCACCATAGGATATTTCACATTCACATTCGCACATGCTCTATCACTTTCATTGCAAAGGATACAGTCTCTGATGACCCTCTCGATTTGTAGATCACATCCTGGCCACCAAAAATCATCACGTATCCTTTGTTTCGTCTTCATTATCCCTTGGCGACCTTCATGTCCCAATTCAATGATCCTTTGTCGTAAACTTGTGGGCAGAATTAATCGGTCACCTCTCATGGGCTTGTCATTCTCCACTTTGAGTTCATCTGCAACTCTCCAAAAGTCCATGAGATTACGTTCTTCAAATTTTATTTTCTTCAGAGATTCTTTACTTTGTACAATTTTTTTCAAATGCAACATAGGAGCATCTTGTTTTTCTGCTTCTTTCCACTCTGCCTTGGATACGGACATATTCTCTATATTTAGGACAACTTCCTGATTAGTCTCATTTCCCTCATCCATCTCAGATATGTTGGTGAGACGTGATAAGCAATCAGCAGCACGATTTCTTACCCCTGGCAGATATCGTACTGTGCAATTGCACTCCTGTAAAAGTATGACCCATCTTTTTATGCGGTTTGAAACATTGTCTAATCCTTTATTCATTATGACATGTATCAACGGTTTATGGCCAGTGCGAATCTCCACTTCCACTCCCCAAATGAAGTTCCTGAATTTTTCTGTCGGCCATTTGATGGCCAGTATCTCCTTTTCTATAGCAGCATACGATTTCTCTGCACCTTTTAATAATCTCGACGCAAAAGCAATCAGAAATTCTTTTCCATCAACCTCCTGGGCGACTACAGCTCCCAGACCTAAATTACTAGCGTCTGTAGTAATTATAGTTTTCTTGCCATTTCTAAAATTCTTTAATGATGGTGCCCTACTTAATTCCAATTTGATAATTTCAAATTCTTCTTCACATTCCACGTTCCACTCAAAGGTTTTCCTCTTTAATAGTTCACGAAGCAGAATAGTATGAAGAGCAAAATCTCTTATGAACTTCGAGTAGTATTCTGCCATCCCAATAAAAGTGCGTACCTCTTCCTTCGACTTTGGTCTCGGCATATCTTTGATAGCATTAGCCAACTGTTTCTTCGGTAGTATACCTTCAGCAGATATAGTATGCTCAAGATATTCAATTTCACTACGGTTAATATTGCATTTCTTTCTACTGAGAGTCATCCCTGCGCCATATATTTTCCTGTAGACATGTAACCTCTCATCATGCACCTTCTGATCAAAAGCATGTACTAAGATGTTGTCTTGAAAACAGACGATGCCGTGATCTCCTTTGAAAAGTTTGTGCATTATCCTTTGAAAAACTGAGGCTGCCGATACCAACCCAAAAGGTAGTCTCTTATACTGGTATAATTCGTCTGGCGTGATATACGCTGTCAATTTCTTAGATTCTTTATGTAATTTCACTTGGTGGCATGCTGACTTCAGATCAAGAGTGGAAAAATATCTCGACGGGCCAATGGTGGACACAATCTCTTGTATATTTGGGAGTGGATGCCTGTCAGGGATCACTCACTTATTGAGCTCTCTCATGTCTACACATATTCTCAGCTTTCCACATTTTTTTCTGAGGACAACTAATGGCGAAACCCACTCACTGGCATCTATTCTTTCAATAATTCCCTGGTCTTCAAGCATTTTAATCTCCTTCCTTACTTCTTCTCTCATGGAAAGTGGAATGTTGCGTAACCTTTGTGCTACAGGAGTATGATCCGGCTTCATCTTGATCTCATGGACAAATCCACAAAGACACCCGATCTCATTCCTGAAAACACCTTTTATTACTTCATCTTTATTTGTGATCTTCTTGGTCTCTTGGGACTTCACCATGCCATTTTCAATCGAAAATACTGATTCACTGGATGCAGCATCTAATTTCACTTTCAGTTTGCTTTGATGAGTCCAACTCAACAAAGGCGTTCTTCCTGCTTTGGTAATGTATACCTTGCCATTTGCTTTCCTGTCCTTGAACTTGAGCGTGCCCCAGAACCACCCAATGAAGTCTATTTTAACACCTCCATAGGCTCTGGGTCTTATGTCTGGCTGATGTAAATATTCATGTTTCTGTCTGTTCCACAGATTCTGTGGCACAAGAGTATATTTAGCTCCGGAATCAATCATCATCTGCATATTGATTCCATCAACGTTCACTATGGCCTTGGGACTCTCCATCTCCTCTTCATTTTCGCCGTCCGTTATGACGAATACACATTCTTCTCCATCTTCATCACTGTAATTAAGGCTCCCTATCCCGTTTGTAGAAGTATTCTGTATCCTACAACATCGGGCATAATGTCCTTTACCTTTGCCTTTCCTGCAAATGATTTTGAGAGCAGGACACTCCGGGTTACCGCCCAATGATCTGTGCCATCACATCTGAAACACCTGCCTGTGCTCATTCTCTTGGATTCATTCTGTCGCCTACACGGACTCTTCCTCCTCACACTGTAACTTGTTGTTTTGGTAGTTTTTCTGTTTTTTCTGTCTTCATTCCAAATTGGTCTGCAAACCCTCTCCGGTTTGCTTCTTCTACTTGTAATTCCTGCCACCTGAGCTATGGATTCGTTATTCTTGTTAGCATTGTTTATTCTGATGTTATCTTTAGGAACGTCATGCTTTATTTCAACTGTTTGTAGTCTTTTTTCTAATTCTTTGACACATTTCTCAGTGTGCTCAACCTCTTTGGCCACACGTAAAACCGTGTCTAATGTCAGATCACTTTCTGCCCATAACCTTTCCTTTACTTTACTGCTTCTACACTCTAACATGAATTGATCCCTCAGTCTTTTATCCAATTGTGTATTAAAATTGCATGTCTTAGCTAATTTCCTAAGACTAGTTATGTATTGTTCCATACTTTCCGCCTCCTCTTGCACTCTCTTTTCGAATTTGTAGCGTTCCAAAATTGTGCTCAACTTTTTTTCATAGTGTTTGCTCATTTTCTTCATTGAGCGTTCGTATTCATTTAAGTCAACATCTTCATCAGGAGGTAGTTCTGGTAAATCTTCGAATTTTTCTTGCCCAGCTGTGCCTAAACAGTGAAGTAACAAGGACTTTTGTTTCTCCACACTGCAATTCTGACCACAAACAACTCCGGCATAGTGTTCGAATGATTTGATCCATCTTTTCCATGGGATAGTTGGCTCCTCAACTTCCGATAAGAAAAATAGAGGTGGAGGCACACTATTGAAAGACATGTTTCCACTTGGTGCAAATACTTGTCAGGTGACAGAAATAGGACTTAAATGTTGCTGATTGTAGAATATTCAACAGAGCTGAAAATAGTTGTAAAATGTTTTTTTTTTCTAAATAATTGCATTCATCATTGTTATTGAATGGTAACTGATGCTCATATTCTTTGTCATCAAAAAACACCTGCATGCATTAGTGTGGAATGTGTTTTATTATATTTCAGTCAGAAAAGAAAAACACTTAATCTGCTCATTGACTTGTGTGCAGTGCTTGACTTGCTGGTGGTCATTCCATAGAAAGTTCTGAAGTTTAACTGACACTGTAGGTGTGACTTCGTTTGCCCCTGTAGTGCAAACCCAGTTTTTCTATTTGTTACTGCTAGGTACAGAAAACGCGGGGCTTTTACACCGTGCAATACGGCAACGTGAAAGCAACATGAGGCGGAGACATTTCCCAACAGCAAAACAAAACAGATGTCGGGAGATTTCAGGCAGGGTGCGTGGTGAACCGCAGTCGGGCAATTATATGACGGCAGTCATGCGATATGGATTTGTATCAAGTTTGCATCAGTTACGGCGGGGCACTTACTTGATATGATGGCCGCTTCCACGTTCACACGAACGGAGCGGCATGGACCTGTGATGCAAAACTGGCAGACTCGACTAACAAAACAGCAGCAGCAGGATATCGGAGCTGCACAGGCTGCTGCAACGCTCGTAGCATATCGTTGGGGCGGTGGGGCCCAGATTATCCTGGTCGCCACTTGAAGTGGTTGAGGTAAGTAAAAGCAGGCTTCATGACGTTACAGAGTACTTTATTGGCTGTTGTTATTATATATTAAGTACTCAATGAATATAGGTATATACAGACATAAGGGGCCCCACCGGCAGCAGCTCCAACGTCTCTGCTATCATTCAAACGGCGTATGGTTCTGTGCACGTAACACACGGTCAGTGTTCCGGGCACAGAACACTCATGGCTGATCAATCCATGAGTCACACTCGTGGCGGAGCTCCGTGGCGATATATAAGGATACAAGCAATACTACACATTCAAGAGGTTAAAAAAACTCAAAATCATATGATATTAAAACACGTAGCTGAGGAATTTTGATTTAACAGCAGGAGAAAGGAAGATTGCCATTTGTTCCTTCTCTTCTGATTCATATTTTTCACCAAAAGTCTAGGAAGGATCTGCTCGATCTTTAAAAGGCATCAGGTTATTATGAACAGGCACCTCAGGCCTAATTACCAGCCTTTGTCCTGAGGCATTCAACATGTTGTTAGGCGTAGAATTGGGCTCCTATATATTGACACAGTTAGGGATCATGATCATTTCTTCCCAAGGCTCTTCCAAATCCTGTTCAGCAGCCATACCGGTAGCTGGTTAGTATCAACAAGCCCAAAACGAAATTAGAGACAAGGGGTGATTTACCGACACACGGGTCCAACCCCAAAAACAAGCTAAGGACACTCAAGGACTCCAGAACCGTTGTCTCTCTATTGCCTGCTCTAAAGCTACGACTACAGCTTTTCTGTTCATGCCACAAATAAGAGCTGAATCAACCTTCTCTAAAAATAGAAATATATTCAATTTTATTTTACAAAAAAATTGTTAAATACATCATAATAAAACCACATAAAAAATCATCATCACATTACATCACATTAGCATATACAATAAAACATACAATACAATCTATAAACATTACAATAAAAATTACATCTGTAGCCCAAGGGCTATCTTGTTATTAATACAATTCGAAACTTCACAATTCACAAAATGCGTTGGTTGGTGGAAAAAAGGGCCACTCTTAGTACTGGTCGCCTCATATTCTCATGTATATACACGTTGTTAAATCCTTTCATCAAAAGGTTCCGGAGCAACTCAATTAGATATACTAAAGAGAAATGTGATGTGAAATGATGTCTGAGAACTGTGTCCATTAATTAAACTACATTTAAATGTCTCCATGTCTATTCAGCAGTATCAGGCCAGCAGAACACTGATGATATCACTGGTACAGCTCTGTGATGTCACAAGGTGTAGAGGGAAGGAAGACATTAGAGGGTGCACATGAGAGAGCTGAACTACAGTGGAGGGGAAATGAGCATCACTGGGGCAGGATACATTAGGCAAGCAAGCCTTCTATCCAGCTTCAAACATAGCCTGAGTATCTTCAGTAGATTTGTCAGTGGTAGATCCTCTTCTGGTTTTTCTCTTTTACTCCTTCAATCAGGGGGCACATGGTATCACCCACACTGCAATGATGTCATCATGACGTGTGATACATTCCCCATTGTGACATATTCCTGGTATAAACGTCTGGTCACCAGGGAGCTGCAGCATTGGAGACCAGGACCTTGGTCAGGAAGGGTCACTGCTGGGCCAAGCTGCATTGAGGTGACCAGGACTAATGACCTGAAGAGGGCAAGGGGTTTGGAGGGGGCAAGGGGAAGAAGGTAAATATATAAACCAAATGGAACTGAACTGAATACCAAACTGAAACCTTCTTTGACCCTTACCCTGAATTCCTGCTCCCCACTGAAACCTCTCAACCCCCTAACCTAGCCCTATTTCAGTGTTGTCTTTCTAATCAAACGTACAATCTTCAATTCTCACATTTCAACCATTTTTTATAATGCTCCCATTCTGAATTTTGACTTTTTTCTCCCCCCCTCTTATTTCTCCAATCCTATCCCAGCACTACCCCAATTCTACTCCTTTAATCTCGAATCCTCTCCCCACTCAAGCGCACCCCCGCCAACTCACCCTTTTCCCAGCCTCTCTTTTCTCTCCTGCTTCCACTCAACCCAATCCCACTTCAATCTAATCTCTACACTCCTATCGGCTCTAGACCTACATAACCTCGACCCTCTCTCTCTCCCCATTCTCCCCACTTTTTACCCTCATCCTGCTGCTATCCCACTCTCACCCTTCCCACTACCAATTTAACCCATTGCACCATATCCCCTGCCCCTCTCCAATCTTTACCTCTTACCCCCCTCCTTCAAATATGCCTCTCCAATTTCCCCACTGCCATTCATTGTTGCCATAAATCCCTTCTCCATCTCCCTACCCACACCCATCCCCCTCCCAAACCCCACCCATCCTCCTCTCCCTGACCACACCACCTGCTCACCCTATCCCTACTCAAATCCTCTCCCTACCCCAACCCACTATCCCACTTTCCCTACACCCCCACCCCAAACACCCACCACTTCTCTCCCTATCCCCACCACCCCTCTCCCTACCACCAACCAACCCCGCTCCCTACCCTCACCCACCAACCCCCCCACCAGCCACCCACTTCCCTAACCCTACCCCCACCCAGCCACCCACTTCCCCTCTCCATACCCCAAACCACCTTCTTCCTTTCACCCCACACCCCCCTCCATAACCACCCCCACACAACTCTCTACCCCCACTCACCCCCCCTCTCCCTACCCCAAGCCAACCACCCCCTCCCTAATCCCCACTCCTACTTCCCACCCCCACCTCTCTCCCTCCCTGCCCACTGTCCACCCCCTCACCCTATCCCCACCCACCCATCTGTCTCCCTACCCTCCACACACCCCGTCTCCCTACTCCCGAACAACCCCTCGCTAGACCCCACCCATTCCACTCTGCCTACCCCACCCACTCTCCCTCTCCATAGCCCCCACACCCTTTCCTACCCTCACCCACCCCCTCTTTCTGTACCTCGACCCTCTCTCCATACCCATACACATCCCTGTCCCACTCCCAACGCTCCATCCACCCGTCTCCCTACTCCCCAACCACCCAAACTCACCCATCTACCCCCTCTCCCTAGCCCTCACTCACCCCTCCCTCTTATTACCCCCACCTAACCCTCCCTCTCCTTCACTCGCCTCTTCGCCCCCTTCCCTATCAACCACCCAACCCCCGATCTACCCCTCACCCCCCACCACTCCCTATCACCCAACCACCCACCTCCACTCTCCTTAACCCCACCCATGCACCACCCTCTCCCTACACCCCAGCCACCCCTTCCCTATCGCCCTCTCCATACCCCACACCCAACCACCCTCTCCCTACTCCTCACCCACTATCCCTACCCACCCCCCCTCACTGCCTCAACCCACCCACCTCCTCCATCTCTGTACCCATCACCCACCCCTCCGCCTAGCCTCCTCTCCATAACAACCGCCCTCCCAAGCCCCCAACCCCTCTCCCTACACACCATCCCCTCTCCCAATTGCCCCTTCGTACCCCCAACAATCCACCCTCTTTCCCTACCCCCAACCACCCCCATCCCTACACCCCTCTCCCTACCCCCACCTCCCTCCCCAAACCCAGTTGATGCCCCCACCCACATCCTCGCCGAACCGACCCACCTCTCCCTAACTGTCACCCACCCCCTCTCACTAGCCCCCACTCATGCCCCTTCCCCTACAGGGTATCCACCCTCCCACTGCGTCCTCTCTCTCCCCCATATCCCTACCTTCCACCTCCCTCTCACCCCTTTCTCCCTATCCCGCTCCCAGCCCCTTCACCCTCTCCATCCCTCTACCCACCCCTCCATCTCGCTCACCCCTCTCTCACCCACCTACCCCCTCACTCTCTATCCCCCTTCCTATTCCCACTCCCTCTTCCCAACCCATCCCTATTCCCCTCTCCCTATCCCCACCCACCCACAACCTCTCCCAACCCCCCACCCAACTCTACCTATCCCCCTCCCTACCCCACTCACCTCTCCATAACCCCCACCCACCCCCTCTCCCTACAAAAGCTCACCCCCCACATATCCCTCTCCCACTCACCCCTCCTCTCCCTAACACCCACCTCCACTCACCCTACTCTCCATCCACCCACCACACTCCCAACCCCCACCCACCAAGCTCCCTAATGCCTCTTTCTACCACCCCCTCTTCCTACCACTGACCTACCCTCCCTCCCTCCCCATCCACCACTCGCCCTATCCATCCACCCCCTTTCCCTACTCCCACCTCCTCACTAACCCCCACCCATCCAATCCCAATTCCCTACCCCTTCTCCACAACCTACCCCCAACCACCCCACCTCTGTACTGACACCAACCAGTCCCCTCCCCCCACTACCCACCCTTCCCCTAACCCGTCCCCCTCCCCCTAACACCACGCCACCCACCCCATCCCTACGGCCACTCCCCCTCTCCCTAACCCCACCCTCGCCATACCCCCATCTCCCTACACTCCACCCTCCCCCTACCCATCCCTCACTCTACCTACCTCTCATCCTCTCTCTCTAGCCCGTGCCTCCCACCCACCCGTTCTCCCGAGCCCCAACCCTTCATACTTCTGCCTCCCATTCCCTCTCTGACACCTCACCCACCCCCTCCCACTCACCCCACTTCTCCCTACAACCCACACACCTCGCCTCTCCATACTCCCCATCGACCCACCACCCTCTCCGAAACCCCCTCGCCCCCTCTCCCTTCCGCCACCCACCCCCTGTCTCCATACTCACCAATCACCCTCCCAAACTCCCGTACCCTCGCCCAGCCCCCACCCACCCAACCCTCCCTCTGCCCACTCCCCCTCTCCCATCCTCAGCACCTCCCCCATCTCCCTACCTACCACCACCCCATCTCCCTACCTTCCACCCACTCTCATTCATCCCTCCACCCCCACCCAATCCCGCTGTACCTTACCCCCACCCTCTCCAACCTTCTCTCCCTACCCCAACCCACCTCCTCTCAGTAACCCAATGAACCACTCCCTCTCCCTACCCACCCCCTCCCTCTCCACTCCTTACCCCCACCCGTCTCTCCCTACCCATCCCTATCTGCCTCTCCCTGGTCCCCACCCACTGCACTCTCCCTATCACACTCCCTACCCCCACCTACCTTTCTGTAGCCCCCACACACCCTCCTCCCTATACCCCATCCACTCTCACACTGCCCCCTCTCCCTGTCTCCACTTCCCCATCTCCTTACCTTACACCCACCCGCCCCATCTCCCTTCCACCCACCCCTCCTTACCCCCAGCACCACCCCTCCCACTCCCTACCCCCACCCATCCACTACTCCTCTCACTACCCCAACCACTCCCCTCCCTACCCTCTCTCCCTTCCACCCACCTACCCTCCCTCCCTAATCTCCTTCACCCCTTCCTAGCCCCACTCAGCCACCCCACTCTCCCTACCCCCACCTGCCAACCTATACCCTCTGCATACAACATACAATCACCCACCTCGATCCCCACCAACCTACCACCCTCCCTACTCCCACCCATCCACTACCCCTCTCCTTACCCCAACCACGCCCTTCTTTACCCCTCCCTTCCACCCACCTACCCTCCCTAACCCCATTCACCCCCTCCCTACCTCACCCATCCACCCGCTCTGCCTACCCCCACCCCCTCTCCTCAACCTACACCCTCTGCATACCATCCCCACCCACCCCAGCTCTACCCCACCAACCCAGCCCCCCGCCATTCCCACCAACCACCCCCTCACCCTACCCACCACTTTTCCCTAACTCCACCCACCCCATTAACTACCTCAACCCAACAACCCCCCCACCCATCCCTATCCCTACTGCCACCACTCCCTACCCCACCCACCTATTGCCCCAACTCCAGCTACCCTCCCACCACTGCCCACCACCGTCCCTACCCCCACCCACCCCCTATCTCTACCGCCACCCCTCCCTACACCCACCAACCCACCTATATGATTGGTTATTTATAACACGCTAATACCCAGTGGTTTCTAAGCGCGGACCCGGGGATCAAACCTGTGTTACGCCGTGTTGCCTTGCTTCCAAGGCGGGCACGTTGCGCCTGAGCCATCCTCCCGAGCCTATTGCCCCTACCCCCAGCTACCCACCCACCACCCTCCCTACCCCCACCCACTCCACCACTCCATACCCCCACCCACCTTCTTCCTATCCCTACCCACACTCCTCCATAACCCCACCTATCCATGCTTCATAACCCTACCCCCTCCTGCTACCACCCAGCCACCCACCCCTTCTCCCTAAACCACACACACCCCTCCTACTCTCCACCCTCTCCCTACCCCACACCCACTGCCCTCTCCCTACCATCCACCCCCTACATAGCCCCACCCGTCCCTCCCTACCCTCCACCCACTCCCATCTCCCTACACCCCAACCATCCCCACCCTAATCCCCACCTTCTCCCTACCCCCACCCACCACCTCTCCCTATCTCAATCTCCTGCCCCATACCCACTCTCCCCCTCTCTACCACCCACTCACCATGCCTCTCCCCATCACCCACCCACCCCCACTGTCTGTACCCCCATCCACCCACCACCCTCTCCCAAACCCCCAGCCACCTCCACCCCTTCTCCCTACCACCCACCTACCCTCCCTACCCAAATTCACCCCTCTCCTTACCCCAATTCACCACCTCCTCCTTACCCCCACCCACCCCCTCACTCTTCCCCCACCCCCTCTCCATACCCCCACCCACCCCCTCTTCCTAACCACCACCCACCACACCTCTGTACCCCCACCAACTCAGTCCCCTCCCTACCCACCACCCAGCCACTCTCCCTACCCCCTACCTGCCCACTCTCCCTAACCACCACCCCCTATTCCTACACCCCACCCACCCACTCTACCTACCCCCAACCATCTTTCCATCTCCCTACTCCTCATGCTCATCTGCCTTGCCCCAACCCCTCTCTATCCCCACCCACCCCCTCACTACCCTAAACAACCACTCGTCTCCACCCCATCTCCCTACCACCAACCCCTTCTTTCTACCCCTACCCACCCCAAACCTACCTCCCAATCACCCCACCTCTACCTACCACCCACCTACCCTCCCTTCCTACCCCCACCTCTCCCTACCCCCATTAACTCCCTCCCTACCCCAACTCACCCCTCACTACCTCCACCCACCCTACCCCCGATCCAGCCACCCCACCCATCCCTATCACAACTGCCACCCCACTCCCTATCCCCACCCACCTATTGCCCTTCCCCCACCTACCCTCCCACCACCACCCTCCCTACCCTCACCCACTCCCCTCTCCCTACCCCACCTATACACTACCCCCACCAACTCTACCTTTCTGTATCCCCACCCACCAGCTTCACCTCTCCACCCACCCCCTCCATAACCCCACCCATACATACTCATACACCCCCCTACCCGCAGCCACCCACCCCCTCTCCCTAACCCCCACCCCTTCCTACCCCATCTCCCTCTCCCTACTCCCCACCCAAACTCACTCTATCCCCCACCCACCATGTCTCCCTAACCCCCACCCACCACGTCTCCCTACCCCCACCCACCCCCTAACCCCATCTCTCCACACACCCCCACCCACTGCGCCTCTCACTATCACCCAGCCACCCACACTATCCCTACACCCAAACCACCCTCTCCCTGTTCCCCACCACCCTCCCTACCAGCTTCTCCCTACCTCCCATCTGCCCCCTCTCCCTACTCCCACCCCCTCCCTATCACCCTCACCCAACTCCCTAGTTCTCACCCTGTCCCTAGCCCCCACTAACACATCTCCCTACCCCAACACACCCACCCACCTCTCCACACCCATCACCCACACCCCTCTCCTTACCTCCCACACACCAAATCCACTAACCACCCTACCCCCAGACCCACCATGAACCAAGCCCCCTCCCTACCCTACACCTACCCTCTCACCCTTCCCCCTCTCCATAACCCCACCAACCCTGTAAACCTCCCCAACCACCCTCTTTATTTCCCTCTCTCTAATGCCACACACTCCTCTCCCAGTACCCCCACTCTCCCTAACCCCCACCTACCCACCCTCTCTACCCCACTCCGTAACCCCCACTCACCTCCCCCTACCCTCCACCCACCCCATTCTACTCCCATCTCACTACCCACCCCACACCCCCTCACTACCAACCCGTCCCACCCACCCCTCATCTCCCTATCCCACACTCACCCAGCCCCCTCCCTAGCAGCCACCCACCACCTCATTCCTTTCCCACACACCCTCCTCACTACACCCCACCCGTCCACCCCCCGCTTTCTAACAACCACATCCCCACCCCCACTCCACACCCCTCCCCATCTCCCTAGTGCCCACCCACCCCCTCTCACCCCACCTCCATATCCCCACCAACCCATCCACCCTCCCACACCCTACCACCAACCCAGCCTCCTCTCCCTACCCAGCCTCCTCTCCCTACCCAACCCACCCCCTCTTTACCACCCACCGTCTCCCAACCCACCTCTCCCTACCCTACCCCTCTCCTTCCCTCCTCCCCACCCACTGTCTCCATCCCCATCCATTAACCCTTTGTACACCCAGCCACCTACACTTCCTCTACCTACATCACCTGACCCCTCCCAACCCCCCACTCACCCCCTCTATCTAGCCCTACCCCACCTCTCCCTACCCACCTCTGCCTTACCATCCACCTGCCCCTTCCCCACCCTCACCCACCCTCCACTCCCAAGCCCTCTGCATTATCTTCCACCTAGCCCCTTCGTACCCCTCACCCCCTCCCTCTCTAACCCCCATAACCCTTCCAACTACTACCCCCTTTCAAGCCCTACCCCCTCCCCATATTCTCACCCACCCACAACTCCCTACACCCACCACCCTACCTATTCCCACCCACCCTTCTCTACCTTCAGCCCCCACCCTCCTCGCCCACACTAACATCCTCTTACCCCCACCCAACCCCTCCATATCGCCACCCAACAACCCCCTCTACCTACCCACCACCGTCCTTCCCTACGCCTCACAACCACCACACACCCCTCTCCCTAACCTCCCTACACCCCAGCCTCTCACCCTCTCTCGCTACCGACAACCCACTTTCTCCCCACACTCTCTACACCTTATAAAACCCCCCTACCCCATACCCACCATCTCCCTTGCCCACCCACTCGCACTACCACCCACCTCTACCTAGCAACCCACCAACTCTCCCTACCACTCACCCCCCTCTTTCCTTTCCCAAATCCAGCCCCTACTCCATACAAACCCACCAATTACTCCCTACACCCCTCTCCCTACTCCCACACCCATTCTCCCTACTCCCTCACCGAACCCACTCCCTACCCCACAAGACCCCACCCAATCTCTACCCCCACGCACCTGACCCCCACAATCTCTATCCCACTAGACCACCATACCCCCACACTCTATCCCCACCCGCCCTGTCCACCCAACCCCCATACTCTATACCCCCACACTCGATACCCCCACCCACCATACCCTCACACTCTCTACCACCACCCACCAACATTACCCCCACATTCTCTGCACGCACCCACCCACACTGCCCTCACACTCTCTATCCCCACACTCCAATCCCACCCAACCCCAACACTCTATAGCCCCTTCAAACCACTACTCTGCCCCCACATTATCCAACCCCACCCGCCCTACCCCCAACCACCCTCCCCAGCCCTAGTGGGGTTTTGGGGGTGGCAGGATAGGAGAGTGCGGATAGGGTGGGTGGGTGGGGGGGGTAGGGAGGATGTAGTAGGGTGGGGATAAGGTAGGTGAAATGGTTTGGGATGGTGGGGCTAGTGGTACAGAGGGTATGGGTAGGGTATACACGCATTTCACCATGGTATTTTTCATCGCGTGTTTTTTCATCGCCGTTTTTATTTCAAAAAAAAACTCATCTTTTTTTTTGGGGGGGTTAAAAAATTAAATATATGGTTGTGGGTGAAAGGGAATAAAAAAAATTTAAAAAGGGGGGGGCTTGGGAGGGTAACCCCCCCAAAATCAAAACAACAAAAAAGATGAGTTTTTCGAGAAAAAAACAGCGATGAAAAAACCCACGATGAAAAATACTGCGGCGAAATAACGTGGAACCAGGGGTAGGGCGGGTGGAGAGTGTGGGGTATGGAGAGTGGGAGGGGACAGTGGGGGGTAGGTGGGTGGTGGTAGAGAGTGGGGGTTGGAGGTAGGGCGAGTGGGGGTGGGTGGGGATGTTTGGGTGGGGATAGGGAGAGTGGGGGTGCTAGGTTGGGTATTGAGAGAGGCATAGGGAGAGGAGAGTGGGAGAGTGGTGGGGTGGGGAAGGAGAGTGGGGGTAAGGAGAGTTGTGGGTAGGGAGAGTGGGTGAGTGCATGGGAGGTGGAACGGGGAGTGGGGTGAGAGGGATGGGGAGTTGGGAGAGTGGGGATGGGTGTATGTTGGCTGGTAGATTGGGGTGGATGCATGGGTGTATAGGGAGTGTGGGGGTAGGGGTAGGAGGGTGGCAGAGTAGAGAGAATGGGGAGTGGGTGGGAGTGCATGAGAGTGGGTGCAGGGAGAGTGGTGGTGGATGGGGTAGGGAGAGTGGGGGTTGGATGCAGATAGGGAAAGTAGGTGATGGGGAGATAGGGAGAGTGGGGCTAAATATCGGTTTTGTGTTTCTGGTGGCATCCGTACATCTCAGAACCCACCGGTGGTGTAGATGGAATGTCCTGCACATGTAGGTAGGTAGGCTTTTTTAATTTGCTTTCACTTTTTTTTTATTATAGTAGGGCTACTTCAGTCAATGCCCTGGAACTCTGTGTCATGTAAAATGTTGAGTTTGCCCCCCTTGGAGCCTAAAAAATGCCATGGCACTAGTGATCTAGGAGTAATAGGGATCGCTAGTAGAGAATGCGGCACTGGAGACAAGGTGAAAAGAGGCAGCCAGGAAGGAAGACAGAGGAGGAGGGAAAGCGATAGTAAAAAGAATGAACTAGCGTCTCACCCAGTAGCCAAAGTAGGAGGGTTGCAATGCAGAGAGTTGCAATTCCGTCGCAGAAATAACTCGGGCGGTGGCCCTCTTGGATATGCGTCAGGGACAAGGAGATTTACAAACCTATGTGACCAATTTCCAGCGAATGGCCACTGAGGTAGGCTCGCCAGAATCTGCTCTACAGACCATATTTCGGAGGGACCTTAATGAGGATCTAAAGGACGCACTATCCCGAGTAGCACGTTGTGCTACATTCCACAAATTGGTTTCCCTCACCCTACAACTGGAATACCGCATGGCAGAAAGAAAGGATGAACGCAGGAAGATGAGAAGTCCCCTGGGTTTATCCCCTGCTTCAATTCCTCCAGCAGAACACTTACCTTCTGAAGAACCTTTGCAGATCAGCACTACGCATGGTCCGTTATCCTCGTCCGAACGCAAGAGAAGACAAGACTTAGGACTTTGTATGTACTGTGGTTCAAGGACACACTTACTTCGTTACTGTCCTGAAGTCCCTCCCCGCAGGCAGGGAAACAAACCACCATGAACCTAACTGGGACTACAGTGCAGGGTTGTCCCTGCTACACCACTACACAGACTTCAGAGGTGAACGATAAACAGTTGATGATGTTCGGAGTCCTTCTACAGATCCCACAACTGACCCCTGTAGAAGTTTTAGCATTTAGCACTTCTAGTATGTGGGGCGGCCGTCAACTTTGTGTATGCTAACTGGGCTGAGAACAGACAAGTACCTACTAAGGAAAAGTCAGAACCCATACCTGTGGAAGGGGTCGAGGGTTCCCCCTTGATATCCGGGCCCATCACTTTGGAAACCCAACCTTTGCTCCTGACAATGTTCGGACATAATGAAGTCTTGTCTTTTCATCTCATCCGTGCAGCTCATTTCCCCAATCATCCTGGGTAAACCATGGCTATGCAGACACAATCTGTGTATCAATTGGTCCAACAACACTATATCCTTTTGATCCGAGTACTTCTCTACCAATTGCAGTTCAGAGAAGGTACCTAAAGAGGCCCTAGAAGTGGCCATGCCTGTTACTCTGTCCATTTCGATGGTGTTGAGTGTTCCCGTTAAGTATAAAGGTTTCATGGACGTGTTTGAAAACCAATGTTCCAAGGAACTACCTCCACACTGACTAAGAAGACTGTGCCATAGATATAATTCCCAACACTTCTGTACCATTTTGAAGAATGTTCTCGTTATCTCTGCTTGAGAAGGAGGCTCTCAAGGAGTACTTAACAGACAACCTACGAAATAGTCTAGAAAGAGAATCCAAGTCAGCCGTTGGTGCCTCACTCTTCTTTATTCCAAAGAAGGTTTAAAGAGAAATGAGACATGCATCGATTATCGAGGCCTCAACGCTGTTACCATGAGGGATATATATCCCATGCCACTTATCAGGGACATTCTAGAGGTCATTCAGGGAGCCACAATGTTTACCAAACTTGACTTGCATTGCACCTACCATCTGCTATGCGTAGGCAACCGGAATGAGTGGAAGACCGCCTACAGAACACTGCAGGGGAATTTCGAGTACCAAGTGATGTCCTTTGGGCTGGTGAATGCACCAGCAATCTTTCAGAGATTCATGGACAAGATCTTTACTGACATTCTCTTTCGCAGGGTAATAGTCTTTAGATGACATTCTGGTTTTCTCCATATTGACATTGGTATAATATGCTTAAATATAATATGAAGTTCCCTGGTGGAATGAAACAACCTTACCTAAAACAAGTCATTTTCGACTTTGTGCCCCAGGTTGAGCTGGGTGCCCAGCCGAATCTGATGAGTGGATGGCTGATTGCCAAAGTTTTTAAGAAATCGGTCCTGAAGAAGATGATTCCAAAAACAAGTAATCGAAACCGGTCGACCAGAGGCTATGCAGACATCTCCTAATTATGTGAGATACATGCCTAAAAAATAACAATGATCAATGACCAGTGTCTATATGACACGATAGTGGTTCTAGATGCATTTATCATGTTTGTCTCAATCACTGGTTTAGAGATGCAATAATGGGTATTGCGAATGTATTATGCTAAAGCAAAAAAAGCAATTTACATATTGAATATAAAAAGAAAAAAACTGTTATGAGAGAGTGTTTTCAATGTCTCTATTTTATTAATTACATTTCATGGTAAGGTGGAGCATACTTCATGGAGGGTTAATAAATTATATGGTCCTATACCATTTCCTGAAAAGTCCCATGTGAACTGCTCCACCACACCGCTTCTCAATCATGGGACTGGTTCCCAGATTGTGTTTTAGAGTAAGAATATCATTCTCATTGTAGTAATAGAGTAAGTTTACTCTCCTTCCTATCCTGTTAGATAGGCGGTACACCAGCGTAACCCAGGGTGAGAACATCACGGAGGGACAGAGTGTTCTTCTGATTAGGGTAAGATTTAGGGACCTCAATAATAGATATACCAAATCATGCTAAAAATTGACTGTATACCTGTTCTTGTTTTGTGTGATACTAAGATGTTGATATAACAGGAAGCTCATAATCCCCTTATGAGGTGTATCAAAACAAATAACCATCTTCCCGGAGTAGTCTGTATTCTTCGTGTCATGACACCAAGACAGCTGGATACAAGGGTGTAGCCGCCACACTCAAATTGATTTCCTGGACTTTCTGGTGGCCCACCATCAAAAAAGATGTACGAGACTATGTGCTTTCTTGTCACACCTGCGCTCAAAGTAAATACTCCACAACCCAGTCTTTAGGCCTTCTACAGCAAGAACCACCTCCCTTGGTTCCTTGGCAACAGCTGTCTACCGGCTTTATACTGGACTTACCCCCTTCCAGTGGCTGTACAGGCATTATGGTGACAATATATTTGTTCAGTAAGATGACACGCGTCTCTCCTCTACCAGGAATACCCACTGCACTTCAAACAGCTTCAATGTTTCTTCGTGACATGTTTAGGTTGCCTGGACTTCCACAGACAGTAGTATCAGACAGAGGCACTCAATTCACTTCACAGTTCTGGTCTACCCTCTGCAAACTCCTTGATATCCGCAGAGCATTGTCATCCAGCTACTATCCCCAGAGCAACAGACAGACAGAGAGACTAAACCACACCCTTGAGCAGTACATTAGGTGCTTTACCAACAAAGAACAAGACAACTGGCACACCCTCTTACCCCTGGCATAATTCACATACAACAACTCCATCCATACTGCCACTGATATTAACTCTTTTTTTTGTACGTATGGATTTCATCCTAAACATCTTCCTACTTCTGTTTTCCCACCTTCACATGTGCCCTCGTTTGACTCCTTACTCGAAGATCTGGCCAGAACCAACAAGGATGCCTATAGTAACCTTGAAAGGAGTAAGACTAGAAACAAGAACTATGCAGCCAGAGGACGGAGGAGTTACCTTGAATGGGAAATTGGAACAGAGGTATGGTAGTCTAATAAGCACCTAGGTGGATTCGACCTTCCAAGTTGTCCCCTCGGTATGTTAGACCGTTTAACATCCTTTCTAGGATGAATCCAGTAGCCTTCAAACTACAGTTACCCAGAAACCTGAGTCGGTTGTATCCAGTTTTCACTCTTCCCTACCAAACCCTATATACCGGATAGGTTTCAGCGAAGGAAGGTAAAGTGGAGGATCAAGGAACCAGAACCTGAAGAATATGAAGTTTCTCACATCATCGACTCCAGGTACTATCAGGGATCATTACAGTACCTCATCCATTGGAAAGGGTTTTTCAGTATGGAAAGATCATGGGCCTCCAACGGGGAGATACCCTATCTCTTCTCTGGCAGATGGACTGCCAAATCAAAGAAAGAGAAGAAGAACTCAAAGAAGACGAATCTACAGGAGGTTTCTCCGGTCTCTTCAGGTGTGGAACTGAGTGGTGAACCGGACCATTGAGAGAGATACGCAGTGCAAACATTTTTGATTTTCTTTTGTAACATACACTAAATAGAATAAAAAAGAGTGTGTTCAGGGACATCATTAGAGCAAGCTGTATTCACCGTATATCTCCAAATGTTAAAAAAAACAGCATAGGAAAAAAACAAATCGAGTATCATGTGGGACGCCCCATTTCAGGAAAGCGGCACATGTGATGCACAATCATCACTCATGGTGTGATGGTTGTGCATCACTCATGATGCCTGTGCATGACCTCTGCCACTTTCCCGAAATTGGCTGTCTCACACATGATGCTCAATTATTTTTTTTCCTGTGCACTTTTTTAAACATTTGGGGAGATGTGTATGCTTGTTTGTTTATTGATTTATATTGCGCCGGAGCCTGCAGGCATCAGGGCGCAACCACAGAACAAGAACAGAATGACAACAATAAACAGTCTAAGCAAACAGCAATGTCCTACGGCTTTTCCTAAAGACAGAGATATTTTCTTCCCAACGCATTTCCACTGGGAGTTTATTCCACACTACACCTGCCTGTGTGGCGAAGGCCCGTTTGTTACCTCATGCTCGTATGCATCTTGGTTGAGTTAGACGCATCGAGTCCTTTGATCGAGTAACTTTGGTCCTATTTTCTAAGGTCAGTCTTTCTTTTATGTATTGCGGTGCTTTACCATGTGAATATTTATGCACAATCGTATTTTGAAGCGTATTCTGGCTTTTAGTGGGAGTCAATGTAACTCTCTTCTATGTATGGAGACTGGATCCTGTCTCCTGGTCCCCTTGATAATCCGCACTGCATCATTCTGTAATAGCTGTAGCCTTTTTACACATCCCTTGCTTGCTTCGGCCAAGAGGGTATTGCAGTAGTCAAATCTTAGCATAATCACAGCTCTCACAAGTATTATGCAGTTAGCTGTAGATATATAAGGCTTCACAAGTCGAAGTAGCCTGAGATGGTATTGGGCTTTCTGGACTACGCTGCTAATGTGGGCTTCGGAACCTATTAATGATTTCAAGGTCATTCCCAGGGTCTTTCCTTTGGATACCACTTTAATATGGTGACCTACTTTAGCAAAACCCTCGTACATATTTGATAGTTTGTGTTATACTTGGGCGCCGATCCGCTCACCTCGGCCCGCAGCGTTTCCGACGCCTAAAGGATCGTGTCTCATTCCTTGCTTCCACGTTCTGGCAGCGCTGGCGGTTGTCAGGGAAACCACGTCACAGGGCTGAGCGGCGGTACCGTGATCAGCTGACTCAAGCAGGCCTCAGTGAACCAACGCGCGTAGGCAGCTCACGCCCCCTTCTGCATAAAAACTCATGTGACACAAAGCTCGGCGCTTCTAATTAGCGTTTGTATTCTCACCGCTGTTCGTGTGTGCTGGATTTGGACTTCCCCCTGTTTTGTGACTCCGGACTTGCTACTCGACCTTGTTATTGCGCGCCCCTTGTCTGTCATTGGTTTCACCGGCTTTTCTCGACCCCGGAACGTCTCCTGACCTGATTTGTCTGTTCCTTATCGCCCATTGAATTCCTCTCCGCAAGGATACCCGAACTCGCTACTCTTCCACAGATCATTCGTGTGGCTGTGCATTACATTGCACTCCTTGTTTCTGCTCCTCTTGAACTTCCCTGAAGCTTCCGTTTACTACTTCAACCTCTGCCATTTCCTGGTGTCGGCAAAGAGTGCTCTTATTTCCATCTTATCCACGGTAAGAAGTGTTAACCACTGTGACTTTGTTTTCATTACTATTTTCAGTCATCTTTGAAGGAAAACTGTTAGAGACTAACTTACTTTCTGGAATTACCACACGTGCAAGCTGGACGCTGTGCTGAATTCCTTGCACCATCCCGAACCTAGTTGCGACCCTCTTGCCGCCCGGGAAGTTACTCTCTACTAACCTTACCTGTTTATTATTTTATACTACCCTTGTGTTCTTTGTGGACACCTCTAATCAACTGTGGGGGTAAGGTTTCTCTATAGTCTTCTCTTTATATTGCCCATCTGAACAGAACTTCAATTGTTTGAGCTTTTCCATCTTTTTCCTTCCTTAGATTCCTCCTTCATAACTAGCTGTCAAACCTTTTCAGGTACTTACCAACATCCTAGACCTCTAGTAGTTCTTTTAATTATTCTGGTATAACCTGTGCCTTTTGTTTCTTGCAGCTTTGTGTGGCGGTGTGGTTTTCCCCGCTCTTTTGGGTAATACACCAACCTGCCTGTTCTATTGGTACAGTCAAGGGGGTCCATTATCATAAAGAGCTGCCTCTAGTGAGGTAGTCCGGTCTGAGGAGTCTTTTAGGACAATTCTCAGCTTTGACAGAAGTTTCCGGTCCATTTGGTACTCCATCTTCTCAACGCCCCGGCCAGTCCAACATCACATCACATAACGTGCGACAGAATAAATTAAATAGAATCGGGGAGAGACACGCTCCTTGTGGGACCCCATATTTGATAACCTCAAACTGAGAGCATGCCTCACCCCAGACTATCCTGGACTTCCTCTCTTATAGAAATGACCTGATCCACTCACCAGCTCCACTAGATCACCCTCCATAATCCATTGGCTAGTAGTTTTTCCTGATCTACAAGGTCAAAGGCTGCTGATAAATCTGACCGCATCAGCAGCCTCGCCTTGCTCCTATCAATAGTATCAAGCATTTCCGACTGTAAATCTAGGAGAGCAGTCTCTTGGGAGGATCTAAAGCCCGATTGTTTGGTGTGAAGGATTTCTTGACTTTCCACATGTTCTTGTAGCTGGGTCGTAGCTAGTTTATCGACCACTTTCAGTAAAAAAAGGTGCATTAGTGATAGGTCTCAGGTTCTTACTATCTTTATAATCCTGCCCCGGCTTGTTTAGAAGGGGGGGGTAACAATCACCTTCTTCACTAATGCAGGCACATGGTTATTAATGAATGTGGCAGTAGCGAGACGTAATAGAAAAGGAGAGAAGATTTCCAGATGTTCTAATACAATTCTTGCGGGGTAATGTACTCTGAACAAGTAGTAGGATGCATTTTTCTTAGCACCTTCTCCAGATCGTTTCTCGTGATAGTTTTAAAAGTGAAAGATGTGGAGTTCCTCCGCCTTGTTTCTACCACTATAGGCACCGATTTAGATGCAAGTTTTACTTGATTTTGAGCAATGCTATCTTGGGCTGTCTTCATTTTTTCAGAGAATGCCCTTTGGACTCTCTTGCAATCTTCTTGTGTAGGGTCGATCTTATTTATTTGTGCCTGAGTATTTTCGAGGATTTGTGCCTGAGTATTTTCGAGGGTCTTCCAAACCTCAAACAGCTTCTTTGTCTGGCTTTTTGCATTTAGGATCTGTGTATTAAAATATTCCTGTTCTCCATTAAAAATGTCCTTCCGGCATGTTTTATCTAATTCTTTCCATTTATCTCGACTCTCTTGTGTCTGACTTTATGCAGCAACTTTCTACCTTCCCTTTTAACTGCTTACATTCGGCCTGGTCAGTTGTTTACCAATTTTAGCTGTTAGATTTTTCTCTAACAACCTTCAATTTGAAGGAGGCAATCTTGTCCAGTAACTTGGTTATACTTTGTTCATATTCCTGAGCTAGTAAATCTGGAGTATCTTCATCCGTAGTAGAATCCATAAGCCTTTTAAAGGCAGGTCTCTTAGTCAGCCGCCTTAATATTGTTAAGGTTTCTGCTAATGTCTTTTTTTTAGTATTTTTTCTTTGAATGAGGGGAGTGGGGATATGAAGGAGAAAGCTAACAAGGTAGTGGTCAGACCATATGAATTCAATGCAGCTTGTTCTAAAGCCGCTGGATACAGTCTTTTGTTTGTATTTAGTGGATTTTTCCCAAAAACCTTGAGCTTTTTTGCACTTTGTATCACTGGTGACGCAGAGAGAAATGTGTGTTTTTCTCAATGAATGAAGCACTTGGAGTGCTGAAAATCCATTTGTGAGCTCACTAGTGCAATGCCATTGCAGCCATTTAATCTAAATTCCGGAAACATGTCCTACATTTTTGAGGCTCTAAGGGGGACGAACTCAAAATTTTACCCGCCACAGTGTTCCATGGCATTGGACCGGAGAAGCCCAACGACACAAAAAGTGAACACATTTTTAAACAGACTACCTAACTATGTGATACAGCCCATCTACACCACCTTTGGGTTAATTGATGTTATAATACCTCAGATACAAGCACACTAAATCTCCTGGATGTGAACATTAGGGATAAAATGTGCCATAAGTCACGAGTGACCCCTTGTCCAGAAATCACTTCATTCAATCATCACACCTTGCTTTTCAGACATCCTTCATAAGTTCTCAGTTGCTACAGGTAAGGTGCAAATATGCACATTTAAGGTCTATTGATGTGTTCAAATGCCTTTATTAGAATCAAGTGACAGTAAGTGCCTCTTTCCCAAAATGGGGTCTCACATATGATGCCCAGAAATGTTTTATTTCTTTTTAATATTTATAGATGTTAATTCAAAGGAGTTAATTGTGTGCTAAGTTAAGGTGGACTTGTGTGAACAGATGTCGGTCTCAGAATCAGTCTTCAAAAGTAAACCGAGCAATAAGGTCTTACGCTATAATTTTCAAAGTTTTCAAAAAAACTAAATAATGCATATATAGGTTACATACATATGCGGGACACACCATCTACACCAGTGGTGGGTTCTGAGATGTACTAACGCCACCAGAGACACAAAACTATATTTTGCCTTGACATAAACATTTGTGACATCTTAGCAAATGTGCCATATGGAACACGTTACTTACCTGTAACTGTTGTTCTCCAGCATGGGTCTGGCATGGATTCACATGCTCATGAATATTACCCATTGTCAGGCCGGGAATCCTCGGCAAAAGAAAACACTTTCACTCTCTGTATTTCTCCTCTAAACCAATCACTGAGCTCTGGGTCATACTGCCCCCAGCCAATGACTGCCCTCTCCCTAAGCCCCTCCTCTGGCATCTTCAGATTTGGTTAGCACGTAAAGTGGCAGTATGACCAAGTGAAGAGCCCAGAGGGGAAGGAGGGAGGATTTGCATGTGAATCCATGCCAGACCCATGCTGGAGAACAGCAGTTACAGGTAAACAACTTGTTCCTTCTCCAGCATGGGGTCTGGCATGGATTCACATGCTCATGTATAAAGAATACATAGCAGTACAACATTACACAACCACGGGAGGTGGCAAGGCTCAACAGAAGCACTTACTCTTACCTCGGGAACAGGCTCACCTTCAAGCTAACAGGTTGCATAGCACTGCTTGGCAGACCCTGGACTCCTCTCTGAAATCCCTGTTGATGCAGTAGAATCTCGTGAAGGTGTGCATGGCCTCCATGTAGCAGCCCTGCAGATGCCCAGCAGGGGCACACCAGACAGGAACGCACTCGTCACAGTGATCACTCTGGTGGAATGAGTTCTCGGACGGCTGGGCAGCAGTCGGTTTGCCAACCGATGACAGTGTGTGATACAGCCAGAGAGCCACCTGGAGATGGAAGCTTTGGACAAGGCCTTCCCATGGTTCACAGGACCAAAGTTCATGAATAGTTGAGACGTGTTCCGGAAACTCTTTGTGCGTGCCACATAGAACTTCAGAGCACATGCCACATCCAACAAGTGCAAAGTCTTTTCAGCTGGCGACGAAGGATTTTGAAAGAACGCAGGCTACACCAAAGGCTCGTTGATGTGGAAATCCGACTAAACCTTTGGCATGAAGGAGGGGTGCGTCCGCAGCACCACCCTTGTGTCGTGAAAAGTCAGGTAAGGCTGTTTGCAGGATAGGGCCTGGATCTCCCCAACCCACCTGGCAGAGGGGATGGCCACGAGAAAAGCCGTTTTCCATGAGAGGAACTTGAGAGGGGACTGATGCATAGGCTCGAAGGGGGCCCCCTTTAGCCTTGTCAGTACTATGTTGAGTTGCCATGCCGGGGCAGGCGCCTTCACTGACGGGAAAGATTCAAACAGTCCTTTGAGGAACTCCTTGACGAGACAGTGGAACCAAAGAGAAGACCGTCCTTGAGACCTGGTGTAGCAGGAGATAGCCGCCAGATGCACCTTGATAGAGTTGTGTGCCAGCCCCACCTTGGCCAAGGATAACAAATACAGAAGAATCTGCAGGGCTGTAACCGTCAGAGGATTGATCTTCTGCGCCCGGCACCATGTAGCGAAACGCATCTACTTGTGCCTGTAGCACTTGAGAGTCCTAAAGGACCTCCCTGCAGTCTGCCGGCAACTGGTATCCTCCGAACTCTAAGGTTGCAGGAGCCATGCCCTCACGTTCAGTGACCCTGGGTCATAATGCAGTATCACGCCTCCTTCTCCGGTGAGCAGATTCACGATCACCGACAGCTTGACCGGGGGTGACGTCGACAGGCTGAGATGGTCCAAGTACCAAATCTGCCTCGGCCACGCCGGAGTGACAAGAATCATCCTGCATCTGTACCATTTGAGTTGATTGATGACTCGCATCAGGAGCGGCAACGGGGGGACCGTAAACAGGAACAGGCCTTCCCATGGGAAGGAAAACACATGCTCCTCGGCTGGTGGAACCTGCTGGCAAATTTCTGGCATTTGGAGTTTGTTGCCATCGCAAACAGATCAATCTGGGGCCTGCCCCACTTGAGGAAGAGGCAGTCCACTTGATCCTGTCGAAGTTCCAATTCGTGGCAGGAGCGCAGTTACCTGCTGAGGGAGTCGCCGATGGTGTTCTTGACTCCCGCAAAGTGAAAGGGGATGAGGAACATCACTTGGGTGACAGCCCAGTGCCACAAGTCCTGCATCTCTCTGGAGAGTGCCAGGGATCTGGTGCCCCCTGCTTACTGATGTAGAACATCGTGGTGTTGTCCATGAAGACTCTCACCACTTTGCCCTTGAAGTATGGAAGGAACGACTTGAGGGCCCAGAACACTGCTTGCAGCTCCACGATATTGATGTGGAGATCCCTCTCCTCTGGCTGCCACAGGCCTCTGGCATGGAGACGTCCAGTGTGGGATCCCCAGCCCTCCAGGGAAGTGTCTGTGTTGACCGTCTCCTGGTATGGGGGGCTCCACTTTGTAATCACCCTGAGCGCTGACTTCAGTCCAAAGGGGAGCGCCTTGAATTGATAGTGCCTTCCCTGTACCACGAAGCGCAGGAACTTCCGATGCTTCTTGTGAATGGGGTCATGGAACTATGCTTCCTCCAGGTCCAGCGACGTCAAGAAGTCTCCTTCCTCCAGTTGGCCGAGCACGTGCTGCAACGTGACCATCCTGAATTTTTGGAACTTAAGGTATTTGTTGAGAAGCTGCTGGTCTAGAATGAGCCTCCAGCCCCCGGTCTTCTTTACCAAGAAATATCTGGAGTATACTGTCTTGGAACCAGCTCTATGGCCCCTTTTCTTATCATGGCCCATACTTCCTGCAGGAGCTGAGGGATGTGCTTCTCCTGCCGGGCCATGAGCATTATCCGTATACACTTCTGCTGGAACTCTAGAGTGTGTCTGTGGGCGAGAGGGTCCAGCACCCATCGGTCAGTGGAGATCTTCTTACACTCGCTGACGAAGCCTGCCAGCCCGCCTCCCACCGGGGGGCATGGGTGGCGGCCCGATGTCACGGCTGGTTCAAATTTGCTTTGGGGCCTGCGTGCCGCCTTGGGAGCAACAACAACGTGAGGCACCTCCACCGAAAGCCTTGGAGCGGCCTCTGTGGGCCTCCTGGGTCGTGGACCGGGATGGTTGATGTTAAGAAAAGGACCCTCTGCCAAAACCCTTCGACAATCTGCCAGACTTTCCGCCAGAGGCATGAAAGGACGGACGTTGTTGAAACGTGCCGAAGGCATGGGCCGTCTCAGTGTCAGTCTTAATGGTCTGCAACGACTCGTCGAGGTCAGTGGTCGAAGTGTACGAAAAGAAGTAGTGGAACTATGTTCCGTGCTGGCCTGCACCCACTCCCCACAAAGCCCATTGCCATGCCCTCTCCCACACACAATACAAATCCCCAAACACTTGCACCTGCTGTTTAAGGGAATGTTCAGTGCACTGCACTGAAAGTGAAAGCTGCAACGTCTACCTACACTTTTATTTTAAAACGAAACCATTCTGGTTTCTTTTTAAAATAAAAGTGTAGGAGCTGTAAAACATAATTTAAAAAAGTAGAGGAACACTGCTCCTGACTGCTCCCGCTCACTTCGACCACTGGTCGAGGTCCTGCCCAAAGAGGTTGTCCTCATGGAAGGGCATGTCCAGTCCCCTGGTCTGGACCTCCTGGCAGAAGTTGGTGACTTTCAGCCAGCCACGACGATGGAGGCAGACACTGTTCCCCATCTGCCGGAACCATGTGTCTGCAATGTCCAGGGCCACCATGCTGGCATGGTCTGATGCCAACTTGCCCTCCTCGAGGAGGGAAAGTGCCTCGAACTGTTTGTCGTCGGATAGGAACTCCAGCAGTGGGGCCATCTTATACCACAGCTCTGTGTCGTACCTGGCCAGGATTGCAAGGGCGTTGGCCGCCTTGACAGTTGATGCCGCTGAGAAGATTATTTTTCTTCCCATGGCATTTAACTTCTTCCCCTTGCTATCCAGAGGAACAGAGGATGAAGATGAGGGGTTAGACGACTTCTTTCTCGCTTCCGCCGAAACCACTGCATACGAGGAAGGCTGTGAATGTAGGCACTTGGGTTCGGACTCCGGAACCTGGTATTTTTTATCCAGCCGATCCCTTTTGGCCGGGGCCGCGGCTGGGTTTTTCATCAAAGCCAGGCCTTCCTCCCAAACGTTGTCCAGGAGAGGCACCGCCAAGATGGCCTTGCGTCGTTGATATAGGAAACCTTCCTTCCTGGTCTCTTCTGGTGTCAACTGGAAGAGTTACGATGCTCTAGAGACCATAGCATGGAACGACCCCACCTCATCTGGGGAGAAGCCCTTGGGCTGTGGTGACCTGCCTGCCGTGGCCATGTCCTCTGTGTCCGTAGTCATTGTGTCCGTCCCCGTATACCTGGGGAGAGGCACGTGTGGAGGTTGGGCTGGGGCCGGTGGTGCCGCCGGCATCCGTTTCTGAATCTCTGACACCAAGGTGTGCAGGGTCGAAAGGATGTCCAGCAATACATCCGTCGGAGGGGTCGGGTGTTGGGCTTACTGGGCCCAGCGCCCTCGTCGTCGGCAGCTCCGCCTTCGTCACCTCTGTCATCGTCGTCCTCATTGGGGTTTCCGCCGTCAGTGTCATCGTCCCCTACATCCTCCTGGAGCGTGTGTACGGACGCTTGGTCCTCATTGTCCGAGGAAGAAATATCTGTGCCCTGGAGTATGGTTGAGACCTCCCCTCCCCGCCTCTCTTTTGCATCCCGAGTGGTCGGGTTCGGGCTCAGGGATAGCATCCTCTTCTCCAGTGTCCTCTCCACTGGCTTGGCCAGGCCAATGCCTCCCGTCTCGGGAGAGGGATATTCTGGGCACTGCCGGGCCTACCTTGATTGGGTCAGCCCCCTTGGCCTTCGAGATTGCGGCCGCCACCAACTCGATCGTCGAAGGATGACTTAACCTGGGCCACCTGGGACTTCTGGGGTAGGTTGGTCACTTTCTCCTGCAACTTCGACTTCTCTGGCTTTTCCAGCAGCTTCACCGGGTTAGCCGATTTCCTCTTCGAGGAGGAGCTGGAGCAATGGCTGGTGATGGAGGTAGATGGTGAGGATGAGCATGCCCTGCCATCGCAGGACCAGCTTGCACAGCGACCCCGTCGGAAACGGACTCGCATCTCTTGGCCTTGTCTTGGGCCCCCACGGATGGAGCACCCTCAAAGGACTTAGAAGCCCGCTCTTCAGACCTGCCGGTCCTTGGTGAGGCATGCCCCTGCTTGCCGCATGGGGCAGAGGTCTTGGCGCTGAGCCACGCCGCCAGCCTACTGTGACGATCCTCCTAGTTCATTTGAAGAACCCGAGGCAGATTTCACAATCCGCTTCCCTTTGATCCGGATGAAGACAGTAGAGGCACTGGAGTTGTTTGTCCTCTACAAACACATTCCGCAGTACGCAGCTGGAGCAGAGCTTGAAAAGGGAGCTTCCCTCCTTCTTCTCTTCCAACATGTTCCGGAGTGCAGAGTATGCCTGATGGCCTTTTGGAATCTTTGATGAAACTTCGACGATTCTTGCTCTTGAGGAGCGTTCAAATTCACAGACAAACTGATCCCTGCTTGTTGATCCTTGCAGAGAAAGAGCACACAGGCTCTGTTTTTACAAAAATCTAACATTTTATGGAATAAAGCACGAAAAGCGTAGATCAGCTCACAGAGGAAAACATGAGGGCACCCAACACTTGAACGTGCAGTACAAATCTGAAGATGGCTGCCAGAGGAGGTGCTTAGGGAGAGGACAGTCATTGGCTGGGGGCAGTACGACCCAGAGCTTAGTGATTGGTTTAGAGAAGAAATACAGTTTGTAAGTGAAAGTGAAACTGTTTTTTCTTTTACCGAGGATTCCTAGCCTGATGACAGGGAATATTCATGAGCATATGAATCCATGCCAGACCCCATGCTGGAGAAATGAACATTTGCCAAGATGTCACTTTTTTCAAAAAGCTATCTTGCTTGTCAAATACTTTTCATAAATTCCCAGATGCTACATATATTTGCGAGTATGCTCAGTTAAGATGCAAATATGTTAAATTAAGGTGTACCAGTGTCAACACAGGCTAAGGGCGCAGTGCTGTGCGACACAGGACTGCAGGAGACGCTGCCCGTTGATACATAGCACATTGCTCTACGTCCATGCTTCCGAACCTTTAAGAGCTGAGGATCGGACCCTCTGCTGCAAAGCCCATGCAGGCCAAGGGTGCGGTGTTGTGCGACGTAGGTTTTTGTCCAAAAAACGGGTCAGAACGCTGAGTGAGAACATGCAGCGCAGCCGTCGACCAGCAGCAACCGCAAGGCAAGAAAGGAGCGGGCAGGCGCAACCATTACTGCATCCCACTAAACTGCCTACCTTGCATTTACTTCCATCTCAATGCATGTCTCATTCTGCACTGCCTCTATGCACTCATCAGGCTTGCACTTTCCCCATAGCCGTACTTTGTTTATTGTGTCCCTGCAACTGTTTCTCTGCATTTCTATTGCGTTTTTCTGCATTTTCCCTTCTAGGTGAATGTGCTGGCCTCGTTCACTGCTTCTGTGCATTTCTCCTGCATTGTCTCCCTCTAGGTGAGTGTTCCTGCGTGTGCTTGTACTTGGTTTACCACTGTGTCCACTAGGCCTTCTCTTCTGCTCTAGGTTCCCTCTCAGTCTGTTGGTGACTACTTGTGGCTTCTAGGTCTTTTGCCTCTCTAGGCAGAGCTGAGTCTGGTTGGCTCCCACTGCTGTTTCTACTCACTGCTTGTTTGCTGCCCTTGTTAATCAACGACGTCTGCACTCTGCTGTTGCCTTTTGTTTCTCTCTGCTCCCCCCTTTCCCTAATCCCTTCCTGTCCACCTGTGTGGTGTAGGTCTGTGCAGTGCTTCTTTCTTTTCTTCTTGCCTCTCCTGCCCTTTCCCCGTCCTCTATCACACCCTTTATGGTGCTCACAATTTCCCCATCTTCTCTAACTGCTACCCTATCTCCTAGCCTACGTCTCTTACTAACACTGGAAGAAAGACACACAAAAAGGATACCCTGGTCTCCAATCCAGGCCTTCCCATCGCTGACACCTATGTCAGTGCTTCCTTCCAAACAGACTCTCACCAACATCCTCTTTGTCGTTCCTTCTCCTGATCTATGGACCTTTTATATGGTCACACTTCTCTCTTCTTCTTAGTCTTCTCCCATTAATGGTGGCACCTGGTGGGAGGTCCTCTTGGCCTCCTTCTTGTCCTCCAGAGTCATTAATGTCTATCTAAATGTCACCGTCATGGTCCAGTGCCCTCAGCCCCATCTCCTACTATTTGATAGGGGCCGCCATCGCCTCATCAACTTGCTGCCTTCTCTGGCTACTCTTTCTAACACTTCGCTGGTTCCTCTGCCACCCCCTTCTTCGACCTCTCTGGCTCCTTTGACATCCACTACCTCTCTGGCCCCTCAGCCACCTCCATCCTCCACCTCTCTGGCTTCCCTGCCATCTACTGCCTCTCTGGGTCCTTTGCCAGCTAACTTCCCTCTGACTCCCTTGCCACCTCCAGCCTCCACCCCTCTGACTTCCTTGCCATCTACGTCCTCCCTGGCTCCTCCGTTACCCCCTCCTACCACCTCTCTGTCTCCTATGCCACCTGCTTCCACCTTTCTGGCTCCTCTGCCACTTCCGATGGGTACTCCTTTCTCCTGTACCCCTGCCTGGATGTCTTTCAAAAGTAGCAACCTACTCCACGTGGCTACTCTCAACTCTCGATCTGCTGTCAAACACTCCGCTGGCATCTGCCACTTCCTTGAACTCTTCGACCTTGATGTTCTTGCTGTTACCAAGACATGGTTAAAGGCCAGCTCTGTCACAAGTTTCGACACACTCCTCCCTGAGGACCACAAGATCCTCTTCGAGCCCAGGCCCAACATTCCCAGAGGCAGAGTGGCCCTGATCTTTCCTGAGTGGATCCCTGCTTCCATCATCCCCACACAGACCTATTCCTCCTTTGAATGCCTGGTCTGCAGGGTCTCTATCTCTCCCGACCTCTCCATGACCTTGGCCACCATCTACAGGCCACCTGGCCAGGTCACTCTCTTCCTATCTGAATGGGTTGGCCTGACCTCCTCTCTCCTTTCTTCTACCTCTCAGCTTCTCCTCTTCGGGGATCTCAACATCCACCTGGACTTCCCAAGCCCCTCCTCTGAACTTTTCCACAACCTATGTGACTCTCTTTCCCTCTTCATTTTACCCTCTGCCAAAGTTGGGTAGAAATCCATACAGTTTGTAACTTGTTATGTATGGAAGCATATGGAAAAACACAATAGTTGCAAGTCGCCAACCGTGCACAGGAAACATTTTCAATGCATTTCATGCCGACTTTGCACACAACATATGCTAGTATAAAAATAAATTCATGCTGGTTGTTCCCATGGATGTCCATGCAGGCTGCACCGACATATGCCATTATGACCATGTAAGGACTCCCAGCCAGTAACAATGCCATTCCACAGAAAGTATGTCCAGGCAGACTGTGCACCATAAGTGTTATTACTGCCAGATTGGTCTAAATTCAATGTGGGCCAATTTAGCCAAGTAGTGTGTTTGCTTTTACCTTGATGCATAGTCCTGTGCCTCAAGGGTAAAGCAAAACAAGCATTGGCAATGCTAACAGTCTGAGAGGAAGAGGCAAATGTTCATAGGGGTGACTAAAATATAGGGGTGACTGATAAAGCCAAAGACTTAACTTCTGGTCTCAGCTTTTAGATGGCACACCTCTCCAGATATTAGCATAGCATTATGAAAGTAAACAGCCTCTGAATTAGGGTGAAAGGTACAACTGCTGGCCAAAGGGAAGGTGAAATAGCTATTCATCTTCCTAGCTGGGCTGAGGGAATTGGGAGGGAAGTGTGAGCTGGACTGGCTGAAGATGTGCCGGGGTGGTGGGGGGCCATTTCTTTTTGATGTTTGGGGGGCACCCCTTGCCTTACAGATTGAGAAAATAGGACAAGGCACATGTGGAGTGCTTAAATCAATAATGAAGTCAAAATAATGCAGCAAGGTGGTTTTAAGATGCAGATTATCAGTAGGTTTCTGTGTCATAAGACTGCCAACCTGGTGGCAGCTGCTTGAGGGCCCATTTTAACTGAAAAAAAGTTGAAAGACCCAGACACCATCCCTCAGTGGGGAGACAGACAGTGCAATGGGTTTATTGCCCCCACATTGTCCCCACTCACTATCTGCTTTCAAAACTGTCATCATGCGCCTGCCTGGCTAACCAATAGAGCCGTGGCTAGACAGAACAGGACACAGACATTAAACAGTGGCTGTGCTCCACTGTTAACAAAGGGCCTGTAAATACTAACATACACACATTTCACTGTTAGCACCTGTATTCATAGGCATACGTTTTTAGATAATTTAAATTGTGATGTGGGGTTACCACTTTTATGCCAGGGGAGTGATTAGAAGGGAAGTGGTGACATGAGACATCTCATTCTCACAGCAGTCCTTAAGTGAGATGTTTCAGAAATGAAGGAGAGTTATCTGCTTGTAACATTGAAGCTTCACCGGAATAGTCTAATTCGATTGTGGAAAGATGTTAGATGCCCCCACACAAGTACGTTTGCCCCTCCCCCACAGCTGAAGTAAACGCCTCAACCAACATTTGAAGTGTTACTTCCACCCCCGAAGTTTTAGCCCTGGTGCACCTCTGATGCCATGACCCAATCCCTTCATTAAGTGGCCTGTAGGGCTGCTATATTTAGGGGTTGTGACTGGCAAACACACTTACATAATATACTTTCACCCATGCATTCATCCACCAGTCACACAACTCCATGCATGCACGCATACATAAAACCAAACAAAGCTTTGACACAAACATAAACACCAACATGCACGCATGCATTCATACACATATACATACTCAGTCAATTTAAATACACATATATACACATTTAATTAATAATAAAAAAAAAACTCCATGCACCCTTCAAAAGCACTCATGCAGCCGACACGTAGACATGCTGCCTGACAGGAGAGATCTCCTCTCCTATCAGTCAGCGTGTTCATGCTGAGCAAAGTGAACACACTGGCTGACAGGAGAGGAGTCCTCGCGTGCCATTCATCATGTCTATGTTGTGTAAGGAAGGCATGGTATCAAACAGTAAGACAGACACAAGTTATCAAAGTCCAAGGGTGTTTATTGAACTTCAATTGGGTTTGAAAAACACCTATCTAAGCCTAAATCTAAAGATGGGAGCAAGCTACGACCATCAAATAATAATAACAGAGGGCAATACTAATAAACCTATTGCCAAAACCTACTTCTAAATACAAATAGTGTGGAAAACAATCTTAGGCAAAAAGAAAAGTGTTCAAGAAATTATATGTCAAGATATTCAAGCCGTTGGCTTCACTTCCCCATGTTTTGTGCACGGGACAAGGCAGCACAATCGAGCTTAGCACACTCTTTGGCTTCTCTAGCACAATGATGCAGTTCAAAACATCAACATCAGGGCCTTCTGTGCCTACGTTTCTTTCAGAAGACCTGATGCAACACGACAAACATTAAAGTTCCTTTCTTCTTAGGATTTCACATATACAACTTCTCGGGTGATTTACTGTTCACCCCGGGTCCCCCTCCGCTGAGCTCAAGCCCATTTTAACACAACAGGCTCAGACCCAGTTTAACATAAAACCTTTACTTGGTCTCCCTCCACTGGGCTCAGACCAAATTTATCTGCTTTTCCAAACTTTCTCTACTTCATCAAAATCGAAAACTTTCGACTGTGCGTAGGATGTTGCTTGACCCGTCACAGGACCACTTCGATTCACAATTACTTGTTCTCTTCTTGATATAACCTTTTTCTCACTTTCACTTTTGCCACTTCTCAGTTGGATACCCCACAGAGACCTTTGTTTGTGCACTCACGCGGTGCTGGACCACTCTGTCAAAGGTATTTTATCTTGCTTTTAAGGTTCAGTCACTCATAAGCAGTTCAACCTTACTTGAGTCTCTTATCACATGCGTTTTAACAATGTTCGTTTCAGCCCTCACCATACAATGTTTCCACTTGCAACCTTGGCCTCAACACAGACCGGTCTTGCATCATTCTCCCCAACTCACCAGTTGTGTTGATTTTACTGATACTGCTTTGTTCTTGGAACCAAGGATGGAACCTCGGCGGCTGGTGCTTCTCCCTGCCTTGATCATTGACCTGGCAGGGCCCCAAGCATCTCTGACACACAATGCATGATTCCTCAGCCCGGTTTACTGGTCTTACCTATTCTCGAGGTTCTTGAAAAGTAACGGTTCCTTGTCGAAAAGGTCAAGGGAACTTCCCTCCTTGTGATCCCCTTCGGTTTTGCAGTCTTTCCTCCCTCGTTCAGCTGCTGTCTCAAAACTGCTGTTTCCTCGTGTGCTGTGCCTCGCTCAGAGTGTGCTCTCGTGCTCCGCCTTTTATCCGTGTGGGGATAAGATAGGGTACTTTATTTTGGTTTTCACCATTAACAGTAAATACAATTCATAGCCTTTGCAACATGTTATTAGCCGTCAAATGTTTCTTCAGCCATAAACATCTCAAATCCTGAACATTTTAACAAAATAATAAAAAAAATGGATTAAATCCTCCTCAGTGCCACTACCATGTCATGATGCCTACCTCCAAGGAGCCAGGCCCAGCCGAGCAACCCCAGAGGCAGACATCATTTTCCCCAAGGACGTCTCAGCAGGCTCATTCTGGACCCCAGTCCTGGCGCCTTAGGCGCCAGGCTCATAAAGCAAGACATGTGTGTAAGTGTTTTAATGTGCACTTACCTGAAGCAGACCGTGCTGCTACATTCAGGCCCTCTTGAGGACTGAATGGGACTACTTTATCTTTTGGACTACTTTATCACTCGGGTGTGGTCTGAGGAAGACTACATACCTGAGTGGAAGGATACATACCTGGAACTACTTTACAGGCTATATAAACCACACCCGAAGAGCAGCACATGCTTCGCGTTGTTCTGCATCAAGCAGCTGGACGCTCACCGTGTTTGCTCCTGCATTCGGACTTCTGCCACGCCTGCCAGCATCCTGATCACCTACAAAGGAAGAGAAAGAGAGAATAGAAGAAGGAAAAGACTTTACCTGCAAGATCCGCATTCCGGAGTCAGCTCGCCGACGATCCTGCAAAGGAAGACACTTAATTTAAAAGCACATCGCATCGACCGCCGCAGCGCCGCATTCCACTCACCTTCACAGGGCGCCTCCATGTTCAGCAGCGATCACCCAGATTCGCAGCCACGCTTCCACGCCTAGGGAGAAAAAGACAAGAGCAAAGGTGAGCGAGAGAAGGGAATGAGGAAACCTAAACCTCCATGTAAAGACTTACCTGTTGGGTCATTCCCTCTTCATTTCGGGTCCGCGCCGCATCCAGGCGTTTCCGGACCCCGGCCCCTATGGGGAAAAAGACATTAGCGTCAATGAGCGAATGAAAAGACATTACCCAAAAACGCTCATCAAGACTTACCTGATTTCTACAGGGATTGCACCTCGCATCTCGGGTCGGTGCCTTTTCCCCGGCATTCCGTACCCCGGCCCCTATGGGGAAAAAGACATTGACATTAGCATATTGATGCAAGGACAAAAGGGGAACCTTTCAAGGAACTTACCTGGAAGCCAAGCAAGTTTGGTTCTCATAAAACCAAGAATCCAGTGAAGTAACTGGATACCAACGCACCCCTGCATCAGAAGCAGGAAGGAGAGCTCGCCCTTCAAGACCCTAAGAAGGATACTTTTGCAAGCCGGACAAGCAGGAGTTGGGAGTCTGGTCCAGTCCATCTTCTGAGCCCCGCGCAACACCTTAGAAGAGGTCACAGCAGCACGATCCTGGCCAGCGCCTCCGTGGGAGTCAGGTGAGCATAACAGAACGCGAAGCCTACCCACAATTTCCCACCCGGGCGCTATGGAGACTTCTGAGACAGACCAGCTGGCCCAGCTGTTGGGGGAATTAAGGGCAGAGGTACACTCAGCTCGCCAAGGGACTAATGCCCTCAAAAGAGAACTCATTCTCTCCAAGGAACAAACTGATGACCTGGCCAAACGATTGCTACAGAGTCAGGCTGGACAAATTCCTTTACCTAGTCCCAGGGGAATTTCCACTTCGTTGGGTACGAGTAACCCTGTTCAGATCAATCTGCCGGGATCCATGCCTTTAGCACCGCCTGAACGTTTTGCAGGGGACCCAAAGAAATATGCCATTTTTATGAACCAATGTCGCTTACATTTTATATGCAGACCAGGAGCCTTCCCTGATGATAGGACCAAAGTGGCCTTCGTATTATCGTACCTAAGTGGCTGTGCTGCCGATTGGTCTGTTCCCTTGGTGAACCAGAATGATCCAATTCTCCAGGATTTTCAGGGCTTTCAGGCCAGCATGGAAAGGTTGTTCGCTCGACACTCGCAGGGACAGGCCTTTGACAACGAACTGCTATCTCTACGACAAGGTAGTCAAGATCTTTTGTCTTATATAGCCTCCTTTAACAGACTGGTGGTGGAAACCGGATGGCCTGAAAATAAAAGGATCACTTTATTTCACCGGGGTCTGCGCGGAGAGCTAAAAGACATTCTGGCCCAAGTAGTGAATCCACCCCAAGGCTGCGCAGAATATATTGACTTTGTGGTACAACTGGATCACAGACTTCAGAATAGGAAAGCAGATCGGTCCAAGTTTGAAACCCTAGTACCGATCAGAACCCTCGTAAACCCCAGGAATACCGAAGCTTCGGAACCTATGCAAATAGGGGGAGTTAAGGGGCCGTTAACTCAGAAGGAACGTGAGAGAAGGCGGCAAAAGCAACTATGCCTCCATTGCGGGGCTTCCGGTCACTTTCTTCGTGATTGTCCGGTAAAACCACCTAGGAAGGTGGTTGGTGCCTCTGACAACAACTTAATGGAACCTGTTTCGGGAAACGACCTGGCTCGACAAGCGTAGAGGTCCGCTTGCCGAGCTTGAAAACAAACTCTCTGACCTCGCATTTTGTCTTGCCAATGGTGCTCGTGGATCCAAAAAAGCCCCAACGGTTGCATGCCATCAAAGCATACGTCGACAGCGGAGCTATCGGAAACTACGTGGACCGCGAATTGGCCTCCAGGATGAACCTTCCTCTGCATCCAAAAATAAACCAGGATGTCATTACTACCGTTGATGGTACCGAAATAGCCTCTGGGCCGGTAACGCATTCCACCACAGAAGTGACACTTGTGAGACATCAGGAAGCAATAGTGTTTGATATAATCAAGGCTCCACAATTTGAAGTAATCCTCGGAATTCCTTGGATAGAAACACACAATCCTCGAATAGACTGGCGAGCAAAGAGAATAACTTTTCCAGATTGTGGTCCCACTTGTTATCCTAGAAATTCAGCTATTGGTTTAGCCACAGTAACCCCCGCCACTGTTCAACTACCGGCAGAATACCTTGAATACCAGGACGTTTTTCAGAAAGAACAGGCTAACACGCTACCTGTAACGCTCACCTGGTTCCCTCGGAGGCGCTGGTCTTGGGCTGGGCGCTGCAAACGTCTTCAAAGTTAGGCGTAGGGTTCGTTTGGCTCCCGGATTTGGCCCCTTGCTCACCGAAAGCTTGACCTGCAGAGTGAGGTGTCTGCAAGTGGAAAATCAAGGTATTAGTGGCTGGAAGGATGGGAGAAGTTCTAGCCCCTCTCTCCCTTTCTCCCCGTGGTACTCAGATGATTGTTGTGCTCACCTTAAGTAAGTGAATGTTGAGCTCTCCATCCTGCGTCTTGTGCAGGGGCGCGGGGTCCAGTTACTTCACTGGATGTGAGTTCCGCCTCTTGATTGCAGAGGGAAGGTGAGAGCGATGCCGCCGTTTTGCTGCACGAGCGTGACTTGTAAGTATTAAAGTTCTCCTTGGATTGCTCTCTTTAAATGTCTTTTTCCTTATGTCTATGTCTTTTGCTTTTAGGATGCTGTCGATGCCCAAGAAGATGCTCTCCCAGATTCGTGGCAGAGAGCGTAACAAGAAGATGGTGAATTCGAAGGCACGTAAGTAGGAAGACTGCTTTAGGGCCGTAGAATGCACCTTAATGTCCCCTTTTGTTTTTACAGGTGCCGGAATGCAGCGCGAACAAAGTTGGAGCAAGCGCAACACAGGTAAGCAGTATTGTAACTGAACGTTACTAACCAATGTTCTTTGTCTTTGCAGGCCCGATGCCGGAAGCGGAATGCAGAAAAGAAAACGACTTGGATGCTGCCGATGGCTCGGGTGAGTTGAAGCGCTAACTTTGCCTTTGTCTAACCTGTGCCTTTTGTTTTGCAGGAGCTGCTGAAGATTGAAGATTGGTTCCCAGCAGGTAATTTTCGTAACTACAGGATCCGGAGCTGAAGATTCGCTGGAGCTGACGCGGTGAGCGTCCTGCTGCAGATGCAGAATAACGCGAAGCATGTGGTACCAATCGGGTGTGGTTTAAATAGCCCATAGGAGTACTTAGGTGTCTTCTTCCACCGCAGCCGCGCCCAGGTAAAAGAGTTCCTGCTTCCAGAAGAGTTCCAGCATCAGTAATCCAGGGAGTGGTGCCTGCCCCACCCAGAAAGAAAAGTAGTCCCTGTTAGAAGAGAGTAAAGCATCATCTGGCTGGTAAGTAAGCAGCATGGTCTGCTTCAGGTAGGTTCACCCAAGCACTTTTACACTTGATATGAGCCCGGCGCTTCCTGTGCCGGGACGGGTCCTTACTATGAGCCTGGCACCACCGGTGCCAGGACAAGGTCCAAAAGGTCCCTATTGGGACTTGCTGGTGCCGATAAGGCATGTTATGAGCCTGTTTCCAAGGGTGTTGGGTAGGTCCTGACTCCTTGAAAGCAGTGATCATGACAGCACCCCCCCTCAAGGCCCCTCCCAAATTTGTTCCCTCCGGGGGTCTTGGTTTATCAGGAAAAGTTCGATGAAATTTCTTAACCAGACGGGGTGCATGAACATGTTCCGACGGTTCCCAAGATCGTTCCTGGGGGCCATAACCTTTCCAGTCAATCAAATAGTATAATTTAGATTTGGAAATCTTGGAGTCTAATATGTCTTGTATTTCGAATTCTAGTTCTCCGTCCACGAGAATAGGGTCTGGAGATTTGGTCAAACGGGTTCCAGGTTGCATGGGTTTCAGTAGTGAAACGTGGAAAACTGGATGTATTTTCATATGAGCAGGTAGGCCCAATTTTACCGCCACTGGATTGATTAAGGCAGTGATTTGGTAAGGCCCCAGGTATCGTGGATTGAAAGTACGCGGTCCTTTTAGGGATAAATGTTTGGTGGACAGCCAGACCTGATCTCCCACAAGATATTGAGGAGCTTCCTTTCGATGTAGATCCGCACTCTTTTTATATTGTTCCTTGGCCTGCTTAAGGTGAGATGTGGCCTCCTTAAAGGCTTGAGTGATTGTCGAATGCAGATGATCCACAGCGGGTGTTCCAAGAGTCTGAGGTGGGTCAAGATTTGAGGTGCGAGGGTGGATTCCATATGAAAGAAAAAACGGAGTTTTTCCTGTTCCGGCGTGGACTGAGTTATTATAAGCGTACTCCACAATCCAGAGAATGTCTTTCCAAGTGCCCTCTGATTGTTGTAACATACAGCGTAGATACTGTTCCAAGGTTTGATTGGTCCTCTCGGTCTGCCCGTCGGTCTGGGGATGGTGGCTGGTCGACAGCCTTATGTCAATTTGGGCTAGACGACAACAACTCCGCCAGAAGTGAGAAATAAATTGACTCCCTCTATCTGAGATTAAAATTGAAGGAAAGCCGTGCAACCGAACGATGTTTTCGAGAAATTCTCGGGCCAAAATTGGAGCTGTAGGTAACCCTTTCAATGGGATGAAATGAGCCATTTTCGAGAATAGGTCCACAATCACTAAGATTGTATTAAATCCGGAGCATGGTGGTAAATCCGTGATGAAGTCCATGGAGAGAGTATGCCATGGATGTGGAGGAATGTCTATTGGATGTAGGAGACCTGCTGGTTTCTCCTTCTGGCCTTTGCTTTGAGCGCACACGCCACAAGACTTAATGAAGTCCTTAATGTCCTTTCTCCAAGATGGCCACCAAAAATGTCTCTTTATCTTTTCCAACGTTTTGGTAATGCCGGGATGTCCTTCCATTAAGGAGTCATGGTAACAAGAGATCACCTGTCTTTGTAAATCGGTACATGGTAGATATAATCTTCCTCGAAAGTATAATAGGTTCTTATCCATTGTGAAATCATTTCCCTTGAGCTGCCAGTCTTGCACTGCTGCTGGAGTCAGAAGATCTTTAACTTTAGTTTCAATGTCTTCAATGGATTGTGCATCTATTAAACCCAGGATTCTCTGTTCCGGAATTATAGGTACGGGTTCAAGATTGGTCGTGAGTTCATCTACTCCAATTCGGGAGAGAGCGTCTGCTTTACCATTCTTGTTGCCTGGTCGGTAAGTTATCACAAAGTCGAATTCGGCGAAAAACAATGCCCAGCGAAGTTGTCTAGAGGATTGAGCTTTGGCTGATTTAAGGTACTGTAAATTACGATGATCCGTGATGACGGTGACTGTGTGTCGGGCTCCCAAGAGATAATGCCGCCAAGCTTTAAAGGCGGACTTAATCGCCAAAAGTTCCTTATCTGTAATGGTATAGTTGATTTCAGGAGCTGAAAATTTGCGGGACCAAAATGCCACTGGGTGTAACTGATTTGTTTCCGGGTCTCTTTGCGAAAGCACTGCTCCCATTGCGAGACTGGAAGCATCAGTCTCTACGATATAGGGAAGTTCCGGGCGAGGATGTTTTAGAACTGGAGCCGAGGTGAATTTTGTTTTTAGTTCCAGAAAGGCTTGTTCAGCCTCTGTAGACCACTCGAAACGTTTATTCTTTCTGAGGAGGGCTGTAATGGGTTGGACAACTCGAGAAAAATCTGGGATAAATCTTCGATAAAAGTTAGCAAAGCCCAACATGCTTTGAACTCCTTTCACTGACGTTGGTGAGGGCCACTTAATGATAGCGTCCACTTTTCTTGAGTCCATGTGGACTCCATTTGGTGACAAAATGAATCCCAAAAATTCAACCTCCGTGACGTGAAAAACGCATTTTTCCAATTTTGCAAAGAGTCTGTGTTTTCGGAGCCGCTCCAGTACTGCGGTGACATGTTTTCGATGTTCCGCCTCAGAGGACGAGTAGACCAGAATGTCATCAATATAGACAACTACACATACATCAATGAGCTCTCTGAGGACGTCATTCATAAAATACTGAAAGGCTGCCGGAGCGTTGCAAAGCCCAAAGGGCATTACTTGATACTCGAACAGTCCATATTTAGTACGAAAGGCCGTCTTCCATTCATCGCCCTCCTTTATTCGTACTAAATGGTAAGCTCCTCTGAGGTCCAGCTTTGTGTAGATACAGGCACTTTTAACTTGGTCAAGAAGTTCAGGGATCAATGGTAACGGATATCTGTTCTTAATCGTAATCTGGTTCAAGGCACGGTAATCTATGCATGTTCTTAGGTCTCCCTCTTTTTTTGGCACGAAGAACAAAGCTGAAGAGGCTGGGGACTTCGAGGGACGGATAAATCCATTAGCCAGGTACTGATCCAAATACTGCCTTAGGTGAAGATTTTCAGGTTCTGTGAGGGCATAAATTCGACTGCATGGAGGAGTGGATCCTGGAACCAAGTCTATTTGGCAGTCGTATGATCTGTGAGGAGGCAGTGAATTAGCTTGATCTTTTCGAAAGACATCCTGAAATTCCCGGTATTCAGGAGGCAGGTGAGGACTCTCGGAAGCAGTTGCAGCTAGTTATGTGGGGGGCTGCGGATAGCAGGTAGGTGCGCATTCTGGAAACCGGATTGTCTTTGCTCGCCAATCAATTTGAGGATTGTGTTTTTCCAGCCAAGGGATTCCCAGGATAACTTGAAACTGTGGAGCCTTGATCACGTCAAACACGATTTTCTCTTGATGTCCATCTTGGCTTACCAACGTCACTTCCATGGTGGTGTGAGTAACTGGTCCGGAAGCTATTTCCGTACCATCCACGGTGGTGATGACGTCTTTCACCGACTTAGGACAAAGAGACAGATTCATCCTGGCGGCCAATTCACAGTCCACGTAATTGCCGATTGCGCCACTATCAATGTATGCTTTAATGGCATGCATACGATTGGGTTGTTCCGGACTCACGAGGACCATGGGCATGGTAAAATGCGAGGTCAAAGAACTGTTTTTTACGCTCGGCAAGCGGACCTCTACACTTGTCGGGCGAGGTCGTTTTCCGACTCTGAACCTTTGGCACCCTTATCAGAAGCTCCTACTGTCTTCTTCTTTGGTTTCACTGGACAATCTTGGAGGAAGTGCCCTGAGTTCCCGCAATAGAGGCACAATTGTAGTTGTCTTCTCCTTTCTCTTTCCTTTTGGGTTAGAGGTCCTTTCACCACCCCAATCTGCATGGGTTCCACGGTATCATTTCCTTTAACGGAGCTCTGTGGTCTTGAAAAAACTCGATTTTCAAACCTGGAACGATCGGCTTTTCGATTTTGTATCCTATGATCTAATTGCACCACCAGATCAATGTATTCGGAACAGTCTTGTGGTGGATTCACCACCTGGGCCAGAACGTCTTTAAGTTCTCCACGAAGGCCTCTATAGAAAAGGGTGATTCTCTTATCCTCAGGCCATCCGGTTTCAACCACTAGTCTGTTAAATGATGCAATGTAGGCCAGAAGATCTTGATTGCCCTGTCGTAGTGAAAGAAGTTCATTGTCCAGCGCCTGTCCCTGAGAATGCCTTGCGAACAATCTTTCCATACTAGCTTGGAAGTCCTGGAAATTATAAAGGATAGGGTTATCCTGAGTCACTAAAGGAATAGACCAATCTGCGGCGCTGCCACTAAGATATGAGAGCACAAAGGCTACCTTAGCCTGGTCTGTTGGAAAAGCGGCAGGTCTACATAGAAAGTGCAAACGACACTGATTGATGAACACAGCAAACCTTTTCGGATCACCTGAAAAGCGTTCGGGCGGAGCCAAAGGTACATTTCCTGGTAGATTAATTTGCACCGCATTAGAGGAAGCCGTTGGGGCATGGCTTCCACCAGGGGTAGGCAGAGGAGTCTGTCCCGCTTGGGCTTGTAACAATTGTCTAGCCAAGTCGTCTGTTCGCTCCTTAGAAATCACTAGCTCTCTCCTTAGGGCATTTGTTTCCTGGCGTGCTGCGTGTACTTCTGCTCTCAACTCCCCGAGCAACTGGGCCAATTGGTCTGTGTCTGAAGTCTCCATTGCGCCTGGGCGGGAAATGTTTGGGAGGCTTCGCGTTCTGTAACGCTCACCTGGTTCCCTCGGAGGCGCTGGTCTTGGGCTGGGCGCTGCAAACGTCTTCAAAGTTAGGCGTAGGGTTCGTTTGGCTCCCGGATTTGGCCCCTTGCTCACCGAAAGCTTGACCTGCAGAGTGAGGTGTCTGCAAGTGGAAAATCAAGGTATTAGTGGCTGGAAGGATGGGAGAAGTTCTAGCCCCTCTCTCCCTTTCTCCCCGTGGTACTCAGATGATTGTTGTGCTCACCTTAAGTAAGTGAATGTTGAGCTCTCCATCCTGCGTCTTGTGCAGGGGCGCGGGGTCCAGTTACTTCACTGGATGTGAGTTCCGCCTCTTGATTGCAGAGGGAAGGTGAGAGCGATGCCGCCGTTTTGCTGCACGAGCGTGACTTGTAAGTATTAAAGTTCTCCTTGGATTGCTCTCTTTAAATGTCTTTTTCCTTATGTCTATGTCTTTTGCTTTTAGGATGCTGTCGATGCCCAAGAAGATGCTCTCCCAGATTCGTGGCAGAGAGCGTAACAAGAAGATGGTGAATTCGAAGGCACGTAAGTAGGAAGACTGCTTTAGGGCCGTAGAATGCACCTTAATGTCCCCTTTTGTTTTTACAGGTGCCGGAATGCAGCGCGAACAAAGTTGGAGCAAGCGCAACACAGGTAAGCAGTATTGTAACTGAACGTTACTAACCAATGTTCTTTGTCTTTGCAGGCCCGATGCCGGACGCGGAATGCAGAAAAGAAAACGACTTGGATGCTGCCGATGGCTCGGGTGAGTTGAAGCGCTAACTTTGCCTTTGTCTAACCTGTGCCTTTTGTTTTGCAGGAGCTGCTGAAGATTGAAGATTGGTTCCCAGCAGGTAATTTTCGTAACTACAGGATCCGGAGCTGAAGATTCGCTGGAGCTGACGCGGTGAGCGTCCTGCTGCAGATGCAGAATAACGCGAAGCATGTGGTACCAATCGGGTGTGGTTTAAATAGCCCATAGGAGTACTTAGGTGTCTTCTTCCACCGCAGCCGCGCCCAGGTAAAAGAGTTCCTGCTTCCAGAAGAGTTCCAGCATCAGTAATCCAGGGAGTGGTGCCTGCCCCACCCAGAAAGAAAAGTAGTCCCTGTTAGAAGAGAGTAAAGCATCATCTGGCTGGTAAGTAAGCAGCATGGTCTGCTTCAGGTAGGTTCACCCAAGCACTTTTACACTTGATATGAGCCCGGCGCTTCCTGTGCCGGGACGGGTCCTTACTATGAGCCTGGCACCACCGGTGCCAGGACAAGGTCCAAAAGGTCCCTATTGGGACTTGCTGGTGCCGATTAGGCATGTTATGAGCCTGTTTCCAAGGGTGTTGGGTAGGTCCTGACTCCTTGAAAGCAGTGATCATGACACTACCCCCTCATCGTTCTTACGATTGCCAGATCGATCTAGTTCCCAATGCTCAACCGCCGTGTAGTAGGATTTACGCTCTCACTGAACCTGAAAACCAGCATTTGCGTCAGTATTTGGATCAGTACCTTGCCAATGGCTTTATTCGCCCATCAAAGTCCCCGGTCTCTTCCGCTTTGTTCTTCGTGCCTAAAAAAGAAGGAGACCTTAGAATTTGTATTGACTACCACGCTTTAAATCAGATAACGATAAAGAATCGTTATCCCCTGCCTCAGATCCCTGAACTTCTTGATCAAGTAAAAGATGCTCGTATATACACCAAGTTAGATCTCCGGGGAGCTTATCACCTAGTGCGAATAAAAGAAGGTGACGAGTGGAAGACAGCTTTCTGCACCAAATACGGGCTCTTCGAATATCAGGTTATGCCCTTCGGTTTGTGCAACGCGCCTGCAGCTTTTCAATTCTTCATGAACGATGTTCTGCGAGAACTTATCGATGTTTGTGTCATCGTATACATCGACGACATCCTGGTGTATTCATCTTCTGAGTCAGATCATCGAAAACATGTTCGAGCAGTTCTAGAGAAATTGCGCCAGCACAAACTATTTGCCAAGCTGGACCACTGAGGTTGAATTCCTCAGATTTGTTCTGACTCCTAAAGGAATTCGAATGGATTCACGAAAGGTGGACGCCATCCTCAAATGGCCATCTCCCGGTTCAGTGAAAGGGGTTCAGAGTATGCTTGGCTTTGCCAACTTCTATCGAAGATTCATCCCAGAGTTTTCACGAATAGTCCAACCCATTACTGCTCTTTTACGTAAGAATAAACATTTTGAATGGACTCCAGAGGCCGAACAAGCCTTTCAAGACCTAAAGCCCAAATTCACTTCCGCCCAAATTCACTTCCGCACCTGTGTTGAAGCACCCACGTCCTGATCTCCCGTATATTGTTGAAACTGACGCATCCAGTTTAGCCATGGGAGCTGTCCTGTCGCAAAGGGATCCGAAAACTAACCAGCTACACCCTGTAGCCTTTTGGTCCAGGAAATTCTCAGCTCCTGAAATTAATTACGCAATTACCGACAAAGAGTTACTGGCCATTAAATCTGCTTTTAAGGTTTGGCGTCATTACCTCCTCGGTGCAAGACACACCATCACTGTAATTACGGATCACAGAAATTTGCAGTATTTAAAGACGGCCAAAGCCCAATCTTCACGACAACTCCGATGGGCTTTATTCTTTGCAGAATTTGATTTTGTAATTACCTATCGCCCTGGCTGCAAGAATGGCAAAGCGGACACCTTATCCCGGATTGGCATGGAAGAACCCAATTCGTGTTTAGAACCTGTGCCGATAATACCTGAACAAAGAATCTTAGGTTTGACTTCATTGCAAACCATTGAGGACGTTGAAACTCGAGTCAAACTACTTTTTGACCCTTCAGCCTTACTGGAATGGACTCAAAAGGGTCCCCACTTCACTGTTAAGGATAACTTACCGTACTTCCAAGAGCGGTTATTTCTGCCAAGTAAGGAATTGCAAGAACTAGTTATTGCTCATTATCATGAATCGTTAATGGAAGGACACCCTGGTATCGCTAAAACGGAAGAAAAGATCAAACGCCAATTCTGGCGGCCTTCTTGGAGAAAAGACAAAGTCTTTTGTGATGTCTTGCGGAGTTTGCGCCCAAAATAAAGGTCAAAGGAACAGGCCAGCCGGCCTACTTCAACCCTTGGAGATTCCACCGGCACCTTGGCACACCTTGTCTATGGACTTCATTACAGACCTGCCTCCGTGTGGTGGTTACAACACTATCCTAGTAATCGTGGATCTTTTCTCCAAAATGGCCCACTTTATCCCTCTAAAAGGATTGCCTTCAGCTTCGATCCTGGCCAAGGAATTCCTGGAGAATATAGTTCGAATACATGGTTTCCCTTCCGTACTAGTCTCAGATCGTGGAACTCAATTAATTTCCCATTTTTGGAGTAAGTGTTGCCAACTAGCACAAATAGATGTACGATTATCCACCAGCCACCACCCCCAGACCGACGGACAAACCGAGAGGACAAATCAGACTCTCGAGCAATATCTTCGGTGCATGTTGCACCAATCCGAGTACAATTGGAAAGACATTCTTTGGATCGCAGAATATGCATACAACAATTCTATGCATTCCGGAACCGGTCAAACTCCTTTTTATACTTTGTATGGTCACCATCCTCGAACCTCTGACCTAGATCCACCTCTGACCCTGGAAATGCCCGCAGTAAATCATCTGCATTCCACAATAACCCGAGCCTTCAAAGAAGCTACAACTCATTTACAGCAAGCCAAGAAAAAGTACAAAGAAAACGCTGATTTGCACCGAAGTAAAACACCTCCTTACCAAGTAGGAGACCAGGTTTGGCTAGCAACTAGACATTTATCTCTCAAGGGCCTACGAACTTTCAATCCCAGATTCATTGGGCCTTACCCCATCAAAGCCATAATCAAACCAGTGGCCTTTAAACTGGATTTGCCTTCCAACATGCGTATTCATCCCGTTTTTCACGCATCACTTTTGAAACCGGTACAACCAGGAACCCGACTGTCCAAGCCTCCAGATCCTATTCAAATTGATGGGGAATTAGAATTCGAAGTGAAAGACATTTTAGACTCCAAAATGTTAATGTCAAAACTCTTCCATCTTGTTGACTGGAAGGGTTATGGACCTCATGAGAGATTGTGGGAGCCTAGTAACCATATTCACGCACCTCGATTAATACAAAGGTTCCACCGTAGATTCCCGAACAAGCCAAAACCCCCGGAGGAAACAACCTTGGGAGGGGCCTTGTGGGGGGTACTGTCATGATGCCTACCTCCAAGGAGCCAGGCCCAGCCCAGCAACCCCAGAGGCAGACATCATTTTCCCCAAGGACGTCTCAGCGGGCCCAAGTTGGGGCCTTTTGGACGCAGTCATGGCGCCTTCGGCGCCAGGCTCATTCTGGACCCCAGTCCTGGCGCCTTAGGCGCCAGGCTCATAAAGCAAGACATGTGTGTAAGTGTTTTAATGTGCACTTACCTGAAGCAGACCGTGCTGCTACATCCAGGCCCTCTTGAGGACTGAATGGGACTACTTTATCTTTTGGACTACTTTATCACTCGGGTGTGGTCTGAGGAAGAATACATACCTGAGTGGAAGGATACATACCTGGAACTACTTTACAGGCTATTTAAACCACACCCGAAGAGCAGCACATGCTTCGCGTTGTTCTGCATCTAGCAGCTGGACGCTCACCGTGTTTGCTCCTGCATTCGGACTTCTGCCACGCCTGCCAGCATCCTGATCACCTACAAAGGAAGAGAAAGAGAGAATAGGAGAAGGAAAAGACTTTACCTGCAAGATCCGCATTCCGGAGTCAGCTCGCTGACGATCCTGCAAAGGAAGACACTTAATTTAAAAGCACATCGCATCGACCGCCGCAGCGCCGCATTCCACTCACCTTCACAGGGCGCCTCCATGTTCAGCAGCGATCATCCGGATTCACAGCCACGCTTCCACGCCTAGGGAGAAAAAGACAAGAGCAAAGGTGAGAGAGAGAAGGGAATGAGGAAACCTAAACCTCCATGTTAAGACTTACCTGTTGGGTCATTCCCTCTTCATTTCGGGTCCGCGCCGCATCCAGACGTTTCCGGACCCCGGCCCCTATGGGGAAAAAGACATTAGCGTCAATGAGCGAATGAAAAGACATTACCCAAAAACGCTCATCAAGACTTACCTGATTTCTACAGGGATTGCACCTCGCATCTCGGGTCGGTGCCTTTTCCCCGGCATTCCGTACCCCGGCCCCTATGGGGAAAAAGACATTGACATTAGCATATTGATGCAAGGACAAAAGGGGAACCTTTCAAGGAACTTACCTGGAAGCCAAGCAAGTTTGGTTCTCATAAAACCAAGAATCCAGTGAAGTAACTGGATACCAACGCGCCCCTGCATCAGAAGCAGGAAGGAGAGCTCGCCCTTCAAGACCCTAAGAAGGATACTTTTGCAAGCCGGACAAGCAGGAGTTGGGAGTCCGGTCCAGTCCATCTTCTGAGCCCCGCGCAACACCTTAGAAGAGGTCACAGCAGCACGATCCTGGCCAGCGCCTCCGTGGGAGTCAGGTGAGCATAACATACCACATGTACAAAGCTTAGAATTAAAAAGCCATTTCATTCACGGCCAAAAAGGTAAAACATTGAGGTGAATCATAGCAATGATTTGTCTCTGGGTCGGTGAAGGGATAATACTAAGAGCAACATTTTCGGAATAAGTCCTACGAGCCTGCCTTAAAACCCCCAACAAGGTTAGTTTGTCCATGCTATTTGTTGCTAGCACATAGTTTCTCTTTCTAGCTTCCATAAGTAATTGACGCTTGGTGATTATACCCCACTACAGCTCACCAGGAGCGATCCACCACTTCTTACACACACTACCACAATCTCTGTGCCAGGGATATATGGCAAACTCCTCGACCTTTGCATTTCTTCTTTCACATTTAGGATGTTAGGATTCAAAGATACAGACAAATCTAATTTGCGTTAGTACTCTAAGAACCTAAATTCGGCCTGTACCCCAATACTGGGTACCCCAACTCTAATGCTAGGGGAGTTCCCAGAGTGTGTTGGGATGGAAATGAGCCTATCCCACCCCCTAGGCGCTTCCAAATAAGGGGAACCCCATATGAGGCAATATAACTTGAAACTATGAAAGTCTTCTCTGACTCAGCCTGTGCCACTCCTAGCCACATCAAATGCTGTGTTCCACAGGGCTCGTGTATCACGCCCACGCTCTACAACCTCTTCACGAGGTTCAGCATCCTTGACTCCCTGTGCATATCGTATACCAACTATGCGGATGACATACAGGTACTCATCCCGCTCACGGGGGACTACCTAGCGGATACAAATACACTCACCACCATTTACTCCACTATCCAATCTTGGATGGCAGATAACTGGCTCTGCCTCAACAGTGAAAAAACTGAACTTCTACTCACAGGATCACCCTCTACCTTGGGTAACCTCGGTGAACAGTATGCATCTTTCACTATTGACAATATTCCCATCAAGGTCTCCAACAACGTTAAGACACTCAGAGTCTAGGGGGGGCGCTGTTGCGCCAAAGCAACATGGTCGCCTAACAGCAGAGCTCCGGGCTGAGAGGGTGTATAAACCTTGGAAAAGACCCCCTAAATGCAGCTATTCTGCTCTACACTAACAGAGCTCCATTCAGAACTCTTCCGCGGCAGTCCTGCGGATTTCTGGTCCCCTCCGCCCTCTGTGGACAGCGCTGCGGCTCTCTACTCTTGCCGGGACTGTGTGTGCTTGGCCGCTCGGCAACGCAGCGGCTGAGGCTCCCGCTCCCACCCGAGCTCGCGGCGCTGCAGGCCGCTGTGGGGGAGGGGTGCCGGGGCCCTTTTCGGCGATCCGGGCCTGCCGGATAGCGGGTTCTCCCTGCACTTCATCTACCACCTTCTCCCTCCAGAAGACCCCACATATCCTGCCTGATCCTGCTTGGGGTGCTGGACTCTCTCGCTGCCCTATCTCGCGCTGTGGAGAGCGCAGACATCACCGCGGATCCTCGCGGCTCCCCGACGCTCGCCTGTCCCTCCTCCGCCGCCCCCCTCCTACGGAACACGTTGGCCACGACAAGGTAGGGAGGTGCGGGGGGAGTTCGGATCACCCGGCTCTTCCTGGTTTCTGCGACCATCTTCCACGCTTGGGTTGCCGGATTCTCCCGCTGCCCTGTCCCGCTCTGCGGAGGGCGGGGACATCACCGCGGACCCCATGGCTCTACATCACTGACCTGTCCTTCCTCCTCCGCCCCCCCCTCCTACAGAGCGTAGGCCACGGGCTGTGGCGGGGTCGAGGGGAGCGGGGGTGGAGGCCGTTTTGATCACCTGGCTTCCGCGGACCTGGCAGCCGCCATCAACCCAACCCGCAGCTAAATAGTCACTGCGACCTGATCCGGTGCCACGGACACTATTCTGGTTGTCGCCCCCCCCCCTGGGGGTCTATGAGGACACGCGCAGCAGCCTGACCACACCACACAATACTGTTACCTCTGGGGATTCCAGTCCACCTCTCTGGTTCCTGACTCCTTTTGTGGCCCCGCCGCCCCACCGTGCTGCACCACACCAGTAGCTACTACCTGTTATATACCCACATCACAGGAGCAGCGCACATCGGGCCTCCCTTCGATCCGGCGCTGCGCCGGTTACAGGTGCTGGTTCCTTGGGACCCTGCCGGACCCTGCCGCCACGAGGGGCCTATATACAGCCCGCCAGAGAGACCCCGCGCCCCCTCAAACTGCTCTTACTACCTGGTCAGCAACTGCTATCTCCGCCTGGAAACGACCTCTCTACCCTACTCGCTGGTGCCAATGCTGCTTAGAGCTTCCCGAGGAGCTACACTACTTACACTTGTTGCCTTGCGGGACCTCGCCCCGGTGGCCCCTACTGCCATCGCCCCTGGTGTTGGTTGCTTCCCATGGTGCTTCTCTGATTACGCTGCTCTTGTAGACATTGGACCCACAGTGTTGGGATAACATATGAACCTTGCGGACACCGGCTGATACATTGGTGCCTCGGGGTGCCCTTAGTCGCTATACAGACGCTGTTTCGGTCTAGCCTTATCACCACCCTCCTGGTGTCCACCCTCCTGGGCAGTCGTCATCCTGAAACCCGCTTCCCTTGATCGCTGTTGCCCTCTGGGATCTTAGGTGCCCTACACTCACCGGTGCCATGACAAAGGGAGCTGGAGCTAGAAGGAAACAGAGCTTGTTAAACATGTTTGCCAAGACTCCGTCCAGACCGCCGCCCGAGCCTCCTGAGGACACACCTACCGTCTCTACACCCTCGACCTCCGAAGACTCACAGAAGATGCTGGAGTACATGCGTGAAGGATTTACCACGCTGCATACTAAATTGGACGACATGAATGGTACCATCTCCTCCATAAAAGCCCATATTGAAAGGACGGACAACCGATTCGCCGGAGTCGAAACTAGGGTCGGTGCGGCCAAGGACGAGCTTGGTGTGCTTCGGGCTGCAGTCTCCAAACTCGCCAGTCGAGTCTCAGCAGTGGAAAAGAAGAACGATGACCTCGAGTCCCGCTCCAGACGGAATAACCTACGCATTGTTGGCATCCCCGAGGACAAAATCAAGGAGCCTATGGAGGACTACGTGGAGCGTATCCTATTAACACTCCTGGATACAACAAAACTTTCCAAACAGTTTGCTGTTGAAAGAGCGCACCTGTCTTTAACTGCCAAGCCCAGACCGAGAGCGCCTCCTCGTCCCATTATAGCCAGAATCCTGAATTTTCGGGACCGTGATGCCCTCCTACGTGCTGCTAGGGCCAAGGGGGAACTATATTTGGATTTGGCGAGGATACATCTCTACCCTGATTTCTCTGTCGCTCTGCAACAGGAGCGCAAAACCTTCCTGGATGTGAAAAAGAGACTTCGTGACCTAGGAGTCAAATACTCCATGCTCTTCCCTGCAAAGATGAGGATTGAACACTCGAATCAAACACACTTTTTCACTATCCCAGAAGAGGCATCGAAATTTATAGATGAACACTTTCCCGGTTGACTCCCCTCTTGTCGCTACAGAGGCGAAGCTCATGATTGGCTTGCTCACTTCTATGCCATGTGTGTATTCGCCATTGGTGAGGCCTCACATGGCCTCTACACCTTAACTGCAATGTTTTGGTTGCTTGTTCTGCTTTTGTTGCTCCATTGATCCTTTGCAATATGGCCTTGTCCGCTGCACAGACTTATAGCGTTTAGAGTGGTCCGATGCTGTCCCCAGAACCCTGGTGATTGCTCACTGTGATCCTGGATTGTCCCAAGCCACTCCTGGCCTATAATATGCTCTTGTATTGATGCTCTGGGATTCAGGGGTTAAAGCTCCTTGTTTTCAGCTGCCCTCTTTCTCCTGGACCAGTGCCCTATGCGCCCTTGCTCTGCACTGAACACTCTGGTGAAATGTTGCTGTATTGTACAATCTCCTCACGCTCTCCCCAGTCCGGCGTGCCATCGCTGGGCTAACTAACAGCCCCCAGGTGTAGATGCCGAGTGAATTGTTGCTGTTATGGGTTTGTTTGGGTATCATCCCTCTAATTGGGGGAGGGATGTGGGTGCAGGGAGGAGGGGGGGATGTTATAAAGTTTAAAAAAGTCTTGACCACCACCGGTGGTGCCACATGTGCCACAGCGGTACATCATGTATACATTGACGGGGACCCGTTTACACCTAGCACGACCGCCACCCTTTGCTTTGGTAGTCTCTGCCCAGAGGTCCAGGCGACACCACTACACAGATTGCGAATAGTGATCTAACATTTATGAGCTGGAACGTCCGGGGCTTGGGCAATTACAAAAAGATGCGGCAGATACAACTTCATGCTGAACGCCATGGAGTCAAAATTTTGTGTCTGCAAGAAACCCATGCTCGTTCCGAACAATGTGAACAATTCGCTAAACAGTGGGGTCCCCAGAGGTATTACACTAACTATTCCATGCAAAGTCGTGGCACGCTTACCTTAATTCACAAAAGCCTGAAATTTGTATGTAGCCATTCAAGTATAGACCCCGTGGGCAGATATGTATTGACCATCGGCACACTGCAACACCAGGAGGTAGCCATCCTGAACATCTATGGCCCGAATGTTGACGATCCCGACTTCTATCTACACCTGGCCTCGGTCCTAGAGGGATACCCCCTAATCCCAATTATTTGGGGAGGTGACTTTAGTACAATATTGGATGTCACCCTGGACAGATCGGGCTCGCGTCCTCGCCAACTCTCTAAAGCATCCTATACCATCCTTACAACACTCCCTCGACTAACACTAGTAGATCCCTGGCGACTAATGCATCCCGACTCCTGCACGCGCTCATTTTATTCCTCAGCCCACGATTCCCACTCTAGAATAGACCGGTGGCTCATAACCGACATACTAGTCAGGTCCCTATCCCACCAGGTGATCCTTCCCAGAACATTGTCAGACCATTCACCAGTACTTATCTCGCTGAACTGGGGTCTGGACGCCGAAAGGACGAGACAATGGAGGATGAGTCCCCATGCACTTCTAGATCAGGTCTTTGCCACCGACCTTGAATCCGCTATTGAAGAGTTCTTCAAGATTAATACAGACTCTGTGACAACGCAAGCCATCCTTTGGGAGTCTTTCAAAGCTTATGCGAGAGGAATCGTCATCTCTAAGGGATGTGGCATCATAAAGGGCATCCGAGCAGACATCTCCGTTAGTGAATCAACCCTAGCTAACCTCGAAGCCCAATATGCTCAAGACCATTCCCCGACCACTCTGTCAACATTATGCTCGGAATTAGATAAGTTTCGCTGCCTTGCGGAACGAGAGATCAAATTCCTAGACTCCCCCGCTCGGTAAGGAAATATGGGGAAGGGGAGCAACCTGGCCGTATGCTATCAAGGCTGCTCCATCGTGAGTTCGCAGCCCCTAATATTCCAGCTATAGTGAGATCGGAGGGCTCACTGGCCACTTCCCCACAGGACATCAACTCTGAATTTCTATCATTTTACACTTCCCTGTACTCAGAAGTTGATGGCCCTCCTATATCAGAAATCGACTCCTATTTAGATTCTCTTCCTCTCTCAGTCCTGTCCGAGGAGGCTGGCTTCACTCTGGAGTGCCCCATTACCACTGATGAGCTCACTGAAGCCATTGAATCGTTAGCATCGGGTAAGGCCCCCGGCCCGGATGGGCTCCCCATGGAATTTTATAAGCAATACAAAACACTCCTGGTCCTGCACCTGCTGACTCTATGGGAAGAGTCATGTGAAAGGGGTATACCTCCTCCCTCTCTTCGTGAGGCTTTGATAACAGTGCTCCTCAAACCTGGCAAGCCCCCCACCCAATGTGGCTCATACCGTCCCCTCTCGTTGATTAACAGCGATGTTAAAATATACGCTAAACTGCTGGCCAATCGCTTAGCCCCGTTCATACCCCATATCATCCACCCTGACCAAATCGGATTTGTCCCAGGTAGATCCACATCCCTAAATTTAAGGAGGCTCTTCAATGTGATCAGCAGAGTCAACCCAACCACGCAGGCGGTAGCGGCCACCCTAGACATGCAGAAGGCATTTGACTCGGTGTCGTGGAAATACCTCTGGTGTATTCTCGAGAAATGTAAATTTGGCCCTAACTTCCGCACCTGGGTTCAGCTACTTTACACCGCCCCTTCAGCTAGAGTCCGCACAGAGGATAGACTTCCTTCCAGATATCCAGAGGGACGCAACAGGGATGCCCTTTTTCCCCGCTAATCTTCGCCATTGCCATCGAACCCTTCGCCGACATGATTTGTCAGTCACACTGTCATAGGGGACTGCGCACGACGGGCCAATCCGATATAGTTTTCCTCTATGCGGATGACACTCTCTTGTACATCCATTCCCCGGAAATCAACCTCTCCCCCCATCCTTGTGGATGTTGCCCGATTCGGAGACATCTCTGGGTTGAAGGTTAACCGTTCCAAATCGGAGTTATTCCCACTCACAGACTCCACGCAACCCCCCTTGGACTTGGGAGGTTTCACATGGTCTCAATCTAGCTTGACCATGTGAAACCTTCTCTATCGCTTCACCAATCTGCCCATATGGCCAGGAGACGCATTCTTCAAATCACTACGACATATCAGTAACACCTTCCTCTGGCACTCTGGCGCAGTCCACCTCAAACTTTCTACGCTGACCTCCCCTAAGGAATTGGGTGGTTTCAACGCCCCAGATTTCACTAGATACTGGGTGGTAGCTCAATCTCAATTTGCCTCTCATTGGTTCAATGCTACCGACCCTCCCCCACATGTGCGATTGGAGAAACTGACAGTTTCTGACCGGGTGATTGGCTCCCTTATCCTTAAACCCATGCATCCTGACCCTGACTCTGCGGACCCTATAGCTAGTACATCCTTGGCGCTAACCAGGCTGTGGACTATGGTTGACACACCACACCCATTCCATGGGGACCTGCCATTACGGAATTCTTCCCTGATGTCCCGTCCATCCCACAATCTGTCGTTGCCCGCTGGGCAGATGCTGGCTTTCTGACACGCCGCGATATATATGAGCAGGGCAACTTCGTTTAGTGGTCTGAACTCCCCCCTTCCCTCAAACGTCAGCCCACAGCGTGGCTACAGTACTCCTCTCTTCAGAGGAACCTCAAATCTAGATACCCCGATTTCCCCACACTACCACCTGATTACCCCATAGTTGCGGAACTCTGCTCCTATTCCTCCTTCAAAGGCAAGGTATCGAGACTGTATTCCCAATTACAGGCTAGGGCAGCCCCACCGTTCGCTAAGTTGAAACGCAGTTGGGAGGAGGATCTTGAGGTAGAAGTCACTGATGAAAGGTGGTCCTGGATGTGTGCCCGCACCCACGATGTGTCTTACAACTCGAAATTTAAGCTAATGCAATTTAAAGTGCTGCACAGGTATCATCATACACCTAAGAGACTACATTGTATGTTCGGTGACTACCCTACCAACTGTCCCAGGTGCGGCAGTGATCAAGCAACTTACATTCATATGCTATGGCACTGCCCTCACCTGACCCAATTCTGGTCTGACATCTGCTCCACATTATCAGATATATTAGAGCACACTATCGCCCCACCCCACTGCATTGTCTCTTCCATGACCTTCCCCAGTTGGGGCTCGACCCGAAGAAACTGGCGGGTCTCTGCATGTTGTTGGCGGTCCACTGCATTATGTTATGTTGGCTCCGACCCAAGGCTCCCACCTACGCACAATGGCTTCGCACAGTCACATGGGCACATGACACGGAGGAGGCCTGGTGCGCAATGCAGCACCCGCATTCGAGGCCAAGAGATATCTGGCGAAGGTTCCGTGATTACATGTCTGCCATTGCTTCTCCCTCAAACTCTGGTCATTCCTCTCCAGGTTGTTACTCATAATACGGCCACCCTGTGACCTGTGTCTCCTTAGCTAGGATGCTAATGCTCTATATGCTACCTGACCCCCCGTTTTTCCATAAATATTCAATGTATGCTGGTATGATGTATGTTTATGTTATTGCTGCTGGTGCCGTGTGGCTCCCCCTGTCTTTCCGTGTGTTGTCAAGTCAAATAAAAAGAGATTAAAAAAAAAAAAAAAAGACACTCAGAGTCTACCTGGACTCCGATCTGTCCATGGATAGACAGGTTAATGCCATCGCCTCCTCCTCAGACTACTACTCTAAAGTTCTCAACGCTGACAAACCCTTCCTGTCACACCAGAACTGCCATACCATTGCCAGGGCAATAATTGGATCGAGGCTGGACTACTGCAATGCCGGTTTATAGTGATAATTTTGAAAAACATTTTGTCGAAAGTCAAAATGTCGAAAACATAATGTCGAAAAAAAGGAATTCGAATGTCTTTTTTTTTAAAATGGGGGTTCCACCTAACCCCCTTTCTTCAGTTTTAACCCTTTTTTTTTACTTGTGGAACCCAAAAAAAAATGTAAATAAAAAAAAAGCATTTGAAAAAAAAATCTCGATATAAATTTTTCGACATTTTTGTAATTCGACCACATGTTTTTGACATTATAACTGCACACCTGCAATGCCCTACTCGTTGGGACCTCCATCAAAAACTTGGCCAAATTTCAGTTAGTACAAAATAACGCACTAAGGGCGGCCACAGGGACCTCTAGAAAAGACCACATTTCCGAAGTTAAAAGACAGGCCCACTGGCTCGCGGTCAAAGAGAGAATTGTCTTCAAAACCCTTGCCCTCCCCCACAAGTGTCTCAATTAACTTGCTCCCCCTTACCTGACCCAAAGAATCACCAAGCACACTGCCACAAGACCCTTAAGGAAGTGCTACTCCAACATGATTGTCATGCCAAAAACATGCAAAGTGCGCGCCGGGGGCTCCAGTTTTCCCACTCTGGCCGCCACCCACTGGAACGCACTTCCCCCTCACGTAAGAATGATCGAGTCCCACCAAGCATTCCGCAAAGCTATTAAAGCTTTTTGTTTGAAATTAAAATGCTTTCAATCTGTAAGAGTAAGCCTCCTATCATGCATCTGTATGTAACTATATTTGTATTTGTGTAACCAAGAGACCTCTGGTCACCTGTCTAACCTTTGAATCAAAATTCCTACAAATTCTTGTAACAGCGCCTTGATGCCCCCGGGCTGCAAGCGCGCTATACAAATGCAAATAAATAAATAAATAAATAACTTACAAGAGGGGAACAGCCTGCACCACCTGGTACCATATAGAGACCTTGTAGCACATAGAAGGAAAGCACTGGAAATGCCCACACTCAGTGACGCCATTTCATAATTGGCCCCAAACGAGACAAGGCACAGACCCATGCTGCTTGCGTTCCCCTGTTCACAGAGCCCAATTTATACACAGAATGCTGGCTACGCTTGAGCCTTGTTCCCATGGAAGTCCATTTCCTTAATGTCCCTGCAGTGTTGTGAATATTCAGTATCGCCTTTAGAAATGTGCCCAACACAGAGCGTGGGACAGTACCAGGCCCTGCGGTGCGTCCATTCATTTCCACTAAACTGCCATCGAGCCTCTAACCCCCACCCAGCTGGTCTGGTGCTGGCCCCACATCATTAACCCGACCCCCACTCCCTCTTCTCTCTGAAAAGCACCTGAACCCCAGGTCCTATCCTCCATAAAGTGCCCACCACAGATCTAAAACCCACATGACTGTATTTCTACCTAGCAGTGTTAGGCAGAATCACCTGCAGTACCCTTGGGGAACACTACAGGCAATTAGGACTACAAGTGTAAGCATAATTTCACCTTTGGTACAAGCCTGTACTACACATTAGAGTGGTAGCGATGGCTGAGCAGCCAGACTTATCTCAAGAGTTTAAGTGAGCAGTAGCACAAGTTACACAAAGGACCAACAGATACAGTGATTCAAGTAAACACTTACTCAAGGTTTCTTGGTAAAAGAATATACATTTATTTACTCAGTCAGTTATAAAGCATTACTCTAGCACAAGAAGTTCAATAGCACACACTAATACACCACAAAAATCCAACCAGTAAGTAAATGAACAAGTTTAGCTCCAAAATGAAGTGGGAGCAAAATGGCACTTCAGATACTTAATAAAGGAGGGAAAAGACAAGGTAATAAGAATAGACAGCCCAAATCCATTCATAGGCAGGGCAAAGAATTTCAGTTAAATACAACCAGCAATTCTTCTCAATAGGCCTAGGCCAAAGTCAATGGTTCAGAGTAACGGTTAAGTCTTTGCCACAGATTTTTAAAGGATTTGGCTAGGCGAAAAGTTTGACAAATGTTTAGGGAAGGACAAGCCTTCGCACTTTCTCGATGGCCGAAAAGATTTCCGGACCGCGTTTGCACAGTACCTTGTCAATGAAGAAAGCTATAGCCAAGGCAGTTGTTCCTGGCAGTTTGAGCAGATCTCGCTGTTCCTGAGCTTCAGTCATGGGGGCAAGAAGGAGGACGTCGGGAGGTTCCTGCACTGCCCAGGGAAGAGGCCAAAAGCTGTAGCTAGACATCAGTTTAAGGTGTGAGTGCCTTAAAGTCCACAAGCTGGTTATCTTCCCTCTGGCTATCCGGTTTTCAACAGCACTCTGCTGAAAATTCGACCAGAATAGGACGGTGTCCAGGTGGCTCGCGAGTTGGTTGTTCCCACCAAACTCAAGGGAAGACGTTAACCTTGAAGGGCTTCTCTGTCGTTGGAGTTTCAGGCAATTCGGACCTGCAGCAGGGCTTCACCGGTCATCCAGGAGTTGCAGCAGTCCTCTTCCTTCCTCTCCTCTTCGGTTCTTTCGTTCCAGTGGTCGACTCTGTTTTCCAAGTTCCAGAGACCTGCTTTTAAACAGTTTTCCCCCATTCATTCCAGCCTGGCTGTCACTCACACAGCAGGGTGGCTGTCCTTGCCGGACAGCCAGCCAGCCAATCACACCAGAGCATACATGCCAACATTCCAATGCACCCGGGAGGGAGATTTCTACAGAGAAATCGGGAGACAACAATTTCCCCATAGGAATGCATTGGGGAAATAATTATTTTAGGCGGGAGAACGTGAAAAATAGTAGTATTTTTCACTGAAAAATCGGGAGTCTCCTGCCTAAATCGGGAGGGTTGGCATGTATGCCAGAGTGCATTCAGGTCTCCTAGGAGACTAAGCACAGGGAGTTTCGGGCACCTCCCTCACATCCTGTCCACCCCAGACACACTCGCACCAGATGTGGGCTTCAGCACCGAAGCCCGCCAAAGGCCAACGAACAAAGGGCCCTAACCTGGTTTGGCGCGCAGAGACAAACACAAGATGGACCTTTCCTAAAAGAAATGGCGAAAAAAGATGAACAGAGTCTGTTTTTACAGATAGGTCTTGGGCGCCATATTGAAAAACATGGCTGACCCGATTTTTAGCTACCGTTGTTAACGGTCGGGAAAAATCACGGTAGTTGATCTAAACCACTGCCACCAGATATTTATAGTAGGAAAGGGTAACATTTTACTGTTACATGAGTGTTTTGACTCAGGGGAAGCTAGGCAACCCCTCGCGCACTCTATAGGAAGATAGTGTGTGCTGGGTCTGTAAATTTAAAGAGACTGTAAAATCAATTTAACTTTACATGCTCTGGGAGACAGTAGTCAGTCCCAGAGAAGGTATTTAAACCTTGGGAAGTCTGAAAGACATCCCTGTGCCACTGCACTGAAGGTGCTGTGTGACACAGAAAAAGATGATGCCTATGGAGTTGTCTAAAACTCCATAACCAAAGAACACAAAAGTAAAACACATCTCAAAATACATGGAAGAGTGGGAAAAAAAGGCTCACGCTCTTCCCAGGTATAAAATCAAATCCCAGAAATCCAGCAGAGTTGCTGGGGGTCTCAAAGGGTAAGGGAAATTAGCACATTTGGAGAATTCTCCCTAATAAGCAGCAACACACGTCTCCAGCAACACACGTCTCCAGTAACATGAGATACCGGAAATGGTAAATCAAAGATCAATCCCTATAGGGGAGAAAATGGGTGCAGGGACTGCCATATCAATGGAGCCCTGAATGTACGGGTCAGCATGACTGCATTTTATCCTCCTCTCCTTTCCTGGCAAGTCTTTCCTGTGCCGCCTAGGCGCCTGCCATGGTGAATGAATAGGCTGTCTTAGGTGTTTAGTGTAGCTAGGAAACATTGTGTTTTATGCCTACCCTGACCTTACCCGCGAGGATGGGCCCAGCTGACCCACGTGGAACAAGATCGACGGAGAAGAACCAGCCAATTACTGCTTGGCATCCCCTATAGAGCATGCCCATGTGTAGGGTGCCTCCAATCAGGAGCACCTAAATGTCCTTTATATCGATGACACTTTTCGTGGTTATAACCCCATGTTTGATGATGTAAGAGCAGAGCGCTCTCGAGCAGCAGAGTTCTTTGCTGGCACTTTTATTTTGTACGAGTAAACCTAGTTATCCTTGCAAAGCTATCTATTGGCTTATTTTCCTAGCGGGTTGTATTTACTCTGGAGTGTGCATATAGAGGGACTTGCCTTCATTTACTAGGGGTCACCCCTATCAATTTCCTTAAGAAGATGCCGAGTACTCGGTCCAAAGAAGTGCAGCTTTCCTTTCCCCACAGCTCACTTCCATATATGTTAGGAGGAAGGGCATCCAAAATGTTTGTGTATAGTGGTGTGCCGGCAGAGGAAACAAGACTGCAATTCCCATCATGCTGTGGAAAAGTCTGTAGTTCTGTGCGCGTGCGTTGCCAGCTGCTATTGATGAGAGGCAGCATAAATGAAGCAATGGCGCACACGCAGGTGTGGCTTATTTTCGTTATTCAGTGTAGCACGAGCGGAGAGACGGAAACGGAACATGGAAGAAATACGGCCAAGCATGGACGGTGATTAAGGACGGCTACCCTAGGTTCCCTGTGGAGCAGGGAGGGAATGCTGTCATTCGGCAGCAGTTCACAGCGGTCTACATTTCTTCCAAGAGGTCCCGCGGGGCCTCTCGGAACTCAGATAAGTGCGCTCTGTGTTTTCTTACTGAATTGCGCTCTGTGTTTTCTTACTGAAGTGCGCTCTGTGTTTTCTTACTCAAACAAACGCTGACAAACCGTGTTTACTGTAAATTGCTGGGCCTCATTAGACTTTGCAAAAGAAAAAACTACAACAAATGAAGATTATCCATTAAAGGTTTACCGTGTGTGAGAGTATGGGTGTTTTCACTCGCACGCACAGAGAAGGGGAAAGGTGTATTCAGTGATTTGCAATCGGACAGGGGGGTAATCAGTTTAGAACCTCCACAAGGTTTATCAGTTATGAGAGAGGCATGATTTTGTGATATGTGTTTGGCGTTGCTTCTACGTGCCCCAGGGGTCATGGGTTTTGTTTCTTCATCCATGCAAAGCTTTCCATTGTCATGCTTATTGCTATGCGTATGTTTGTTTCATGTACCCACGTATCAAGGTGTGTTAAGGTCTGTGTAGGGCTGGTTCAGAAAGGTACAGGTTACTGTAAGAGTCAGGTTAATATCTATGCAGGTTGAAGTTAAGGAGGGTTTTTCCCTGGTGCTTCCCCCTTTCCTATCCAACTTAGGTTTCCCTACACCTCTACCTGGTTTTCCTAACTTCCCCCACACCTATCCACAACGTCTCCCTAACCCCTCTTCCCCCGATTGGCTGCCACGTGGTGTCCTGTGTTCTCAAGTCAGGCGCCTGTGCCAACCACGGGTGGAGGGTCGATTCATTCGGCTTCGGTGGTTCGGGGGAGAGTGTCGATTACTCTCCTCCATTATTGTGTGCACTCTGACATAATAAGCCACCCCCATATTGGGATACTTAAATCACCGAAGCCAAATGGATTTGACCACTCCACCGTTGGCCGATGTGCTCAAGGCACTCCAAGATATTCAGCTAGAATTAGCACATGCTCGTCAGGAGGCAGATACTTTAAAGACTCAAGTACAAGGTTTGGTAGCTCAACGAACTCCTTTGGAATGGGCTAGTGGGTCTCAGACAAGAGAGAATGCCCCTAGCCAAAATCCCACAGTAATTGTTCAACCTCCCAGTAGCGTAACGTTAGCAGCACCTGAACGGTTTTTGGGGGATCCCCGGAAGTATATGACTTATCTCACATAAAGCAGGTTACATTTCTTGTGTAAATCCACAGCGTTTGAGACCATACAGGCTAGAACGGCGTTTGTGATATCTTATCTGTCGGGGGATGCCGCAGCCTGGGCAATGCCTCTGGTGCAAAAAGATGATCCTTTACTATACAATTGGGATGGGTTTTTGGTGGAATTTGGTTGACTGTTTGATCAACGGGAGGTGTCTCTGGCACAGGATAAGGTATTGTTAGGATTGAAACAGGGCACTAGAGACCTAGTAATGTATGTGACTCAATTTAACAGGTTGGTAATAGAAACAGAATGGCCCGAGAATAAACAAACAGTGTTATTCTATCAGGGGTTGAAGGAAGAATTAAAGGATGCGATTGCTCAAGTGGATTCACAACCTCCAACATGTACAGCTGTGATAGATTTAGCCCTACGCTTGGATCACAGAATAACAGAGAGGAAGGGGGACAGGAAAAGACCAGAAGTGGCCCCTCTTGTAAGATTAGACAGGAGTAAAGGAGGGAGGATGAGTGAAGTGGAACCCATGCAAATTGGGAGCATTAGAGGGCCATTAACAGCAGCAGAAAAAGAACAGCGTAAAAGTAATAATTTATATCTGTATTGTGGACAGGCAGGACATTTTATAAGGACATGCCACAATGCTCCTCAGATGGGGGGGGGGGCAGAAGAAGAAGGAGGCGGGAAAAGAGTTGGGCCGGCCGTAAGGGGAACACAGGTGACAGGCCCGAGTGAATTGAGGTTCCCCAGAAGGGTGGCAAATACGGTGGGAAGTAGAACATCTCATTGTATATATTGGTGACATTGTGTTTTGCTTTGGGTCAGAAAGAGGTATGGGCCATGGTGGATTCAGGAGCAACGGGCAATTTTTGTTAGGAAACACCCGGCGCTTCTGCTTACCTTCCGCGCTGCTCTCCCAGCAGCTCCTCGAAGGTATCTTCAGCGCAATCTTCCCTCCGGCGCTCACTGCCATTCCTGGCCAGGCGGTTCTTCACGTTCTCCAGGATCCATTTCACGGAACGCTGCAAGTTGCCATGGCAACTGGGACAATGTTTTTTAGCGTCCCGGTCACGTGCGACAGCACGCAGGATCATGTGATCCAGCCTTCTTACGGCTCGCGGAAACCGTGCCGCTGCGCTCCTGATTGAGCTGTTTAGTACTCATTGCTCATTTTTGTTTATGCCGGTAATTTGACCTCTGCTTTCGTCCCAAGGATTTCTCTGCACTACTCCTGGTCTGGTTCTTCCTAGTTGTTGTTGGACTTTTGGCTACATATTTGGGACTCATTATTTACTACCTCCATGGCTCCAGTTTTTGCTCGGTAGTTTCTGACCTCTTTCTGTTCTCCGGATTAGCCAGTACCTTGTCTGTTTTGGCGTTTTGAAATCAGGACTATTTTTCCTTCTGCTTGCCCTCCTGCACCTGCTTCTCAACCTTCCCTGTTCCACCCCATATATCCATCTGGTTTTTCTTTACTGGACTCCTGATTTCCTTACACACCCTGTCTGATCTTGGACATCTGGTGTTCCTACGGCCCGCCTGGATCAAGAATCTACAACCTGGATCAGTACTCTTCTGGATAAAGGATCCGTCCCTGTTATCCCACGCTTCAGTTGGACTTCATCCATCCTCTGGTCCCAAGGGCACTTACCTGTTTAGGCGTCCTCGTGCCGTCGTGTCCGGTGGCTATTGGGGACTAGAGACTGGTCACCCTAGAAGTAGGCGTCCTCGTGCCGTCGGGTCTGGTGGCTGTTGGGGACTGGAGACTGGCCACCCCAGTATTAGGCGTCCTCGTGCGTCGGGGCAGGACTCCCCTTGGGGACCAGAGGTACGTGGTCTCATTTGTTAAGCCATTGGCAAGTCTCTTATTCTATTATCTGTGAATTCTACCTGTAAACTATCCTGATTTCAAAACTTATATTGTCTTTGTTGTTCTAGACGGATAGATTGGCATTATACGACCTGATTAAAACCTAGCCGGTTAACCCATTTGCACAGGTTAGTCTCTCTTTGCATATGGTGCTATATGACAATACTTGTGTGTAAGTGGTGGTAACGTCATCCTATTCTCCAGCTCTTGTCTCGAAACGCCTGGTTGACGACTGTTCTGGGGTCTTCTGCAATCATCCACGGACGATCCACGGCATCTTCGGATCTCCATCTTCTGGTTAATACCTTCTTGGGGTGTTAGGTTTATCTCACCCAAGAATTGTATTACGTTGAGGATTTCCTCAGCTACACTACGAGCGCAAGGCCTCTGGTAATCTAACATAATCAGGAGCCTTTTTTACAATGGAGATCAGTGAGAATTTAGCCGGTATTATGCAATTGGTAGCAGATCTGCGTACCGATATGGCTGCCGCCCATAACGCCATGCAATGTTGCATGGATGAACTCCAAGCGGCCATTCCTGTTACGACCCCGAGTTTGTCCCAGGCGTCTAGCCCGTCAGCCCCTGGCCCCTCATCTGGTAGTCAGAATCAGGGTCCGATCTATTTGACCTCGCAATTCCCTCTCGCTCCTCCAGAACGCTTTACTGGGGATCCCAGGGTTTTCAGGACATTTGTCAATCAATGCAGACTGCATTTCCTGTGTCGCCCGAACTCGTTCTCTGACTCCACTACCAAGGCCGCTTTTGTTCTATCACATTTGGGGGGCACTCTGGCTGCCTGGGCTAACCCGTTACTGGAGGAAGGCAGTCACATGTTATATGGCTGACGCCTTACTAACAGCCATGAGTGGGTTTTTGACACCCGATACAAGTCACAGGCTACTGATTTAGAACTATTGAATCTTAAACAGGGGGATTCCTCTCTGTTCTCGTACTTAGCCAAATTCAATCAGCTTACGGCTGAAACTAATTGGCCCGAGGAAAAGAAATCCTCTGTGTTCTGTAAAGGTCTATTGAACGCCTTAAAGGATGTCTTAGCTACTGTTCCCGTTTTGCCCACAGCTTTCCCTGACCTTTTGGATCTGGTGCTTCAAATAGACGCAAGACGTTCGGAATGGAAGGGAGAGCGTAGGAACCAAGTCCCTATACCGGTTGCCGTGAAGTCAGACAGCACTCCCGAGCCTATGCAAATTGGTGCGATTAGAGGGCCGTTAACACTAGAAGAACGTGAGAGATGCAGAAAAGAGAATCTGTGTTTCTACTGTGGGGCTCCAGATCACATCCTGCGGCTTTGCCCACGGAAACCAAAGAAACAGGGAAATTTGAAAGCCCGGCAATAGAAGGGGTCATATTGCCGAGCTCACAGACCCATGACCCTGTTATTTCCATGGTGTTTTATATTCTTGTTCAACTGGAGATTCCGGGTGCCTCTTCCTGGTCGGTGAAGGCGGTCATTGATTCTGAGGCTACGGGGAACTATATTGATATTCAATATGCTCGTACATTAGGAATCCCTTTACTCCCCAAGGCAAACCTGAAACGGTCAATGCAGTTGACAGCACTACACTCCTGTCCGGGCTAGTTACGGAGAGAACTGTTTCTTTAACTATGACCACTGGTAGTGGACATATGGAATCCATATTCTTTGATGTGATTGCTGCTCTGCAGTTTCGGGTTGTCTTGGGTTTTACCCTAGTTAACACTTCACAACCTCTACATTGACTGGCATTCGGGTGAGATAGGCTTTAGTTCGGTTTATTGCATGGAATCTTGTTTGTCCTCTACCTCTGCTTCTATTAGTCCTTCACGTTTATTGTTGATGTCAACTTCCATTGTGGGTACTGTCTCCACTGTTTCTTTACCACCAGAATATGCTGAATATCGAGATGTGTTTGGTCCCAAAACCGCTGAGGTGTTACCTCCCCATTGACCGTATGACTGCCCCATTGATCTCATGCCGGGGGCAAACATACCTGTTGGGAGAGTCTATTCATTGACTCTTAAGGAAGATGCATTGTTGAAGGATTATATCGAAAAGTCATTAGCGTCTGGTTTTATCAGACCCTCAAAGTCGCCCGCTGCCTCACCAATGTTCCTTGTACCCAAGAAGGAAGGCGATCTGTTGCCTTGTATAGATTATAGTGGTTTGAATGCCATCACAATAAGGAATCAATATCCACTACCGCTTATATCAGTCCTCCTTGATCAGTTGGGGTCCTCAGGGACCTTTACCAAGCTTGATTTACGGGGGGGCGTACAATCTCGTCAGAATCCGTGAAGGTGACGAGTGGAAGATGACCTTTAAAACACGGTATGGCCTTTATGAGTATTGCGTCATGCATTTTGGTCTTTGTAACGCCCCAGCCATGTTCCAGCACTTTATTAATGACGTTTTCAAAGACATGCTGAATGTTTATGTGATTGTTTATTTGGATGACATTCTAATATACTCCCCGGATCTCAAAGAACATCTTTGTCATGTATCATCCGTTCTACAGCGTTTATGGGACAATCGCTTGTACGCGAAGTTGGAAAAATGCATATTTCATGTTACATCAGTGGAATTTCTGGGGTACATTATCACCAACCAAGGAATACGTATGAGTAATTCCAAGATAGAGGCGGTTTTAGCTTGGCCTGTCCCGGCCAATTTGAGGGCATTACAATAGTTTCTAGGTTTTTCCAACTTTTACCAGCGTTTTATACTTCTTTCACTACCATCGTGGCGCCACTGACAGCTTTAACGAGCGTCAAGGCGCGCTTTCTTTGGAATCCCGAAGCACAAAGGGCATTTTGATTCATTAAAGAAGGCCTTCACAACTGCTCCCGTGCTACAACACCCTGATTTCACCCTGCCCTTTGTGGTTGAGGCGGACGCCTCAGACGTTGCTGTGGGGGTTAGTCTATCTCAAGCGTGTCGCGACTCAGGCGTTCATCATCCGGTAGCTTTCCATTCTCGGAAGCTTACTTCTTACGAAAGGAACTATACAGTCACAGAGAAGGAGCTCCTGGCGGTACGCGATGCTTTTCTCGTTTGGCGGCATCATTTGTTGGGTACCAGTGCACCGGTACAAGTTTATACAGATCATAGAAATTTGGTGGCTCTACGTTCTGTAAAGTGTAATATGGCTAGACATGACCGTTGTCAGGTTTTAATCATTGCCAGTCTAAAATTCACTCACTCACTGCCAGCCTATAATCCACTACATGTGTACACTTTTAATTTGTAATCTGTTTGTAATGTTATTGCCTATTATTCCCCTCATATTCCTTAACTATCTTTTTATCAGAGGGAGATTGTCCCAATCCAGCATGGTGGGAAGGAAGGAGGGAATCAATCAGGGATCTGATTGGTAGTCAAGATGATACACTTTGATTGGAAGCTATGGAGTCTTGGAAGCAGTTTCAGAGTTCTAAACTGCCTTTCATTGTTCAACCTTTATCAGGAAGGTCCTGTATAATTCAGCTCTGAGTTTTGGCCTTGGTATTTACCTTTTTGAATCAGGAGTTAAGTATGAAGCAGGTTTGGTGAAGAATCTTCGTGGGACAAGACATGCAGAGACTTGGTGGGAGCGCAGCGCTCAAGTTAATCTTTTAAGTCAAATAACTAGCTATCTGGAATAAGTTCAAGTCAAGTAAAGAAGTCATCTACGAAAGCGCCCATTTTTAGTCATTTAAACTTTTAGGTATTTAGTTAAGTATTTAGGTCCTTTTAAGTGACATTGCGTGAGGAGGTAGTTGGCGTGTTCGTTTTATTGTAAATGCTGTATATTCTGTGAAAGCTTTATTTTCCTAACGTGCGCAGACTCATTTAGATTTAAAAAGGTTCCGTCGCTACTCTCTCGCGCATGCTCTGTGAGGGAGTTTTATCTGGGCATGTGCGGTGAAGTAGTGAGAAAGACTATTTTTTATACTGCGCAACAACAAGGAACTAGTGTAAACGGCGTCGAGTTATTATTTCAACTCGCCGTTAATTTTGAGTCGAATAAGTGTTTATTCACGCATGCACTGATGGAGTGAAATAACACGAACTGTGAAAGACTTTCAGTTCGCATGCGTAGAAGAGTCTATGTATAACGTTTCTTCACGCATGCGCAGACTCTGCAAATATAAATGAATAGTGACTTTCATAAGCATGCTAAAAGGTTTTTATTTGCAATGATTCAAAACGCATGAACAATTTCAATTTATGTTAAGGAACTGAAACGCTGTATCTGTAGCAAAGAAGCATTTTACAGACTCTTTAATTGAAGATTTGTTCTTTTTAAAGCATCTTAAAAACAGTAATTTCATTTACACTTATGGAGTCATCAAAGGCGAAATACAAGGTTTAAAAGAGACTAGCAGTAAAAAGAAAACTTCAGTTCAATTTAATTTCATGAACTTAATGTTTAGAGTCATGGAAAACATATTCATCTAAAATGTGAAGCCAAGAAGTATTCTTCAGTTTTCATCAATTCATTTTGAAGTTACTAATAAGCAAGCCTTTCAGATCTTCAGGGAGGCTTAACAGGTATTTTAGGTTCTAAAAGGGGCATAGTGGTAGAAGAAATAATCATAAAGAAAGATAACATAATTTGTTTTTTATCCACTGCAGGTTTCCGACTACCAGAAGAGATACCTGTGTCTTTTGTTATTTTCTCCACTTCCCCCTTTCCCTTGGGGTTGTGGAGATTTCTGCTGTTAAAATTCAGTAGTTGACTGCACAACTCGGGGGGGGGGGGGGGGGTTGTGGGGGCTCAGCAGCGTCCGCGGACACAGGTACAGAACCGGACAGAATGAAAGGCCAATAAATTGAGTCCGCCTGAGCTGCTGAGTCCATTGGAAATAATGGCTGAGATAGGGATTTAATTAAGGAATTGAGGGATGAGCTTCGCATCTCTCATCAAGAGAATGCAAAAATTAGTTAAAAAGTTGAGGAGTTGGGGGAGACTGTTTCTCAAATCCAAGGAACTCTTAGGCAGCAAAGAAGAGAGACAGAAGAACTAAGGAATCAACCTCCAATTTTGATTAGAGAAGATTCCGGCAGTAGCCAGAATGTGACGGGAGGAATTCAGAATTTAGGGATTCCAGTACCTTTGGCTCCACCAGAACGGTTTGGTGGAGATCCTAAAAAATTTCAAACATTTTTAACACAATGTGAACTTCACTTTTTATGTAGACCTGGGAGTTTTCCAACTGCGGAAGCTAGAGTTGCTTTTGTGCTGTCGTATCTTTCTGGAGAGGCAGCAGCATGGTCAGTTTTGTTAGTTAGTCAAAGAAATCCTATTCTAAAAAGATTTGCTCAGTTTCAAGATGGGTTTAAAAAGATGTTTGGTAGAAGGCAGCTTTCCATGGAGGTAGAAGGGGAGTTGTTGGAGTTAAAACAAGGGAATAGAGATTTGTCTTGTTATATTACTCATTTCAAATCCCTGGTGTTGGAAAGCAGATGGCCAGAAGAAAAGAGAGCTACACTCTTTTATCGAGTTTTGAGAGATGATTTAAAGGACGCATTGGCTACTATTATAGATAGACCTACTTCTTGTGAGGCTTTAATAGATTTAGTTTTACAAGTGGATTTCAGATTAAGTGAAAGAAGAAGTGAGAAGAGGAAGAGTTTTGGAGATGGTAAGATAGTTCAAAGAGTTGAAAAGAATAAAGAATTGTCAGGTAGGGAGGAAAGAGACAAGACTTCAATTTCAGGAGTTAGTAAGAGAGGTCCGTTGACTAAAGAGGAAAAGGAAAGAAGAAGATTAAATCATTTATGCTTATATTGTCGTAGAAGTGGACATTTTTTGAATAATTGTCCTTATACTCCCAAGAAATCAAGACCATCAGGATTTAGTCCTCAAGTAGCTGCAAACACTCTTCAGGCTGCAGTACCTCACATTACAATCAACATATCCTTGTCTTTTGAGGGAATTCTAAAGGGTTCAGGTCCAGCAATGATTGACTCAGGGGCAACAGGTAATTTTATGGACAAAGGTTTGGCAAAATCCTTAGATATCCCTTTGGTGGTGAAAGAGAAATTGGAACAGGTTGATGATGTTGATGGGTCGTATTTAACATCAGGTCCAATTACACATGATACTGTTCCTTTACATATGGTTATTATGGAGAATCACGGAGAGGAAATTATTTTTGAACTTATCGATGCTCCTCAATTAAAAATAATTTTGGGAATGCCGTGGCTGACTTCACACAATCCATTAATTGATTGGGGAAGGAGAGTAGTGAAATTTAACTCAGACTATTGTCAAGAGTATTGTCAAAAATTTGAAAGAGTTCATTTTGAAGAAAGTGAAAATAGTTTGAACATTTTGAGTTTGGCAAATAATGGTGGAGTGATTCACTCTATTGGAGATGTTATGGGAATTCTACCTGAGTGCTATTCTGATTTTAAAGATGTTTTTGATGAGAAAGAGGCTGGAGAGTTACCGCCACATAGGTCTTACGACTGCAAGATTGATTTAGAAGATGGAGCATTATTGCCTAGCAGTAGAGTGTATGCTCTGACAGAGAAAGAGAATGAGTTTTTGAAAGAGTATTTACAGGAAAATCTAGAGAAGGGATTCATTAGAAATTCTCAATCCCCTGCTGCATCTCCTCTATTTTTTGTTCCTAAAAAGAATGGTTAGTTGAGAACTTGTATTGATTATCGTTCCTTGAATAAAGTAACTGTTAAGAATAAATATCCCTTTCCATTGATTTCGGAAATGTTAGATCGTATTCAAGGAGCTAAAGATTTTTCTAAATTGGATCTTAGAGGAGCTTATCATTTAGTTAGAGTTAGACAGGGTGATGAGTGGAAGACAGCCTTCAAGACACGATTTGGCTTATATGAATATTTGGTCATGCCTTTTGGGTTGTGTAACGCCCCTGCAGCTTTCCAATTTTTTATTAATGATATTTTAAGAGAATTTTTGGACATCTTTGTGATTGTTTATATAGATATCTTAATATTTTCTTCTAATTTAGAACAACATCAGATACATGTTAGATTGGTTCTTGATAAATTAAGAGAAAATCATCTTTTTGCTAAACTTGAGAAAAGCCCATTTCATTCAGAGGTGATTGAATTTCTCTCCTTCAGGCCTGGAAATGGACGACAAGAAGGTTCAGGCAGTTAAAAAATTGGCCAACCCCAACTCAAGTAAAGGAGGTTCAAAGCGTTCTAGGTTTCGCCAATTTTTATAGAAGATTTATTGAGGGCTTTCCCCAAATAATTCCGCCAATCACAAATTTGCTTAAGAAAGGAATTACATTTTCTTGGAGTAAAGAAGCTGAGAAGGCTTTTCATGAGTTAAAAGAAAGATTCATATCAGGTCCTATATTATTGCATCCAGATCCGTCTAAGCCATTCTTTGTGGAAGCCGATGCTTCCAATTTAGCCATGGGAGCAATCTTATCTCAGAGACATGAAAGCACAGGACAGTTACATCCTGTGGCTTTCTTTTCTAGAAAATTTTCTGAAGCTGAAAAGAACTATACTATTATGGACCGTGAGTTATTATCAATTAAGGCTGCATTTGTTGAGTGGAGACATTACTTAATGGGTGCAAGACATGTGGTTACAGTTCTTACAGATCATAGAAACCTTCTTTTTTTAAAGTCTGCTAAAACCTTGACACCTAGGCAGTTGCGTTGGTCCCTGTTTTTTGCAGATTTTGATTTTATTGTGACATTCAGACCTGGAAAGTTGAACGGTAAGGCGGATGCCTTGTCTAGGCAATTTCCAGGTAGTGAGCAGGAGACGGGAAATATAGTTAAACCTATAATTTCCGAGGATCATTTTATCTCAAGGATAAAGGGAGAATTGGGTTTGTCAAGACTCAGCAAGATCAATTCATGAAGATTTACCATTTGTGGGTGATAGGTTATATTTACCCAGTGAAAAGTTAAGAGAAAAGATTTTACATGAATGTCATGATTTAGTTTTTGGTGGGACATCCAGGTTTTCGAAAAACCTTAGATCTTGTTCAGAGACAATTTTGGTGGAAAACTATGAGAGTTGATACTTTAAATTATGTCAAAACTTGTGAAGTCTGTGCCAAAGCTAAAGTATCTTGTAGTAAACCGGCTGGTTTGTTAGAACCTTTACCTGTTCCTCCACATCCTTGGCACACGATTTCCGTTGATTTCATTGTTGATCTGCCAGTAGATCATGGTTGTTCTGTCATCTTGGTAGTTGTAGATTGTTTGACAAAAGAAGCTCATTTTATTCCTGTTAAGGGTCAAGCTACAGCACCAGTTCTTGCTCAGAAATTTCTTCAGGAAATAGTTCGCTTGCACGGGTTACCCAGTAGCATTATTTCAGATCGAGGTTCACAATTCATTTCCAAGTTTTGGAATGCCTTTTGTAAAGACTTAGAGATGACAATTCATTTAACATCTGTATATCATCCTGAATCCAATGGTCAGGTGGAGCGCGTGAATCAAGGGTTGGAGGAGTATTTGAGGTGTTTCTGGCATGAAAACCAAAGTTGGGTGGATCTTCTTTGGATGGCTGAGTTTGCCTACAACAATACTTCTAAAGATTCGACTTCAATGTCCCCTTTCTTTTGTAGCAGAGGGTTTCATCCACGATTTTTACATGAATTAACAAAAGTTGAGTCGTCCAGTCCGGCTGTGGAAGAGAGATTGCAAACCATACGAGATGGATAGGAAAAGGCAACTAGAATTTTATTGTCTAGTAAAGAAAAGTACAAGAAATTTGCTGATAGAAAACGTAATCCTTGCCCTGAGTATGAAGTTGGGGATTTAGTTTGGCTTTCTACAAAATATTTGAGGTTAAAAGGACGGAATAAATTCAGTTCACGATTTGTAGGTCCTTTTGAAATTGAAAGTATTATCAATCCAGTATCTGTTAGATTACGTTTGCCTGCTAGTTTAAAGGTTCATTCAACATTCCATGTCAGTTTACTTAAACCAGTGGTAAAAGGAACTAGGTTGAGTTCTATTCCTCAAGGAATTGTGTTGGAAGATGATTCTGTGGAATTTGAAGTTAAAGCAATTCTTGATTCCAGAAAAAGTAGAGGGAGGTTGCAATATTTAATAGACTGGGAGGGTTATGGTCCTGAGGAGAGATCCTGGGAGGTGGCAGAACATGTTCATGCACCTGATTTGATTAAAAAAGTTCCATCGTAAATTTCCGACTATGGTAGGCCCTGTGGTCAGGGCTTGAGAAGGGGGTACTGTCAGGTTTTAATCATTGCCAGTCCAAAATTCACTCGCTCACTGCCAGCCTATAATCCACTACAAGTGTACACTTTTAATTTGTAATCTGTTTGTAATGTTATTGCCTATTATTCCCCTCATATTCCTTAACTATCTTTTTATCAGAGGGAGATTGACCCAATCCAGCATGGTGGGAAGGAAGGAGGGAATCAATCCGGGATCTGATTGGTAGTCAAGATGATACATTTTGATTGGAAGCTATGGAGTCTTGGAAGCAGTTTCAGAGTTCTAAACTGCCTTTCATTGTTCAACCTTTATCAGGAAGGTCCTGTATAATTCAGCTCTGAGTTTTGGCCTTGGTATTTACCTTTTTGAATCAGGAGTTAAGTATGAAGCAGGTTTGGTGAAGAATCTTCGTGGGACAAGACATGCAGAGACTTGGTGGGAGCACAGCGCTCAAGTTAATCTTTTAAGTCAAATAACTAGCTATCTGGAATAAGTTCAATTCAAGTCAAGTAAAGAAGTCATCTACTAAAGCGCCTATTTTTAGTCATTTCAACGTTTAGGTATTTAGTTAAGTATTTAGGTCTTTTTAAGTGACGTTGCTTTTTAGCATCTTTTCAATTTAAAGTTTTCTTATTGCCTTTTTTTTTATTTGGAGATTGGAATCCAAAAGAACTGTTAAAGTAATCTGCTAATTATATTGGCAACAGTTTATTTCCTCAAGAGTAGTGCTTAAAGTTTTATTCCATGTGTTGCGCACTACGAAGAAAAGTAACGTTCCTTTGTTTAAAACGCTACTCTCTCGCGCATGTTCTGAGTGAGAGAGCGTAATTTGATTATGCGTGAGGAGGTAGTTGGCTGTTCGTTTTATTGTAAATGCTGTATATTCTGTGAAAGCTTTATTTTCCTAACGTGCGCAGACTCATTTAGATTTAAAAAGGTTCCGTCGCTACTCTCTCGCGCATGCTCTGTGAGGGAGTTTTATCTGGGCATGTGCGGTGAAGTAGTGAGAAAGACAATTTTTTATACTGCGCAACAACAAGGAACTAGTGTAAACAGCGTCGAGTTATTATTTTCTCGTTTGGCGGCATCATTTGTTGGGTACCAGTGCACCGGTACAAGTTTATACAGATCATAGAAATTTGGTGGCTCTACGTTCTGTAAAGTGTAATATGGCTAGACATGACCGTTGGCATGAGTTCTTTTCAGCCTATCATTTTACCATTGCCTACCGCCCCGGTTCCCAACTCTGGAATGTGGATGCTCTTTCCCGTATTCATGCCTCTGACCCTGTGACTGCACGTGAAAATTGCCTCGTGTTACCTACTCAAGTAGCCTGTGCTTGTGTATTACAGCCTTCACTACGAACACGATTAATACAGTGAGTTTGTTCTGATCCTTCGGAAATCGCCGAGTACAACATGGATCTGGTACATGGACTCCCTTACGTCCAAGGACGAGTCTATTTGATGGTGTCATGATTCTCGAGTGACTGCCCATCCGGGGATACGCAAGACTCTTGATCTCCTTGCTAGGTGGTGTTGGTGGCCGTCCATGTACAAGACTGTTCACGACTATGTCTTATCTTGCTCTGTATGCGCTCAGGCGAAAGGGTCTCGTTGTAAACCGGTGGGTTCACGACTATGTCTTATCTTGCTCTGTATGCGCTCAGGCGAAAGGGTCTCGTTGTAAACCGGTGGGTTTACTTCAACCACTTCCGATCCCTGATACTCCTTGGACCATGGTGTCTATGGATTTTGTAGTTGAATTACCACCAGTGGACGGCTATGACACCCTGTGGATCATCATTGACTATTTTACTAAGATGGCTTGTTTTGTGCCTTGTAAGGGTCTACCCTCGGCCCCGGTATTGGCAGATCTCTTCTTACAGAACGTTTTCCATTCATTTGGCTTACGCACTGTCATTATATCAGACAGGGGGTCCCAATTCACCTCCAGGTTCTGGAGGGCTATTACTACTGCCTTGGGAGTGGACGACCGGTATTCCTCCTCTTACCATCCACAGACGGATGGCCAAACTGAGCGGTTGAATTCCACAATGGAACAATACTTGCGATGTCTCACGTTGCAGCACCAGGATACTTGGCTTTCTGTATTGGGGATGGCGGAATTCGCCTATAATAATTCCTTGCATACCTCTACCAAAGTGTCTCCGTTCTTTGCCTTGTATGGTTTTCATCCGTGTTCCCTTCCGCTATCACCGATTTCTACTACTGCTGTTCCTGCCGCTTATGTTTGTGTCCGTGATCTAGTCAAGCTACGCTAAGGTGAATACGGATAAGCATTGCTCTCCTCCACCAGTCTATCAAGTAGGTTCTCAGGCCTGGCTCTCTACCAAGCATTTATGGCTACCAGGACGTAGAACCCTCATGCCTCGCTTTGTGGGCCCTTATCCGGTGACTGAGGTTTTGAACCCAGTAGTGGTCCGTTTACAGTTACCAGTTAGGTGGAAGATCCATCCAGTGTTTCATGTTTCCCTGCTGAAGCCGTGCCCTCCTGATATTCGTCTGCCAGTGCGCCCATCCCCGGTTATGGTTCAAGGCACTGTTGAGTATGAGGTCCACCGGGTTCTGGACTCCAGGGTGTCCAGGGGTCAGAGACAGTACCTCATTGATTGGAAGTGTTATGGTCCAGAGGACCAGACTTGGGAATCCGCAACCAATGTACATGCTCCTAAGTTGGTAGCGCAATTCTGGACCGCTCGGAGGATGGGGAGTTCTTTGGGGAAGGGTATTGTTAGGAAACACGCCAGCGCTTCTGCTTACCTTCCGCGCTGCTCTCCCAGCAGCTCCTCGAAGGTATCTTCAGCACTGCCATTCCTGGCCAGGCGGTTCTTCGCGTTCTCCAGGACCTGTTTCACGGAACTCTGCAAGTTGCCATGGGAACTGGGACGATGCTTTTTAGCATCCCTGTCACGTGTGACGGCACGCAGGATCACGTGATCCAGCCTTCTTAAGGCTCGTGGAAACCGTGCCACAGCGCTGCTGATTGAGCTGTTCGGTACTCATTGCTCGTTGTTGTTTATGCCGGTAATTTGACCTCTGCTTTCATCCCAAGGATTTCTCTGCACTACTCCTGGTCTGGTTCTTCCTGGTTGTTGTCAGACTTTTGGCTTCGTACTTTGGACTCGTTATTTACTACCACCATGGCTCCAGTTTTTGCTCGGTAGTTGCTGACCTCTTTCTGTTCTCCGGATTAGCCCTTGCCAGTACCTTGTCTGTTTTGGCGTTTTGGAATCAGAACTTTTTTTCCTTCTGCCTGCCCTCCTTCACCTGCTTCTCAACCTTCCCTGTTTCAGCCCATATTTCCATCTGGTTTTTCTTTACTGGACTCCTGATTTCCTTACACACCCTGTCTGATCCTGGCCATCTGGTGTTCCTACGGCCCGCCTGGATTAAGAATCTACAACCTGGATCAGTACTCTTCCAGATAAAGGATCCGTCCCTGTTATCCCACGCTTCAGTTAGACTTCATCCATCCTCTGGTCCCAAGGGCACTTACCTGTTTAGGCATCCTCGTGCCGTCGTGCCCGGTGGCTATTGGGGACTAGAGACTGGTCACCCTAGAAGTAGGCATCCTTGTGCCATTGGGTCCGGTGGCTGTTGGGGACTAGAGACTGGCCACCCCAGTATTAGGCGTTGTCGTGCGTTGTGCGTCGGGGCAGGACTCCCCTTGGGGACCAGATGTACGTGGTCTCACCTGTTAAGCTATTGGTAAGTCTCTTATTCTATTATCTGTGAATTCTACCTGTAAACTATCCTGATTTCAAAACTTATATTGTCTTTGTTGTTCTAGACGGATAGATTGGCATTGTACGACCTGATTAAAACCTAGCCGGTTATCCCATTGGCGCAGGTTAGTCTCTCTTTGCATATGGTGCTATATGACAATACTTGTGTTGTAAGTGATGGTAACTTCATCCTATTCTCCAGCTCTCGTCTCGAAACGCCTGGTTGCCGACTGTTCTGGGGTCTTCTGCAATCATCCACGGATGATCCACGGCATCTTCTGATCTCCATCTTCTGGTTAATTCCTTCCTTGGGGTGTTAGGTTTATCTCACCCGAGAATTGTATTACCTTGAGGATTTCCTCGGCTACACTACGAGCGCAAGGCCACTGGGAATCTAACAATTTTGTAGATATAATGATGGCTGAACAGTTAGAGTTACCCATACAAGATAAGGAGAGGGTGGAGGGAGTACACTCCGTGGATGGCTCGCCATTGGTGTCTGGCCTATTCGGAAACAAACAGAGAAATTGGAGATGGTATGCATGGAAGGGCATAAGGAAGACGTTACTTTTGATTTAATAGCAGCACCTCAGTTTGGGCTGATTTTAGGAATGCCCGGGTTAAGAAAACATAATCCGAGGATTGATTGGAAGAAACAAACATTATGGTTTGAGGAACAAAAGTGTCAGGAACAAATGTTTACTGAAGTGGGACCGGCCACCCGGTTGGCGGAAAGAGAGGTAGTAGAAGCAGTGGTGGGAGTGGTGGATTCAGGAATCCCCGAGCAGTATATGGAATTTGCAAAGGTTTTTGACAAGGGAGGAGCTGAAAGACTACCTCCACATAGACCTTATGATTGTGTAATTGATTTAGAGGAAGGGGCAAAGTTGCCTTGCAGTCGCATTTATGCACTCACAGAAACTGAAAATAAATATCTCAGAGAATATTTGGACGAGATGCTAGCTAAAGGTTTTATAAAGCATTCCACTTCCCCAGTTTCTTCACCTTTATTTTTTGTTCCTAGGAAGGCACATTACGAACGTGTATTGACTATCGTGCCTTAAATAAGGTTACGGTTAAGAATAGATTTCCTTTACCTTTGATTTCAGTAGTGTTAGATCAGGTGCGGGCGGCACAGGTTTACACTAAGTTGGATTTGCGAGGGGCCTATCATATGATCAGAGTGAAGGAGGGGGATGAGTGGAAAACGGCATTCCGGACTAAGTTTGGGTTGTTTGAGTATCTTGTAATGCCATTTGGTTTGTGTAATGCCCCTGCAGCTTTTCAGTTTTTATGCAAGATGTTTTGAGAGACTATATTGACATTTTTGTTATCGTCTACATTGATGACATTTTGATTTATTCAGAATCCCCTGAGCAGTATGTACTACATGTAAGGGCAGTGTTGCAACGCCTTCAAGAATATCAACTATGTGTAAAACTAGAAAAGTGTGCATTCAATGTGAAGCAAGTAGAGTTTTTGGGATTTATTTTGACACCTACAGGGGTAGTTATGGATCCCAAGAAAGTACAAGCAGGGATGGAATGGCCATCTCCACAGTGCATTAAAGATATCAAATCCTTTCTGGGGTTCGCCAATTTCTATCGGTGGTTTATTGGTAATTTTTCTAACATAGTCACTCCCATCACACAACTACTCAAAAAGTCAAGCAAATTTGAATGGAGTCCAGAGGCAGAAAAGGCTTTTAAGGAATTGAAGGGAGGCTTTACTTCGGCACCAGTGTTAAAACATCCCAATACTGAGGAAGTGTTTCAGGTAGAGACAGATGCTAGTAATGTTGCGATAGGAGCCATCTTATCTCAGAAGGATGAGAAAGGAGTATGGCATCCAGTGGCTTTTTTTCACGAAAATTAACAGGATGTGAGCAAAATTACTCCATCACGGATAAAGAACTGTTGGCCATTAGATCAGCCTTTATTGAATGGAGATATTATTTACTGGGGGCAAGACATCAGGTGGTAGTGGTAACCGATCATAAGAACTTGTCATATTTCAAGACAGCCCAGACCTTGAGTCAAAGACAACTGCGTTGGTCCCAGTATTTCAATGAATTTGATTTTGTGGTAACCTTCCAGCCTGGTAAGAAAAACGGTAAGGTGGATGCGTTATCTCGTCAACAAAATATGGACGCAGTGGTAGGAGAGGTCAAGACCATTATTTCTCCTGAAAAGGTTATTGGAGCAATTACTACACAGTTAATTGAGACAATAAAGAGAGGCTTCTCACTGAAGCAGCTTCAGAAGTGGAAGGATAGTCATCCCACAAGATTGGTGCGGAATGGGTTGCCTTACCATCAGGGGCAGTTGTATCTACCCATCAAAGAATTACAGGAAAAGGCTTTATTTTGGTTCTATAAATCCCCTCTGGCAGGTCATGCGGGTCGGAGGAAAATGCAAATTATGTTGGAGAAATACATTTGGTGGCCAGACATGAGAAAGGATGCGGAGAGGTATTTGTTACAATGTGAGAATTGTGCACGGAACAAGGCTGACCATGGCAAAAAGCGAGGGTTACTTCAGCCATTGCCTACTCCTGAAAGAGCCTGGACTCATCTGTCTATGAATTTCTTTACTGATTTACCACCGGATAACCAGTTTGATACAATTTGGGTGGTGGTGGATTTTCTGTCTAAACAAGCTCATTTTATCCCATGTGTGGGAATTCCAGGGGCGGGCAAGTTGGCAGAGTTATTTCTACAACATGTGGTTAGATTGCATGGTTTACCAAAAAGTATTGTCTCTGACAGAGGTTCTCAGTTTACATCGAGGTTTTGGCGTGCTTTCTGTTGGATGTTGGGAATCAACTGTGCCTTGTCTACTAGTTATCACCCCCAAACTGATGGACGGACGGAAAGAGTTAACCAGACGTTGGAACAATACCTGAGAGGTTATCTGGGAGATGGTAGAGACTCGTGGGTACAGGCATTGTGGCTGGCCGGGTTTACATATAATAATACCTATCCTAGCTCCCTGGGTATGGCGCCTAATGAATGTTTGTACGGGCATGAGCAAAACATGAACCCCGAACACTTACCAGATACAGACACTATGCCCGTGTTAACAGTTGCTTTTGAACATCAGGCAGAGAGCACGTGAACATTTGGAAAAGCTAAGAGAGCATATAAAGAACAGGCTGATAAACATCGGCAAGGGAGTCCTCCGTATCATATTGGGGATTAAGTGTGGTTGTCAACAAAAAATGTATCATTAATAGGATCCCGTAAATTTATGCCTAGATTTATTGGTCCTTATGAAATATGTAAATGTGTATCAGACACTGCGATGAAATTACGTTTACCAAAAACTTTATCTGTCCACCCGGTATTTCATGTGTCTTTACTTAAACCTGCAACTCCCAGTATGAAGACCAAACGGCCACCGCCTATTGAGAAAGATGGACAAGAGGAATATGAGGTGAAAAGAATTTTGGATGTCAGGAGGAAAAACAAAGGTTATGGTACTTCATTCAGTGGGTAGGTTATGGACCAGAAGATTGTTCATGGGAACCGGCAGAGGCGGTGCACGCTCCCAGGTTGGTGAAACTCTTTCATTTACGACATCCGACAAAACCTGGTCCTGGTAAGAGGCCTGGGAGAGGAGGTTATGTTAGGAGGAAGAGCATCTGTAGGGGAGGATTGGTCCAAGAGACCCCCCTCGCCTGCGTTTTCTCCCCCGGTGAGGGCAATGGCTCATTGGGCGTCCCCTCATGCCACCCGGGCCCAGGTGGTGGAGGGTTCACCCGCTGGAGACATTGCCCACACGTATTGATTGCCCAACACATATTGACTGCCCACATGTATTAAAATTTAGCTAGGCCCAGAAACCATTTTATTTGGTAAAGATGGTGTGAGCTTGGCGCACTGTAGCGCGGCCCCCACCCTTGGAGAATCTCAGTCATCCCTGTCGGCGCAGCACCCTGGCAGATCCGCTGCGAGCACGTTCCCACGAACAGGACGGACATGAGCTAGCGTAATACACTAACATTGTATCAGTTCACCTCCCGCAGTGTATCATCGCTCCCAGCATGACCCGGCCAGCAGGCCTGGGAAATGAAAAGAACAGTAAAACGGTCATCAAATGGCAGACAGTCTTTATATATTAATGCCAAGACCACTCGCAAAGTATGCTTTCTTCCACAAAAACCCTGTATATTACAAAAGCCTGTAAAATGTATAAACCTAAGAAAGCATGCTTCCATGATATAAGCAATGGCGAGCCCACACCATTGCAGTTGGGTGCTAATAACAAAGGAACGCACCAGGGATCTATTTGTTACGTGTATCACTGGGAAACTTACACTCTATGGGCTTGCGCCATAACTGAACTAATGCTGCTAGAGGACACGTGAAGATGAATGTAACCATACAGAGGGCTTATGTGAAGGATGCACGAGAAGGCGTTTGTCATGTGTGCATGCCTAGGCCCCACATGTGCCACCACCGTCACGAACAGTGGCGGGTTATTTTCTGTGTACTCCACCAATTCTAATTCTACCTCACTTACTGCAAATATATATGCATATAACTAAATACTGTAGTTGTTAAAACATAATGTATGAATAAGGTGCTCAGACTGGATATAATCGAAACGCATCCAGCAAAGTTTAAATGCATGTTTTGTATTGATTTGAATAAGTATCATAGAGTGTTCAAATGTTTGTGATGTCTTTACCTAAAATCGGCAACACACGAGGGAGATACCTTTGTGAAATACGGGCAAGGCCATTCCCCCTCCCACCCTGCGAAGACTGCCAAGGCATGAGAACAAAGACCGCGCCGCACTGCTTTACCTCCCCCAACCAGACTGGAGCCGCTTCAAAGAGTTGTAATCCCCTCTGTAGCACCCAAGGCCGCGGCCCGCCACCTGCATTATTTACAGCTCAGCAGTAAACCTCTGCCTGAACACACGCGCCCCCTTGTAAACCCCACAACCTACCGGACCATCTTAGACTTATGGCCCTGTGCAATCAGGACACCCAACACGTTGACAACACACAGAGGAACATCCATAACAACTTCTAACAAGGCAGAAAGACTTGTACCGCCCGTCCCAGGCTCTGAAGCTTAGCCCCTCGACCTATGGCCCCGGTCAACAGGACACTGGTAACCATGTCCTGACGTATTACCTCCAGACCCCTCACAAGGTACATTCCTCCTGTGTTGCATTAACCTGTAAAATAACCTATTGGAAGATTTACTAAAGAGAATAACACTGTAATGACTGAATGACTGCGGTGTGCATGGCCGAGGGCAAATAAGTCAGGAAAGGCATTCATCTCTGCCACAGGCCGCATTGGCACACCAACACCGCCCGGATGAACTCAAGCCGACCTGCCAGGCCCAGCCCAACCCACGAGGCTGACCAGTGACGTCTTCCAGCCAAGACCAACCACGCCGCAGCAGCACCTATAGTTAGTCGTCGCCACCCAATCCCATTAAACTTGTGCCCCCTATAGTGTGTAGGTTCTTATGACGTTTTTTGTAAATATATACGCCTGTCTTTGCTATTGTCAGACAGAGTGCTCTCGGAGGTTGCAGAGTTCTTTGCATACCCTATTCTGATTGATAAACTCCCATTTACTCTCACCCGCACTCTGTCTTGGCCTTATTCCCATCCTGGGAGAGTCCTTCATTGTCTCTCATTGCGGGGAGGATCGTGCTGGTTGGGGACGCTTGCCTTCAGTGGTGACCCCGAAAGCGTGATTTTTTTTATTATTTCCCGATCCAACATTACCGTCCCCTTTTGGCACGAGAATCTCCGGTCGAAAAGGGATACGCACGGTGAGCCGGCTCCGGGAGGCTGCCCGCCAACGGCGACCGGTACACTAAGAAGTGCGCACTCAATAGAGAGAGGGTACGGGATCCCGGTTGAAAAATCCCCTTTGAGTACCGCTCGCCGGAGCCGGGGCTGACTGTTGAGCTGACGGCGACACTGCCTGGACGGACGCAGTTTCGGAGACTATCGGTTCAAGACGGGCACGTGAGTACTGAGTGCGAGCGATTGTAAGGGGAGCGGGAAGAGAAGTGTAGGACAGGTAACGAAGAGGGAGTACGCAGATCTACTAAAGATCATCTTAAACTTTCTTTGCTTTTTTTTTGCATATGGCCATTAGGATTACGAGGTGAATAAGAGATAAAAGTGACGGGAACCTAGCTCCGAAAGGGGGTGGAAGGCGGCGCCGCATAGTGCTATCTTGACTAGTACTGGGAATATATGAAGAAGTGGAATATGAAATAAAAGTGTTCCGCAAAAGGGGGCACTGAGAATATATTAGTGATCGCTATTACTTCTTTCTTTTCTTTTCTTTAGGGGTAGGGGGAGAATAAAAGTGAGATTAACACAAATTTAGGGAAGAAAAAAAAAAAATAATAATAAATAAGAGAAAAAGAGTCCTACTGGAAGGGGGGAGAACAGGATAACATATATATATATACATGCGCATCCATAGATTCAAATAAGACGGACAGGGACAGCCGGCTAGGGAGGAAAGGGAGGGCAGCTTGAATGGTGAATTGAGTGGTAACAAGAGGTGTGTTCACCTCGTATGTGTCAGAAGACAATCTGATGTTGCGAATGTGTAAAGCGACTATAAATGTATAATAGTTAAATGGTCATGGTAAGTGTGACCGCATAAAACCTTTTTTTTTTAAAGACAACGTTGATACAGTGAAGTGAGTGGGTACCTTTTGATTTCTGGATTGAAATTGTCAAAATAAATGATGGGTTGCTCTTGTATGTGCCCCCCAAAGAGAACACAGTAGAAACTGTGTACAGTCAGTTTTGTATTATACAATCAAAGGGGGGGGGGGAGCCTAAACGAGCCTAACATTGAATGTGAAGTAGAATATATATAAAAAAAAAAAAATAAAAACAATATTGATATTACATTCACATTGGAGTTGCAGACACACATACAGAGACACACAAGCACTAGAAGGGCACAGAGATGGGGGCTGAAACACCATTATCACATATTTGTAAGAATCTCCCAGGGTACGCAGAACGGATTAAGAAATATCACGACCAATGGGTAACTGAGCTGAAAGGAGAGGGGTTACCCCAGATATGGCCAGAGGGAGGGTCATTTGATAAGAGTGTTCTGGATATGGTGATCACATGCATTTGTTTGAAGTACAAAGGAAAGCAGCTGCAAAATAGGAGGGAAATAGTAGATCTTTGGAGGTTATTTGAAGAGATACCACCGCCCAAAACACCAGCATTAAATACTGATCTCCCATCCACCACAGACAATCCACTACTGATACAGAAAGATGTCAAAGAATTGCCAAGTGTAGCGCCACCAGTAGAGGTAATAAGTTTGTACCCGATATTAAACAAGCCAGTACCCGCAGAAGGATACAGTGACCCCACATATGTGCCTCCCCCGACAACTACCACACCCCACCGGCCTACGGCACCCCCACCATATGAAAGTACGAGAGAGCGAGGCCAGGCGAGTACACAAAGGGGGGACATACAGAAGCTCACAGATGATTTACAGTCAAGAGTGTCAATAGCAAAAGACGAGCTCTCAAGGATAAGGGACATGTGTGGGCAAACAGCACTTAATGCTCCTAGATCAGGGCGTGCGTCTAGAGCGCCAAGTGAGAATAGAAAACCTGAAGAGGGGTGGAAAAAAGGTGAGATACTGTTCAGAATTGAAGAAGAACCGACACGAATAATTGAAATAGGGACGCGAGAGGAAGATACCGACAATGATGAAAGGCCTATGGGGGACAGAGAGGAATTACTATGTGACATAAGGGACGAATTAGAAGAAAGCGACAGGTTGAGCATGGCAATGGGAGGGGGGAAGCGAAGGAGAGGATGGTACGTGCTCGATGAGAACACTGGATGATGAATGGACGGGGCGATTAAGGAACAGAGTGGGGAAAATGGCATCACTGGGAACATCAGCAGCCAAAACAGGTCCGGATGGGACGACGAAAGGAAAGCTACAGCTCCCGTTGATACACAGGGGAGGAGGGAGGCCTAACTATATCCCATGGGCACAGATGGATAAAGCCAATTTATTAAAGCTATTGCCCCCGTTGTCAGGAGGGGCAAGTAAGTGGATATATGCCTTTGAGAAACATACTGCTGGGGTACCCCTAGCTATAGGAGATGTGAAAAGTCTGCTCGTGTCAGCAGTGGGCGATCGGGCTGAGAGAATATGGGTAAAAGCCGGTTTCCCGGGAGTAACGTTAGACTGTGACCGACACGATGGGGCCTCCTTTAACACAGTGCGTGCCAGGGTGTGGGATGCCTTACGCGAAACATTCCCAGATACGCCAGACTTACAGTCAGTGATGCAGTGTACAATGAATGACGGGGAGGAGGCTATGGATTACATTTTTCGGGTCCAAGAGATGTGGAGAGCAGAAACGGGTACGCCCTGGTATCAATCGACATCTTTATTTTACTTCATTATAAAGAGAGGGCTCCCAAAGGAAGTGCAGAAGGCGCTCGACAAGATAGCAGGTATTGAAGCAAAGGGATGGCCAGAAATTCAGAGCATAATAGTACACCATTGTAAACGAATCAAGGAGAGGGAGAAGGAGGTGGCGCAGAAAAGATTGGCAGACGAGGCAAAGTTAGTACAGACAAAGTTGGTGAAGGTTGCAGTAGCCGCGCTCCCACACAGCAGAGAGGGAGATGATGAGGAGGAGGGGCTGATAGCACTACAAGGAAGAGTGGCAACTAATTGGGCGGGAACAGGACAGAGGCAGTGGAATGAGCAGGAGCAAGGCGGAGGTCCGCAGTGGCAAGAGTGGACCCCTCGAGGGGGACAAGGTTGGTACAGGGGCCGAAGAGGAGGTGGACCAGGGTACGGGGTACAGGGGGAAACGGATGGCAGGGTCCTAGAGGTGCACAAGGAAGTTGCTGGAACTGCGGGCGGTGGGGGCATTACTCTAGAGAGTGTAGAAGCAGACCCAACAACGGGTTCCAAGAGGTAGAACAGTATGGCCATCCCCACCCGGGAAGCCCATATGGCCTTCCGATGGGACAACAGCAACTGAGAAACCCAGGCCTGGGTAATGCTGGCCAGCAACAGGGACCCCAGTACAGAACACAGAACCACCCACAAAACAATGACAGCGTGCAATACACGCCAGGTAACCCTTTCGCGGTACATGTAAACGGGGCCCCCGCGCCAGCACCTTACAACGGTATGTCAATGGTTTCCGGAAGTGTATTTAATGAAGGGGGGGCAATGGGACACCCCGCATAGGACAGCCCACAGAGAAAACTTGCGTGTCCAGTCCTATCCACCACCTACAGTGCAGCAGAGGAACCATTGGTAGGGGCGCAGATAGGAGACAAGCAATTCATATTCATGGTTGATTCGGGAGCGGAGAAATCATGTGTCAGAGAGGGCCGATTCCCGTTATCTAACAGGAAGTTAGAGAGACGCAGGGGTTCTCTGGGGCTGTAATTGAAGTTCCTTTCACAGAAGCATTGGATGTAACAGTGGGGGGTAAAACTGTAAAGGCACCCTTACTATACTATGAAAACTCATCAGTAAATTTATAAGGGAGGGACCTCCTGAGTAAACTTAACATGACCATATCATTCACCGAGAGAGGAATAGTGTGTTCTACACCCGGAATATGTCCCTTGCGTGCGATGCTGGTAGTGCACGCCTACATAACCACACAGGAAATACGAGGGCTGCCACAAGATGAGGAGATGTTCATTGAAGGGCTAAAAACCTTGGCCCTCATAATTCCAGAGCTAAGAAGCATGGACTGGAGGATTCCAGCGGAATTCCTCTTCCGCCCAATAGTATGTCCCAACGCAGCACCAGGATCAGTGGTATCATTGGACTTGCACGCTGTACAAGTATCTGCGAAAAGGATCGCTGTGATTGGGGTGGACGGAGAAGGATGCGAGTGGCGCACAGTGCTGTGTACAAACGCCAACATCGCCCTACGAGAGGTAACAGATGAGGATCTCTTTTCTGACATAGAAGGGGATGGCGAAATAGTGATGGAAATAGCGATGCCCTGTGACATTTTAATACAAGCCAGGGAGACCCCCGTCCAATTAATGACAGTGGTAGGAGCACCGCCGTCATTTTTTGATGACGACATGAGGTTCGTACCAAACAATTTATGGACAACAGGCCCCCATGATTTAGGGCTGTTGCACGGAGTGCAACCTGTGGTAATAAAACTAAAGCAAGGAGCAATTTTACCCCGAGTTAAACAGTATCCATTGTCCCGCGAAGCTGCAGAAGGGATAAAAGAAACAATAAATGCACTGCTAGCACAAGGGATAATAGTGCCTTCAAACTCCCCATGTAACACATGCATTTATCCCATCAAAAAAGCAAAAGGAGGGTCTTGGAGGATGATACAGGACTTATGCCCCCTCAATGATGTAATTCAGAAGGAGTTCCCTCTAGTCCCGAACCCTGCATCGATACTATGCAGCATCCCGAAAGCGGCATCACATTTCACAGTAGTCGACTTGAAAAACGCATTTTTCTCAATACCCCTAGCTGAAGAGAGTAGATACCTTACCGCCTTCACACTGGGGGGCAAGAGATATGAACACTGCAGACTACCACAGGGATGCTGTGAGAGCCCGAGCATATCCGTCCTGGGAGGATAGCACAGCGGCAGCGTGCGCGTCTTGGAAGCAAGACGACACAAAGCCACAACAGGTTCGATCCCCGGGTCCGCGCTTAGAAACCTCCGAGTGTTTAAGCGCGTTATAAATACGTAACTAAGACAAAAAGAAAAAATCTAATCTTAATCTGTGTTTCCTCTGTAACAGCGCCTCGATGCCTCATGGGCTGCAAGTGCGCTTAACAAATGCAAATAAATAAAAAATAAATAAATATTCAACCGCATATTGCATGAAGACTTGGGAAACTTGTCAGTTGAGAGTACAATTATTCAGTATGTAGACGATCTATTAGTGTGTGCACAAGATGAAGCAATATGTAGAAAAGATTCAACAACGCTCCTAACTTTACTGGCCAACAAGGGATACAAGGTAGACAAGGGGAAGCTACAGTACTGCCTGACTGAGGTCTTATACCTGGGACAGCTCATATCAAAGGATGGAAAGAGAATAATTCCCGACAGGGTAGAAGCAATAAGATCAGTAGGAGCACCCACAACAGTGAAAGATATGCAGAAATTCCTGGGGATGTGCAACTATTGCCGAGCATGGATATTAGATTATGCAGCATACACGAGGCCCCTCCTACAAGCACTCAAGGAAGCACAACAGGAGAATGAAAAAATACAATGGTCAGAAGAGATGAACGAATCATTTCAATCATTGAAAGAGCTAATTTCAAGCGCTCCAGTACTAGCAAACCCCGATTATGGACGCAAATTTTACCTATTCTCACACTGCAAGGAAACACTCATGACCGCAGTACTGACACAAAAAACATCCTTGGGACACAAGCCACTGGCTTACTATAGTGGTACCTTAGATGTCGTGATGCAGGGCCATTTCGCGTGCGAGCAATCACTCGCTGCAGCCGCGTTCGCGATTGAGAAAAGTGCCACAATAGTAATGGGTTGCCCTGTGACATTGTTTGTGGAACACTCATTATTTGCAATACTTGAGAGATCAAAAAGCACACTGACCACACAGCGGGCGACCGCCTACGAGATTATATTGTCCAGTGCTAATATCCATATAGTGAGATGCAAGACAGTGAACCCCGCCACATTCATTACAGAAGCGTGCACACTCGAAGACATGCAGAACCACGATTGCGCAACTTACACAGGAGAAAGAGGGGAGGACACAGTGGTGTGTGAGAACGCTCTAAGCGAGGGGGAAGTGTACTTTGTGGATGGGTCTGCATCAATAGACGTGGACACGGGAGAAAAACACGTTGGCATGGCAGTAGTTAGGTTAGAAGATGGTGAGTATGAAACACTAGTACAATACCGCCTCCCATCACATTACTCCGCACAGGCAGCAGAGCTGATTGCGCTCATAGAAGCACTGCATGCAGCAAAGGGTTGTGCAGTGACAATATACACCGACTTAGCCTACATGACGACGACAGTACATGGAGGGCTAGCAAGATGGGGGCGTAGGGAATTTAGACGGGCAGACGGAACGCCAGTACAGCATGCAGAATTGTTGAAAGAGCTAATTGAGGCCTTACAAAACCCTATTGCAGTAGCAATAGTAAAGTGCCAAGCACATACATCCAACACAGATGTTGTGTCTTTGGGGAACGCGGCAGCGGACGCTGCCGCCAAGGAGGCTTCCTATTTTCAGAAATATGACACAGGTGAGTACATACTTAAGCACAAAAGAAACGAAGAGCCCCCAGAAGGATACAACATGATGCCCATATCACAAATACTAGAATTGCAGGAAGGAGCTAGTGCAGAGGAAAAATTGATGTGGACGAAACGGGGGTGCAGCAAGTCGGGAACAGACCTGCTGTGGCGGCAAAATAACTCAGGCAAAGTGGTAATGCCAATACAGTTACTAGAAATTGCATTTCAACAGTTACACTTCCCTGCACATAACACCAAACAGCACATCGCAGCAGAAATACAGGAAGAATGGTTCGTGCCCTGTCTCCAAGAGCATGTGTCTCGGTTGGCAATGGAATGTACAACATGCCAAATATACAATTCAGGAATGACATTACGTACTCTCCGGGGAACAATTCCTAAACCCATTGGCCCATTCAGAGAGCTGCATATAGATTATGCAGACATGGGGGAAAGGTGTAATGGCGCGCGGTACATGATCGTGGTTGTGTGCCCATTTTCAAGGTGGGTGGAAGCAGGACCCTGTGCGCGACCTGATGCCAAAAGCGCCGCCAAGTTCCTAGTAAGGGAAATGTTCCCGCGCTGGGGAATTTGTGACGTGATTCGCTCAGACAACGGCAGCCATTTTGTAAATGAGCTTTTCAAGGAAGTCACTACATTATTGGGAATAAAACATAAATTATGTTCAATTTATCATCCTCAAAGTAATGGCGTAGTGGAAAAGATGAACGGACTGTTAAAGGGCAGGTTATCAAAACTGTGCTTTTCACTAAAGAAGAATTGGATTTACTGTCTACCCCTTGCGCTATTTGAATTGAGAAATCAGCCAAGCAAAGACCACCATTTGTCCCCGCACAAAATCGTGACTGGGAGACGAATGAACACAGCACACTCTCCACTGCGCGAACACTCAGATGCTCACAGAAGCGCCGCGATATTGGGAGATGAGTTCACAGATTATTTAAGGAAATTGACAAGGGCAGCGCGCGTGATATCAAAGCAACTGTCCCCACCCTTCACTAGAGAAGAGGGTAACGTCACAGAGTCCGTCATGGAGCCAGAGCAACAGCTACAGCTGATGCCAGGTGACTCAATTTATGTCAGAAGCTTTGTGCGTCGGTGGAACGCACCACGATTCCATGGCCCATATGAAGTAGTATTTTGCACGCCCACGGCAGTGAAGGTGAAGGGCTTGAGGTACTGGGTACGCTTGACCGATGTACGTAAAGCATATAGCAATGTACAAGAGGAGGTAGATGAGGAGGCACAGACAACAGCAAACGATGCAACTGAACAGAATGACTGAATATGAACTTGTGTGTGTATATTGGTACTAGATTTGAATGGGAGAATAACTGATAAGGATACTTAAGAAAAAAAAAAAATGTGTTTTCTCTTTTTATCTTGTTGACTTGTATATACTTAACGAAATGACCAAATTATGGCCTGTATACACCCTTGTCTGTGAATACCCCTCCCCGCATCCCCACCCGCCTCCATTCCCCGTCAAATATATATTGGCACTGATGGTGCTAGCAAAATGTTTACATGCATGCACTTAATGCACTTTTATATCTCAAACAGGAGCTTCCATGGCATCTAACGGGCAGCCTGCAAAGGATAGAATTAGTAGAATGAGAGAATTAGTACATGAGAGATGCAGATATTCGTATGAGTGTGGATTATCTGTATGCATCACACTGTTCTTTATGCTAATGTTCGGTCTGGTTACATATTGGTTTGTAGCGTTCATCTCTATCGAGATGAACGAGGGGGGAGGGATTAACAGCACTACTGGCCCAATACAACTACAAGGGCCAATACAAGGGAAGGTGATTTTTTGAGATGGGACGGAACTAAACTTGTATGGGGGTATCATACCACACCATCCAGTACTGTCATCGCACAAAGAAAGAAGTCACAAGGTGGAATGCAGAACAACACAGTGTCTCCACCAGGGGTATCTAATTACAATGCCCACAGTTTAAATGACCGAAACCCGTCTGCCATATCGTGGTTGTATAACACCCCCACCAGCCAGCCTGCCCCCATACTAAATAACTACCTGCCAGATAACGTCAGGAAGGAAGAGGAAAAGCTGCTAGCAATACACGAAATATTATATGATGCATGGGCCAAGGGGGGCGGGAATGAGAAAGGGGGGTCTAGTTTGTCCCTTGCCCAGGGAGTTGGGAAGTACATGAGGAAAAAGAACAACAGACGGAAGAGGGAAGCAGGGAGGAGGAAGTATGATGAGTACTATGGGCTAGGTCTAGATAAGATGGAAGACCCACGACACCCCCACCAAACAAATAAGTGGTATGCAGATATGAGTGCCACAGCTAAACAAACAACAAACGAGAGCTGTTATGTTTGTTCCCTCATCCATCACGCATCAGTTACACCCAAAGTACTGTTACCCAAAGAGTTGCCAATCATAGATGCCCAATGTCTCCTTCATCTCACGTTATGCAGAATTAAGAACACCTTCCAGGCACATGAAGTGACTTTCCAAATGCTGCAGAACGAGAAAACGTGCTACCCAAAACCGGCAGGGGTGGTATGTCTGAAAGAACCATTTTTTGTAATTGAAGGGACACTTTTTTCTGATAACAAGCGGAAGGATGAAGAAGTAGTGTGCAAAGCGGAAGCACTGAGAGGTGTGGCACCGGAGAAATTGCAGTGGATAGAAGAAACATGTACACCAGTATGGAAGGAACACATTTCAAAACTAACTTGGGTAACTGCCATCGAAAAACCTTTCAAACTACAGAGCGAAATGGACTATGAGCTGTTTTTTAAAGGAGAAGTAAGAACCTCCATGGGAACAAACAAGAGCTGTAACAAGACCCTCACCATCCCAGATCTAAGAAAAGGGACTGCGGCCCTTATGGACACGTACTGGGTATGCGGCAACCAGGCATACCTACACCTCCCCCCGTCATGGAGTGGCAGCTGCTCAATGGCCACTCTGCACTCAGCCCTAATGGTGATACCCGAAAGCCACATCGATGGGAGCAAAAGGACACAGGAACGCATGCAGCAAAGTGTGGCTCAACCAACTGCAGAGTCACGAATGTATGTCCTGGCTTCCGGAAGCAAGGGAGAGGTGCTGACCCGTAACAGACGCGCATTAAATTATATATCAAAGGCATCATCAGAACTATTGGCTCAGATCCCAGACAGATATCGATTATTCAGCTCAGCAGAAACATTTTTTGCCTCGCTCGTCTCAAGTGTCCAAGCAAGGGCAAACGCAAAATGGCTCCAGATAACCCGCTGGGAATTGATTCAGCTGGCAAACGACACTGAAGAAGGGTTCAATATAATAAAAGTGGAACTAAGAGCTTTACGACTGATGACCATGCAAAACAGGTATGTCCTGGACTGTTGACGGCGATAGACGGCGATGTTTGCCGAAAAATAGGAAGTGCCTGTTGCACTTTCGTACCTTCCGAAGACGCAGAGAACGTCTCCCTATCCCATGTGATTGAAGCAGTCCACAACCTAGGAGAAAAAATGAAAAAGGAAGGTGGAGCCGAAGACAGTACCTGGTTCGATAACATCTTCTCCTGGGTCCCCTCATGGCTTGGAATAACTGTGAAACTTTTGATGCCAGCTGTGGTGTTCCTCCTTTTAATTTTTTGCCTGTGCCAGGTGGGTCTTCGAGTTTGTGCTAACGCAGTACCAAATGGTGCAATGATGATGGTGACAGTGGGCAACTCACAAGGTACAATGAAAACGATGCAAGAAGCACAAGTACAAACAGGGATAGATAACACACCCAGGTACCAACTGGTGCCTATATACCACGATAAGGATATTGTAGACAAGTTATGGCACACCACCATCAAAGAGCCCCGTATAATAGAATGGGACAAGGAAGTTTGGGTAGATTTAGGAGACGGTGGATGCATATACCTAACGTGTACTCCAGATGAATACGCCAGGAGAGGTGAGAGCTTAAGGGGGGTGTGCAGAGCATGGATGCCCATCAAAGGAACTCCTGCATGGGATGAGGCAGTGATGGACGAAGCAGAATGTAGAAGGATAGAGGATTTAAAGAATTCGTTACTTAAGTAACGAAAGGGGGGAAATGTAGGGGAGGATTGGTCCAAGAGACCCCCCTCGCCTGCGTTTTCTCCCCCGGTGAGGGCAATGGCTCATTGGGCGTCCCCTCATGCCACCCGGGCCCAGGTGGTGGAGGGTTCACCCGCTGGAGACATTGCCCACACGTATTGATTGCCCAACACATATTGACTGCCCACATGTATTAAAATTTAGCTAGGCCCAGAAACCATTTTATTTGGTAAAGATGGTGTGAGCTTGGCGCATTGTAGCGCGGCCCCCACCCTTGGAGAATCTCAGTCATCCCTGTCGTCGCAGCACCCAGGCAGATCCGCTGCGAGCACGTTCCCACGAACAAGACGGACATGAGCTAGCGTAATACACTAACATTGTATCAGTTCACCTCCCGCAGTGTATCATCGCTCCCAGCATGACCCGGCCAGCAGGCCTGGGAAATGAAAAGAACAGTAAAACGGTCATCAAATGGCAGACAGTCTTTATATATTAATGCCAAGACCACTCGCAAAGTATGCTTTCTTCCACAAAAACCCTGTATATTACAAAAGCCTGTAAAATGTATAAACCTAAGAAAGCATGCTTCCATGATATAAGCGATGGCGAGCCCACACCATTGCAGTTGGGTGCTAATAACAAAGGAACGCACCAGGGATCTATTTGTTACGTGTATCACTGGGAAACTTACACTCTATGGGCTTGCGCCATAACTGAACTAATGCTGCTAGAGGACACGAGAAGATGAATGTAACCATACAGAGGGCTTATGTGAAGGATGCACGAGAAAGCGTTTGTCATGTGTGCATGCCTAGGCCCCACATGTGCCACCACCGTCACGAACAGTGGCGGGTTATTTTCTGTGTACTCCACCAATTCTAATTCTACCTCACTTACTGCAAATATATATGCATATAACTAAATACTGTAGTTGTTAAAACATAATGTATGAATAAGGTGCTCAGACTGGATATAATCGAAACGCATCCAGCAAAGTTTAAATGCATGTTTTGTATTGATTTGAATAAGTATCATAGAGTGTTCAAATGTTTGTGATGTCTTTACCTAAAATCGGCAACACACGAGGGAGATACCTTTGTGAAATACGGGCAAGGCCATTCCCCCTCCCACCCTGCGAAGACTGCCAAGGCATGAGAACAAAGACCGCGCCGCACTGCTTTACCTCCCCCAACCAGACTGGAGCCGATTCAAAGAGTTGTAATCCCCTCTGTAGCACCCAAGGCCGCGGCCCGCCACCTGCATTATTTACAGCTCAGCAGTAAACCTCTGCCTGAACACACGCGCCCCCTTGTAAACCCCACAACCTACCGGACCATCTTAGACTTATGGCCCTGTGCAATCAGGACACCCAACACGTTGACAACACACAGAGGAACATCCATAACAACTTCTAACAAGGCAGAAAGACTTGTACCGCCCATCCCAGGCTCTGAAGCTTAGCCCCTCGACCTATGGCCCCGGTCAACAGGACACTGGTAACCATGTCCTGACGTATTACCTCCAGACCCCTCACAAGGTACATTCCTCCTGCGTTGCATTAACCTGTAAAATAACCTATTGGAAGATTTACTAAAGAGAATAACACTGTAATGACTGAATGACTGCGGTGTGCATGGCCGAGGGCAAATAAGTCAGGAAAGGCATTCATCTCTGCCACAGGCCGCATTGGCACACCAACACCGCCCGGATGAACTCAAGCCGACCTGCCAGGCCCAGCCCAACCCACGAGGCTGACCAGTGACGTCTTCCAGCCAAGACCAACCACGCCGCAGCAGCACCTATAGTTAGTCGTCGCCACCCAATCCCATTAAACTTGTGCCCCCTATAGTGTGTAGGTTCTTATGACGTTTTTTGTAAATATATACGCCTGTCTTTGCTATTGTCAGACAGAGCGCTCTCGGAGGTTGCAGAGTTCTTTGCATGCCCTATTCTGATTGATAAACTCCCATTTACTCTCACCCGCACTCTGTCTTGGCCTTATTCCCATCCTGGGAGAGTCCTTCATTGTCTCTCATTGCGGGGAGGATCGTGCTGGTTGGGGACGCTTGCCTTCACATCCAAAGGGTTCGTATGTAGTGGTGTGCCGGCAGAGGAAACAAGACTGCAATTCCCATCATGCTGTGGGAAAGTCTGTAGTTCTGTGTGCACGCGTTGCCAGCTGCTATTGATGAGAGGCAGCATAAATGAAGCAACGGCGCACATGTAGGTGTGGCTTATTTTCGTTATTGAGTGCAGCACGAGCGGAGAGACGGTACGTGGAAGAAATACAGCCAAGCATGGAGAAAAATTAAGGACGGCTACCGTAGGTTCCCTGTGGAGCAAGGAGGGAATGCTGCCATTTGGCAGAAGTTCATGGCGGTCTACATTTCTTCCGAGAGGTCCCACGGGCGTCTCGGAACTCAGATAAGGGCGCTTTGTATTTTCTTACTGAAGTGTGCTCTGTGTTTTCTTACTCAAATGAACGCTGACAAAACGTGTTTACTGTAAATTGCTGGGCCTCATTAGACTTTGCAAAAGAAAAAAACTACAACAAATTAACATTATCCGTTAAAGCTTTACCGTGTGTGAGAGTATGGTTGTTTTCACTCGCACGCACGGAGAAGGGGAAAGGTGTATTCAGTGATTTGCAATCGGACAGAGGGGGTAATCAGTTTAGAACCTCCACAAGGTTTATCAGTTAGAGAGAGGTTTCAGAGAGGCATGATTTTGTGATATGTGTTTGGTGTTGCTTCTACGCGCCCCAGGAGCCATGTGTCTTGTTTCTTCATCCATGGAAAGCTTTCCATTGTCATGTGTTCATTCTGCTTATTGCTATGCTTATGTTTGTTTCATGTACACACGTATCAAGGTGTGCTAAGGTCTGTGTAGGGCTGGTTCAGAAAGGTACAGGTTACTGTAAGAGTCAGGTTAATATGTATGCAGGTTGAAGTTAAGGAGGGTTTTTCCCTGGTGCTTCCTCCTTTCCTATCCAACTTAGGTTTCCCTACACCTCTACCGGTTTTCCTAACTTCCCACACACCTATCCACAACCTCTCCTTAACCCCTCTTCCCCCCATTGGCTGCCACGTGGTGTCCTGTGTTCTCAAGTCAGGCGCCTGTGCCAACCACGGGTGGAGAGTCGATTCATTTGGCTTCGGTGGTTCGTGGGAAAGTGTCGATTACTCTCCTCCATTATTGTGTGCACTCTGACAATATAGTATGACGGAATAAATCTTAGCCTCAGGGGCTTGAATGCATTTATCAAAGCGGAAGCCGGCAACCTTTTGGTAAAATCATCGAAGACCACATAAAGTAGGCCTTAGGCGGTTCTCCACAATTGATAAATGCGCCGATCACTGACAATTTCTCGCAAACATTATCACCAGATAGGCGGATGAGTCCACCACGCTTAGCTTAATCCCGTCTATGCACCAGATATATTTATTTTCATGTTTTGAACCAAAAATAACAATATTAGTTTTATTTAAATTCAATTTTAGACCATTGTTTTTGAAATACTTAGATGCATATGCCAGGCTACTAGCCAACCCCTTAGGAGAGATCTGCATATAGTAGTGAGGATAATGCACCACGTTCAAGCTAGGGGGAAAAGAATCCAACCCAGTTGTGGGTGGTATAAAATCAGATAAAAAGATAATAAATAGAAGAGGTGCAAGTGAAACTCGCTAGAAAAGCCTACGCTGGAGTGGCATCTAACAGAAGTCCTGGTGTCCGAATATAGAATAACGATCAATTGAAGTAATGGAGGCAGGACACCCAGTCTCTTAGGTTTGGCCCACAATAAAGGTCGCTCAATAGAATGAAAGGCATTTGCTAGATCCAGGAAGGCAGCGTGGACAACTCTTCTTCCTATCCTTACATATCTATCTAAAATTATCGAAAGTACAAATGCATGGTTCATTCCTGGACCTCGCCCATTCTTCTTGCCTACTCAAAATGCAGCTAGTATACATTTTGACCAATAGTAAAATAGGGTCATAGCAGAGAGGATCCTGTCTTGAGCCTTTTTAAAAAAATGGTTTTATTAAGCTCAGAGACCAAGAAGAAGGCATCATCCCAGAGGCGGTAATTACATTGAATTGTTTCAATAAGACTGGTGACTGGAGAACAAATTATCCGGACCCCGAGCCTTACCTACTTTAATACCCCCAATTGCCTTCCCCACTTCCTCTAACGAAAAGATGAGGTCCATTTTAGGCTTCAGCAGTTAAAAAGGTTTTGCATCCTCATCAAACATGATCGACCTAAAGTGGTCAGTCCACCCCTCCGCTGATATAGGGCAAACTGAATCAAGCATACCCTCGCGAAAGCCACATGATACCAAATTCCCAAAACTCTTTATGTCTTTATCATATATAGTGGCTTCAAGCTTTTCCCATTGGGATTCATAAAATAATTTCCTCTTTTGGCTCAAAAGATTCTTATACTCTCTCTTAGCCGCATGCCCAGCACCTGCTGTGATGTAATTGGCTCTTGCGTTAACCCATAAAGCAAACATAGCCCTATGGTATTCTGCTTCAAACCACTGAGAATCGGGGTGAACTCATGGTTTTCCCTTTCGGCCTTTCCCAGGGTATATGGTAGCAGGGCGCTGGCACAACCCAGCCATAGAGGACATCAATTTCAAACTGAGCTTTACAGAGGCATCAAGGTCAACCCCCAATGATTGTTCCAGACATACATCCCTAACGGGGCGTAGGCTCTCCAAAAGTTCAGCCGCCCTTTCTTTTGATAACTTTTCTGGATAGTGAACAATGGATACCTTATCCCTAATTGTTGTCGTGAGCTTTGGTCGAGTGCCTAATGGCACCCCATTTCATTCCATGATTAATGGATCATGATCACTCTCCGGTCGTGGACTAACCTCAAAGCTTTTCACACGCACAAAAGAATTGACAATCAAGCAGACCATAGTCTAGCAGAGAGTTACTTCCAGCTCGGGTAAAAGTAGATCCCAGAGGTTCATTGCCCTGTACCCTCCCATTCAATTCAACCATCAAAGTCGCATTTAAAAAGCCATCTAATTTTGCAGCAAATTCCCATGGGTCAAATTCTTATTGCGCCTCGGGATTCCACAGGCAGCTTCGAGCAGGAGCCTATCAGGGGATGCCCCGAGATTGACAGTTTAGCGTTAAAATCACCCAGAATAAGTATACTAGAGTCACCTTCCCTTAATAGATGATCCGACAGCCATTCATTAGGGGATAAAATATTATTTAATTCCTCATTTGGGTGTAGATAAATGTTCGAAATAAGCGGTTTTGAGTCCCCCTCCCCTGCTGCTCTGTGTAATAGATGTTCAGAGAAGTTGGTCTGATGGTGAGGGAATGTGTACTGTTGCCCAGTTGCCAGAACGGCGTACCAGGGGGAAGTGCTTCACTAATGGAAGTTCTTCCGGTAACCATGCCTCCTGGAGGAATAGTATATCGAAGGCTTTTTAACCAGCCTACCCAATCTGGATCTTCTAGTTTATTAGCCACTGCTGCCACCTTCTAGCTCAACAGACAAACTACTGGAAGTACTAGGGCCACGGCAGCTATTCTCACCCCATCCTACTCCCATCCATATTGCCCACGGGCTCTAAATAATTAGCTGCAGCCCGAGGTATATAGGCGGGAGCAGGAGTCTTCCCATAGGGGCTACCCCTAACTGCCTATGCTGTTGTGCAAAGCTATATATTATTTCCTTTGCCTGATTAGAGATATTAAAATTTAAAGAATGTGAGTGAGCTAATGTATATTCCATCTCCTCCTTAGTCAGATCAATAATTAGCCCCTTTGCAACATCAGAATTTGCTAGGGCACCAGACATTTGGGGCTTGGAGTTAGCCAATGGTTTATCCAAGTTCGCATGCGAATACCATGTGTTATGTAGGTGGCAGACTGTGGCCTTTACATCATTTTACACTTCGATCCCTTTAACTGCCAAATTTAAAATACATGTTCTGAGATCCATATTTGTAAAAGAAAACCGAATATTGCATCCCTTACCGTACATGCAGTGCGATAAAATGTGTACGCTCGGGAACAGTTTAAAAGAGATGCCATCCCTCCCAAGCACTTCTGATAAGGTTCTGATTAGCGTACGTTTATATGAATGTTTATTCCCATGCGTTAATCCCTTAAGCATAGGATTACATTCCTCTCAGAGAATCCTCAATGGGGTGTGGACCATCCATGGTCTGGGGTCAGGAACAGGGCTCCAGGGGTACTTCAGCATCATTGCTGCTGCTCGGTGCCTTATTTCTCAAAACCCATATCTGCAGCAGCCAGGGAGAGGCACAGAGGGATTTCCTATCCAGTCGACCTGAGCCTGGGCAGGGAAATTTTGGGTTTCAAAACTAACAATTTGTACAGGAACTATCACAACTGCCTTCTGGATGGTATTCTGACTTAGACTGGCCATAACCCTGTCTTCGCCTATATTGGGGGCAGGGACCGCTTGAGGCTGAGAAATAGTCTGTTTATAGATCCCCTCCGTCAACCCAGACATGGATGCAAATATGTCTAGACACATGTCCATGTAAATTGCGTCCTTTTCTCTCTGTTCCACCAGGTGACGTAATGAAAGGCTCATCTCTTTATAAACATTCGTTAAGCAGTTCACACACTCAGCAAGAAAGTTGGAATTCCGCAAAATCCTTTCTGGGCACCAGGGTCTGCAGAGTCCAGCAATTCTTCATGCACAACCGCAGCAGACCTCATATGATATTCCTCCGGGCTATTCCACTATTCCGCTCAGGGCCATTTTTTCTCGTATCCTCATCCAAGCGAGTATCCAATACTGGTTGAGCAGCAGGGAGACTGTCATTGTAGGATTCTGGCAGCAGTTCAGAAAAATAATCCACTATAATATTCGGTATAGCAGGGATGGTAGGACAAAATGGCTCAGATAGACAAGTGGGAGGGACCTCGAGAGATAGAGGTGGAAGCTAGGACATCTGCGAGAACCTCGCTGCCACTTTGAATTAGTGACCAGGGGTCCAAGGGCAAAATTGGATCCTGGGGAAGAGTTAGCAGATTATCACCAGCTGTGCTGCTACCACCTAAGTTCCGTAGCGAGGTGCAGGACTATCCACATACTGTTCTCATAATGGCGATCAATTGAGGCTTCCACGGCCTCCAAACTGGCTCTGTCCGACATGGCCGATGATATGGGTGATGATATAGATTAATTTGCTGTAGGGAAAAAGCCCCCTTTCCTGCTACTACCCCGCAAACTCCTATCGCCACCTCCACTCCCCTCCACAACCCCCGTGGACAGAGATGAAAGAAGCAGACTTGAAGGGGTGGAAACAGTGCCATTATTTATCTCATTGGATAACATCTGCTCCTCATTATGGAGATTAAGAGGGCTGCTCCTTACCACTTCCAAGGGGCACTGCATTTGTAGAATGCCTTAACAGCTAATTGCACTTGACTTTCTGATTGAGGGTTCCTCTTAGACGTTCAGTGCCTCATTGGGTCCTTCCCGACTGAGAGGTTTACTTGGGTGCTCTATTTATAGTTCTTAGTTTGGTCATCTTGCCTGCAAGCAGCTTGATGTGATGATGCCAAAAAGGGAGACCTCCCCCTGCCTTAGCACCTATGAGGTAAAAGGTGAGGTTGAGGCATAATATTTGTAGGTAGCTCATCCCGTCATAAGGGTCAATCCGACAAAGCCATAAAGACGTCTGACCCCCTGGTCTGAGTTGTCACACCACTCCTCAGAAAAGCACAGTGAAGCGCCAAACAGCAATAGCCAGCGGTCGGTAGCCAAATAGGGTGCTCAAAACAAGAGGCTGACAGCACATGCCAATCCTATCTTATCCCCTTAACAGAGCTTTTACCAGCCTAGCAGTGCTTCCAGCATCTCTTAGCAGGGTGATGCCCCCTCCACCCTACTTCCACCACACATCAGATAAGGCGGGGGTGCAGCATGCCGTCAGGAATACGGGGGCGGGGATAGTGTGTATAAACGTATTCTGCGTTCTGCCTACCACTTGTCGTCTGAGAGTTCTCCTGCACGGTCCCAGTTTCTGCCGCTATTTCTGCAGGGTTGAGCAGGGAGGCCAGAAGGCAGGAAGATGAAGAAGGGTACAGCAAGACCACACATGTCCAAGTGTGGTACAGCACAGCACCTCCGGCAGCTCCTACCAGACCTCCGGTACAGATTCACTCCTAGGAGTTAGAGGAAAGGACCCGGAGCCAAGCGAGATGAAAAGGGATCATCAAGCTGCACTGCACTGTGCTTCATGCTAGCATACCAGTACAGCTACTTCCGACATCAATCTGAATAAAAGATTGACATCTGAGAAGCTTAATTGAAGTCCGGTGTGTGTGATGGTCAGTAATTGCCTGACATAGCCTGACCACTGTATTGGGACGCGTCAGGTATACTGCTCGGGTGTTATCTGTTTTCTCTCATAGCAGGCTGTCCGTGAGAAAGTGTTAGAGTTCCTCGATATGCTACCTGGTAGGATGGGGTAAAGGTGTTATAGGGAAGGGGATGCCGCATCTCACCATCCGGCATCCCACTCCCTGAAGACCCCTCACCCAGATAATTTTCCCACATTGGTCCACCCGTGAAGATCTGCTGTCTAACTTTGACTCCAGCTCTCCCTCTGTCCTCATTCTCCTTGACCTTTCCCCTGCATTTGACACGGTCAACCACGCCATCCTGATTAGTCATCTCCGTGAGACCCTAGGCATCAAGGATCAGGCTGTGGCATGGCTGACCTCCTTCCTCTTGGACCGACCCTCCCAGGTTCAGCTTGAGTCCTTTCTCTCCACCACTTCTCTCTCCACATGTGGTGTTCCCCAGGGCTCTATCCTCTCACCCTGGTGTCTTCAATGTCAATGTCTGGCCCAGTTGGTCCTCCTAATCTCTACCTTATGCTCTAACTTTTAGTATTATGTGGATGACACGCAGCTCTCTTTCAGGCTAGCCTCTGTCTCCTCCTCGCTCATCCCTGTCTATCTATCCGCTATTCCGGCATGGTGCGCCTCTACTGATCTATGCCTTAATGCCAGTAAGACTGAGATCCTTCTCTTTGGGACCCCTGCTCCCGCTTTTCCTCTCTCACTCTGGCTTCCCTCCTTGGGCCCTCTGCCCTCACACTCTTGTGAGGCAAATAAACTTGGAGTCATCTTCAACTCCACTCTATCCTTCTCTCCCCACATCACTGACCTTGCCAAGAAGGCCCATTTCCAGCTACACCTCCTCAGAGGTATTGTCCCTTTTCTCACCTTCCCCCAGAAGCTCATCATCTCCAGAGCTCTGGTTCTCTCTAGGCTGGACCACTGCAACAGCCTCTTTCTCAATCTGCCTAGCTCTACTCTTCACCCTCTTCAACTCATCCAGAACAGGATTGCGAGACTTACCCTTGGCCTCAAGCCCAGGCACTGCATCTCTCCGGCACTGGAATCCATCCACTGGCTACCTGTGGCTCCAAGGATAAAGTTCAAGACCCTCTGCATCGTCCACAAGGCTTAATGGGGCCGTGGCCCTCACTATCGTCAACTCTCCCTTCCTAAATACCTTCCTCCTAGAGCCCTCTGCTCGTCGGAATGGGGGATAGATCTCTCTCCTCTGCAGGTGCCTCTCTCCGCCTTGGGCCAGATCTCCTTAAGTTCCAGAAGCACCCCCAAGACTTTCCTTTTCTCCTCTCTCTTGCTCCCTCTCCCCTGCTAACCCACTCTTGCTCCTTCCTCCATCTGCTGACTGGTTGCTTGGTGTCCTCTGTGTCTACACGGCACCAGCCCCCCCGCCCCTCTGATCAGTCCCCCTGCACTTGCCACCTGGCCCACCTTGCACTGCTGCCTGGCTTACCTGCACTACCTGGCTGGGTTGCTCCCTGTAGTCCCAGCCTTCCTTGCACTTAACCCTGCTGCTCTGGCTGCACTTCCCCTTTACCATCTCCCCTGCACTTCTTGTTTCGCACTTGCACAATCTAAATGACTCTAGGCCTAGTAAAGGTTTACTTTTTTTCTGAAAGGCCTGTACGTGGGCTCAGAGCACAGGTGAGGTGGTAGGTTATTCCACAGTCATGCAGTAATGACTGGAAAACGTGAACACTACCAACCCCCCGACTCCCCACTCTAGTACGTCTGAAGCACTGGGTAGTAAGTACTTGGCTGTAGATTGGTCTGTTAGGCCTTGACAGGTTATTCTTGGAAATCCTTTGTGAAAGGTAAGGCGGTGCAGAGTTAGTAAGGCATCGATGAGCGATCGAGAGAATTTTGTAGTTGATCTGTTTATTGACAGGGAGCCAATGAGCAGCTTTTCTATGAATTGAGACATGGTCACATCTGGAAAGGCTCAAGCAGGCAACAGTGGTGGGTTCTGAGATCTACTAACGCCATCAGACACAAAACTATATTTTGCCTTGACATGAGAATTTGTGACACATTGGAAAATTTGCCATATATGCCCCCTTTGCCAAGATTTCACTTTTATTTTCAAACAGCTACCTTACTTGTCACATTTTCTTCATAAGTTCCCAAATGCTACATATATTTTCTAGTATGCTCAGTTAAGCTGGAAATATGCAAAATTAAGGTGTACCGGTGTCAACAGATGTCGGTTTCAGAATCAGTCTTCGAAAGTGAAGCAAGCAATAAGGTCTCACACTGTAATTTTCAAGTTTTCAAAACAAGTTGTATATTAGTTTCGATACATATGCTGTCATGATGCCTACCCCCGGGCAGGGGAGTTGCATCAGGACCAAGCCTATCAGCTCCGGGAGCAGGCATCCGGATACTTATTAAAACCCCAACAGCCCGTGCTGGGGGCTGTTTGGGTTCAGTCCTGGCGCCTTAGGCGCCAGGCTCATCATAGAAATCAGTCCTGGCGCCATAGGGGACAGGCTCATAGACTTTACTTACCTGATGCAGACCATGCTGCTAGTGAGTCCAAGCCAACGTGAGGCCTGGATGGGACTATTTTATTACAGGGACTATATTTTACTCGGGCCTGGTTCTAGGGAACGTCTTACCTGGAACTACTTTGGAGGCTATTTAAACCACGTCCGAACAACAGCACACGCTTTGTGTTATTCTGCATCCAGCAGCGTAACGATCACTGTGCCTGCAGTCTGCATCCAGTCTTCTGCCACGCCCGCCTCGAATCTGGAGCTCCTAAAACAAAGAGGAAAGAAAAGGACAAGGTTAGAAATTCGAATTCCTCACCTGATTCCGGATCCATCTCGCCTCCGGACCTGGAAAGAACATGATTTCTGTACGCATCGCATCTCCAGCTGCAGCGCCGCGCCATACTCACCAGTCCTCGCAGCATCTTTCGATTCGGTGCTGCCTCCATCATTTCTTCGCCGAACTCCGGCACCTGAGGAACAAAAGAAAACAACTAGGTGAGCCGAGAAAACCAACAAATATAACTCTTATCACCATAGACTTACCTGATTTACCACCGGAGGCATTATTCTATAAATCTCCACATCTTCATGTGCCACACCTGCAAAGAGAGAGAAAACAACAGGTTAAACACGTGCAACATTTACCGGACAGCGTCGGGTAATACAGACTCTTACCTGAGCGCCACCAGCTGCCACGAGGGCATCTTCTCACGATCTCAGCTGCAAGATAAGGAAGGAATGGGGGGACAAGAGTGAAACATCGGACATATTAAAATCTATGAACTTGATACTTACTGGACCTTGCCAGGTACATTAGAATCAATACTCTCCGGAACTCTCCCACGCCTTCAAACCAGTGAAGTAACTGGCATCAACGCGCCCCTGCAATCCATGCAGGATGGAGAGCTCATCTTTCAAGAATATAAGGTGAGATTGCTGGGGGGGCACTTCGGAGGTGATTAGTTGGGAGGACTGTGGGGGGTGCCATCACTTGAATTCACGGGTGGCTAAATCCATCTCTCCACTTGCAGGAGAATACTTCTACGGGTCACGCAGACAAGATTAGGAGGGCCAGTCCAGTCAGTCATCTCTGCACTACGCATCACGTTGGTGGAGACCGCAGCCGTCTGGATCAGACCGATGCCCCTGTGGGAGCCAGGTGAGCGTAACAGAACACGAAGCCTCTCTATAAATCCCCACCCGGGCGTTATGGAAACTTCAGAAACCAACCAACTGGCTCAATTATTGGGGGAACTTAGGGCGGAAGTGCACTCCGCTCGCCAAGAGACTAATGCCCTCAGGAGAGAACTGATTGTCTCGAAGGAGCACACTGACGATCTGGCTAGCAACTGCTGCAAAACCAAGCAGGGCAAACACCTTTGCCAGGACTTGGGGGGAATCCAACTCCTGTTTCAAGTCGGTGCAAGTGGTTTTACCAGGGGCTATTCCTTTAGCTCCACCTGAACGCTTTGCTGGGGACCCAAAAAATGTTTGCCGTGTTTATGAACCAATGTCGCTTGCACTTTTTATGCAGACCTGGAGCTTTTCCGAATGACCAAGCCAAAGTAGCTTTTGTATTATCATATTTGAGTGGCAGTGCAGCTGACTGGTCGATTCCACTAGTCAATCAGGATGACCCTCTTCTTCGGGACTTTCAGGGTTTTCAAATGAGCATGGAAAGACTATTTGCCAGACATTCTCAGGGACAGGCCCTGGATAACGAACATTTATCCCTACGACAAGGTAACCAGGATCTGTTAACCTATATCGCAAACTTTAATAGGTTGGTGGTGGAAACCGGATGGCCAGAGGTAAAACGAATTACACTATTTCATCGTGGACTTCGGGGAGAACTTAAAGATGTTTTGGCCCAAGTTGTGAACCCACCCCAGGATTGCGCAGAATATATAGACTTAGTGGTCCAGTTAGTTTATTTTTAAGTGTTTTTATTGGCATTTATAAACATACAAAGCAATCATTTTGGACTACATCGTACAACGCGTGTATTGTGTGCCAAGTAAGTTTCATAGAACAAGAAAGGGAGAGGGTAAACAACAATAACAACATTGACTGTCCTGCTGTATAACGACTTGTAGTAACTCATGCTTCTTGCGTAGACCCCATGTTCGGGGATAGGGCTCTGCCTCGGGACTCTTGAAAGTGTGTTTTAGCGACATGCTAGGGAGAGATTGTCTGGTCCTTGTAGCGCATTCGTATTTGGTGACCACGGGGGGGTTAATTCATGGAGGTTTATAACTTGTTGAGAAGATCATGTCTCTCAGGAGGGCCTTCCAGGACTCGAGCGTGGAGCTCATGTCACCGCCTCCCCGGCTGTTCCCCTCCTCCCAAGCTCTGGTTTCAGCCATAGTCCACCTCTCCATCTCCCTAATCCAGGGTTCATATCTGGGGCCTGCTGATGATTTCCAGGCCATGGCGATCACTCTCTTGATTAATACGCAAGCTATGCCCATGGGTTTCACCAGGTGCTTGACTTTACTTAGCCTCGGGTACGTGCCAATAGGCACTCCTTGTGTGTCCATTCATACCTCTTCAGTCCAGCTTTCCTGCAGGTCTGTTCGGCGGCCAGTCAGAGTCTCTGAGATTTGGGACAAGTCCAAAACATGTGGATCATGTCAGCCTGTTCGGAGGAGCACCACGGACACGCTGGGTCGGCTTTGTTATTAAACGTGGATATTCTGTGTGGAGTCATGTAGGTCCTGTAGAGGACATTTAGTTGGATTATTCTAAACCTGGCGTTCCTAGATACCTCCTTCGGGTATGCCAGGGCTCTCGACCATTCACCCTCTGTAATTTCTGTTCCCAAGTCGGTCTCCCATTTCTCTTTCAGACGTGCACTTCTTGGGTTGGGCCTGGCATTTATTTGAGTATATAGTCTTGATGTCGGCATCCAGCCGTCACCAAGGTCGTACATTTCCTGCACAAGGGGGTTCGTCACCGGTTCTTCTGGCCACCCGTTCCATTTCGCCTTAGCCACATGTTTTACCTTTTGATACCAAAGAAATTGGCCTGGTGGTAATCCATCCCTCTCCTGCAGTGATTCAAAGCTTCTGAACAGCCCCTCGTCAAACATGTCCCCCCATGTGTAGAGGCCATATTTCTCCCAGCATCTTAGTGTTAGTAAGTCGCCAGGGTTTTTACACAAGTCTGCCAGCAGGGGAATTTCAGGTGCATATGAGTGCTGTAGTCCAAGTAAAGAGCTGACCTTATTCCATACTTGTCTCCCCACTTTTACTACTATGGGTGGATCATATGGCCCAGCACGTGTGTTCCAAATTAGTTCTTTGGGGTGCACAGGTGAGGTTAGTTGGCTGAGAAGGTTCAACTCAGCGGTAGGTTCATCAGATAGCCATTTTGTGAGATGTGTCAATTGGGCCGCCAGGTAGTACCTCTGAAAATCAGGGAGCTGGATGCCACCCTCAGAGCAGGTCAGTGTGAGGACATTCAGTGTGAGTCTGTGCCTGGCCCGTCCCCAGAGAAAGTCTCTAATCAGGGATTCTAGTTTCCTGAAGAAGGATGAGGGAATATAGTATGTTACATTGGTGAAGTAATAGAGGAGTCTGGGAAGTACTATCATTTTGGATATTGCTGCTCTACCCATCATAGAGAGCGGGAGCTTCGACCAGAATTTTATAGATCTGCCAATTCCACATATTGCCGCTTCTGTGTTGTACTCATGTGTGGATAATGGCGTGTGTGAGATAGTAAGGCCTAGGTAACGGAATGACTCCACCCGCCACTGGTTTCCAATGTCAGGAAGCTCTTCAGCAGGTTTTCCTCTTAGTCTGGCCAGTGGGAATGAGCATGACTTATGCCAGCTAAATTTTATCCCTGAATATTTCGGGAAATTATCCAGGACATCCAGTGCCACTGGAGCGCTCCTCAGGGGGTCTCGCAGATACAAGAGAACATCATCTGCATATAAGGAAATAATGTTGTCTGTTCCACCAAAATTAATGCCAGCATCAAAGAACTGCTTCCTAAAATAGATTGCCACCGGTTCCAAACCCAGGATGTACAGCATTGGCGATAGCGGGCATCCTTGTCTGGTTCCTCTCTGGATAGCCCAGGCTCCCGACACTATGGCTCCTGTCTTGACTCTTGCCATCGGGTTGCTGTATAGCACCCTGACCCATCTGATGAATTGTTCTCCAATCCCGAACTCCCTTAGGGTGGCGATCAGCCATTCCCAATAGATCGAGTCAAAAGCCTTTATGGCATCCAGTGAGAGTACTGCTAGGTCTTCATTGCACTCGGTTGTTTGTGCCATTATGTGTTGGAGCCTTCTTAGATTGGCCGTGGTATTCCGTCCTGGGACAAAGCCGTTCTGATCTTCATGTATCAGGGAACCAATCACCCTCGAGAGCCTTTTAGCTAGTATGGTTGTTAAAATTTTACTGTCATAGTTTAGGAGCGCCAAGGGAACATAAGAGTCGCACTCATCAGATGGTTTGCCGGTTTGAGCATTGGGACTATAAGGGTCTCTCTCATGGTACTCGGAAGTGTCCCAGTCTCATATGCCTCCTCGTATACTCTATGCAGTATGGGGGACAGAGTCTCCTCGTAGGCCTTGTAAAATTCCGGGGTGAGACCATCCGTCCCGGGGGACTTGCATGTGGGGAGGGATCTAATCGCATCAGTAATGTCCTCAATCGTGATGGGCTCGCCTAACATATCTTGTTGTTCCTGAGCCATTCTGGGCAATCCGACCTCGGCCAAGGCATCTCTTATGTCGGCCTCGGGGATCTGGACCCCGTGTGCATATAACTCAGTATAGAAATCAGAGAAAACATTGTTTATTGCCTGCTGTGTCCTATGAGTTACTCCCTCCCTGTCTTTGATTTCCTTGAGGACTGGCCTCGGTTGCTCCTTTCTGCATAGCCATGCAAGTATCCTACCCGGCTTGTCTGGTCTAGGGTCCGATTTATCCTGGTTGATGGTCATCTGCAGCAGGACAGTCATAACAATAACAACTAGAAGAAAGTAACTGTAACTAATTCGCCCAGCTCCTGTCACAAGGGTGCAGTGCTCGGGCGCTCTCGCGCTGCCTGTACCCATCCGGGTCTCTTGCACGAGTGGGTGTGTGCTAGCAACAGGCCTGCACTGATCGTCTATGGGTACGTGGTTTGAGTCCATGTACAGGAGGTCAGGCAAGCCCTGCAGTCATTTGGCGTTCTCACATTGTAGTTTTGCTTCAGTGGTGATAGAGCTTCTTTGTGCTTAAAGGTGTACTACAAGTTTCATGGGTGTCTGAGCTGGAGTAGCAAACGATCACCCTTGGCTGGCTTCCTTGTGCTTCACGAGCGTGGATTCCACGGGGACCTCAGCCAGGTTGTTATGCTCCATCCACCTGTTGGCTGCATCCGGCGACTCTAGAAATATCGCCCGCCCCTTGTAAATTACCTTCAATCTGGAAGGGTATAGTAACATGTATTTCAAGTTGAGTTTCCTCAATCTGGCCTTGATCGGGACGAATGAGTTCCTCGCTCTCTGCACCGATTGAGTATAATCAGGGTAGATGGTAATTTTTGAGTTGCCCCGCTCAATTTCACCCCCTTCTCTCGAGAATTTTAATATTACTTCACAGTCCCGAAAGTTGAGAACTTTCGCTATGATGGGGCGAGGGTAGGAGCCTGGGGGGGGGGGGATTTGTTCTGGAGCGATCTGTGGGCCCTTTCTATGGCAAATCCCTGTGAGAGGTTTGCTGTCCCAATTTCTTGCTGTATTAAGGATTCAATATAGGTTGTCGGGTCCGTGGTCTCTGTCCCCTCTGGTATGCCCAGGATCCTGATGTTACTTCGCCTAGCGCGGCCCTCCGCCTCCTCAGACCTTGCCTCCAGGAAGCTCACCTTGCGCTTAAGATCCTCGACCTCCGTCCTCAGGGCCGTTGTTTCCTCAGACATGTCCTTCTGGGAGGATTCGATGATGGTGACACGTTCCGTCAAGTTACGGGCATCTTGCCGTATGAGCTGGATATCTGCCTTAACCTCACCTATTTTCGCGTCAATGAATGATCTCAGGGCTGCGATCGCTTCTAGGACCTGGGTGTGCCTGGCGTCATCCTCTAGGCTATCTCTTGTTGCTGAGCCATTCGGGGTAGTCTGGGTAGTAGGGTGGGGCTTGGCTGTTATGAACGGGTCCAATGTGGCATGTTTAGCTTTATTCCGTGCAGCGGCCATCACTGATACTCTTGGTCTCGTTGGGTGACACAGAAGGTCTAGTGCTCTCCCTCGGAATGATAGTTTGCTTAGTGCTTATTGCTGTGCAATTCGTTTCAGTCCCATGAACAGTGAGGTAGCGCTGCCAGTCTTAATGTAGGACCAGTCTCAAGTTCAGAGGGCGCCCCGTTACTGTGGGACATGTGGCGCTTAGATCTGTGCCTTTCCCCAACCTTTAATGGTGTATTGTGCTGGGGAGTCTCACTGGTGGCATGCAGAGTAGTGGTGCCTGGGCCGGTACCGTATGACATATACACTGGAGGGGGTGCCCTGATGTGAGTCCTTAATGTGTAGTTGAATTACCCCCTCTGAGAGTCTCTTGATGCGCAGGGAGCGCCAATATCATCCCCAGTGCGTGAATCAAGGAAGGGTCCCCACGCACCAGATTAGATATACGTGGGGAGAGCGTAATAGCTGTGATCTGGATGCACCCTTTATCTGAGCACAGCGTCCTGTTTTCGTGGAGATGGGCAGGCGGCAGTAGAGCAGCGGTGTCCTGGGAGGGTGCCGCTCGATATGCACATTGGAAGGGGCTCCACGGTGTGAGTCCCTGGTGTACAGTTGAGTTGCCCCTTCAGAGAGTCTCCTGATGCGTAGCGTGCACCGATGCCAGCTCCAGCGCGTGCCTCAGGGAAGGGCCCCCCCACAGCAGCGTAATTATACACGGGGAGGGCGTAGTTATTGAAATCGGGATGCGCCCGTTACCTGAGCATCAGTGTCTTGCTTCCGTGTCAGTGGGCAGGCAGCTATCGGCCGCAGCCTCAACATTGGAGAAGACCCTGCCACGGGGGGCTGCCCTGACAATGCTCTCTGTTATGTGCCGATCGCGCACCGATTCCTCTCTGCGTGGCGGCGCCACTCCCCAGCGGGCACAACAAGCCCTTAGGCCTTGGGTCAGGAGCCTACACGGGGGCGATTCTCAGGAGCTGCCAGGTCCGTGGTCCGTAGTGTGTGCCGGTCGCGCACCGTTTCCTTGCTGCGTAGTGGAGCCCCTCCCCGGCGGTCGCACAGGGCGGTCTAATCGCTGGATGGCAACTCCTGCAGGGACGGTCCCCAAAGGGCTGCGGGATCAATGGTCCCCTCCGTGTGCCGATCGGACACCGCCTCCACGCCACCCAGCAGCGCCGTCCCCCATCGGGTGCTCGCGACGCTCTGACCATGCGGCAGGGGCCTCCACGACAGTGTCCTCCGGATCTTGCCCGATGCCACAGCGGGCCCCACTGGCCAGCCCACGGGGATGACCGCGTCCCTAGGGAGGCACCGTCCAAGAGGGGAGCCCGCGTTCGACTCGGCTCAGATGTCTCCGGCCTCCTCCGCTAATGAGCGCCTCAGGTCCTTCGGGATGCCATGGCCGCCATCTTGCGGGAAACAGGGGGAGCTGGGCCAGACCTTCGCAGCGTGTTCCTGGACTCCGATTTTCGTCGGAGTTGCATGCGTAGTGTAGATCCCTGCCTCGATCACAGGCAGATCCCGATGTGGGTGGTGTATACAGGCCCCGAGCACCCAAAAACAGGATCAGACTGCTGTGGCCTAGCTGGAGCTTAGAGAGCCTGCGTCCTCACTCCATGGACATCAGGCCACGCCCCCTTAGTGGTCCAGTTAGACCACCGACTTCAGAAGAGAAAGGCTGACCGAACAAAGTTCAAGAATCGGGTATTGGTTAAACCCAATGTCGCCCCCAAAGGAACAGATGCAGCAGGGGGTGTTAAGGGACCCTTAACTCAAAAGGAGAGAGAAAGGAGACGGCAGATTCAATTGTGTCTATACTGTGGGGCCTCGGGACATTTTCTACGGGATTGCCCTCTAAAACCATCCAAGAAAGTAGTCGGAGTTGCTGATAGAAATCCAACAGAACCTGATTCGGGAAACGACCACACCCGACAAGCGTAGAGGTCCGCTTGCCGAGCTTGAAGAAGGACACTCAGACCTTGCACCTAATCATACCAATGGTCCTTATTGATCCAAGGCAGCCATCAGATATGCATGCAGTAAGGGCATACATTGATAGCGGGGCCGTAGGAAACTATATGGACCACAAATTGGCTTCTAGGATGAATCTACCTTTCTGCAAAAAAAACCTCTTCGGATGTCATCACCACAGTTGATTGAACTGAAATTGCCTCTGTGCCTGTAACTCATTCCACCATAGAGATGACACTGCTGGGTCAAGATGGGCATCGAGAGACTATTGTGTTTGATTTAATCAAAGCCCTGGAGTTCCAAATAACACTGGGGATACCTTGGTTGGAAACACATAATCCTAGTATTGATTGGCGAGAGAAGAAAATAACCTTCCCGGATTGTGCACACACACATTACTCGGAAAAAACCTTGAACAAAGGCCTGGCCACAGTCGCTAATCCAGTCGTGCAGTTACCTCAGGAATATCAAGAATTCCAGGATGTTTTTCAAAAACAACAGGCAAACACCTTACCACCTCACAGATCATACGATTGTCAAATCGACCTCATACCCGGTGCACAACCTCCATGCAGTAGGATCTACGCCCTTACGGAACCAGAAAACCTTCACCTACGACAATACTTGGATCAATACCTTGCTAATGGCTTCATTCGTCCATCCAAGTCCCCTGCATCCTCAGCTTTATTCTTCATGCCTAAAAAGGAAGGTGACCTCAGAATGTGTATAGACTACCGCGCATTAAATCAGATTACGGGGAAGAACCGATACTCATTGCCTCTGATCCCCGAATTACTAGACCAAGTAAAGGATGCTTGCATCTACACCAAATTAGATCTCCGAGGGGCATATCATCTGGTGCGTGTAAAGAAAGGCGACGAATGGAAGACTGCCTTTCGCACCAAGTACGGATTATTCGAATATCAGGTGATGCCCTTCGGGTTGTGCAATGCACTAGCAGCCTTCCAGTATTTTATGAAAAATGTTCTTAGTGAACTCATTGACGTCTGTGTTGTCGTATACATAGACGATATTCTAGTGTACTCCTCCTCAGAATCAGACCATGTTAAGCACTTGCGTGCAGTCCTTGAGAAACTACGCCAGCACAAGTTATATGCAAAATTGGAAAAATGCATTTTTCATGCTATGGAAGATGAATTCCTTGGACTCTGGAAAGGTGGACGCAATTCTCAAGTGGCCATCACCCAGTTCAGTTAAAGGGGTACAAAGCATGCTCGGATTTGCTAATTTCTACCGCAGATTCATTCCGGATTTCTCACATGTTGTACACCCTATCACAGCACTTTTGCGAAAAAACAAACGCTTCTTGTGGACCGAAGAAGCTGAAAAAGGCCTTCCAAGAGCTGAAAGCGAAATTCACGTCTGCACCTGTCTTAAAGCATCCACGCCCTGAACTTACATACATAGTTGAAACTGATGCATCCAGTTTAGCCATGGGAGCTGTCCTGTCCCAGAAGGATCCTGAAACCGGTCAACTTCACCCAGTAGCATTTTGGTCCAGAAAGTTCTTGGCACCCGAGTTAAACTATGCGGTTACCGATAAAGAGTTATTAGCTATCAAATCCACCTTCAAGGCTTGGTGGCATTATCTTTTCGTTGCCAGGCATACCATTACTGTAATCACTGATCACCGGAACTTGTAGTATTTAAAAACAGCCAAAGCCCAATCGTCTCGCCAACTTCGATGGGCATTTTTCTTTGCCGAGTTCGATTTCGTGATCACTTATCGACCAGGCTGTAAAAATGGCAAGGCAGATGCCTTATCCAGAATAGGGATGGGAGAAGCATATGCGAACCCGGAACCAGTGCCTATAATTTCAGAACAAAGAATTCTTGGCATAACTACTCTACAGACACTAGAGGATATTCAGGTAAAGATCCAACAACTCTTCGATCCAACAGCCCTGCAGGACTGGGTAAAGAAAGGCCCGGACTACTCAGTCATCAATGAACTACCTTATTATCAAGGGCCACTATTTCTACCACACAAGGAACTTCAAGAACTAGTCATCTCCAATTATCATGACACCCTGATGGAAGGGCACCCAGGTATCGCAAAAACTGAAGCTAAAATTAAGAGACCATTCTGGTGGCCCACCTGGCGAAAAGACGTAAAGTCATTTGTAATGTCTTGTGGCATTTGCGCCCAAAACAAAAGTCAGAAGAAAAAAACAGCTGGCCTTTTACAATCTTTGGATATTCCACCTACACCATGGCACACCTTATCTTTAGACTTTATTACAGATCTACCTCCATGTAATGGATTTAACACCATTCTAGTTATTGTGGATCTTTTTTCCAAGATGGCCCACTTTATTCCTTTAAAGAGATTACCTTCTGCTTCAATTCTGGCCAAGGAGTTCCTCGAAAATATTGTTCAACTACACGGATTTTCTTCCGTATTGGTCTCTGACCGAGGAAGTCAATTCATTTCACATTTTTGGAAGAAATGTTGTCAAATGGCGCAAATCGACGTGAGGTTATCAACCAGTCACCATCCCCAGACCGATGGTCAGATGGAGAGGACCAACCAGACCCTTGAACAGTACCTACGTTGCATGCTACACCAGACCGAAAGTAATTGGAAAGATATTTCATGGATTTCCGAGTATGCATACAATAACTCTGTACATTCAGGAACCGGACAAAGCCCCTTTTATACCATATTTGGACATCACCCTCGAACCTCAGAACTAGATTCGCCTCAGCATTTAGAAATGCCTGCAGTTAGTCATTTGCACTCTCCTATTACACAAGCCTTTAAGTAGGCAACAGAACATTTGAAACGTGCAAAAGAGAAATATAAGAAAAATGCTGGTCAACATAGAAGTGAAACTCCACAATACCAGATTGGGGATCAAGTTTGGCTGGCTACAAAACACATACCTCTGAAGGGAACTCAGACTTTTAACCCTAGATATTTGGTACCTTACACCATTAAGGCCATTATCAACCCGGTGGCCGTCAAATTGGAATTACCCTCTAACATGCGAATTCATCCTGTCTTTCATGTTTCACTTTTTAAAACCAGTTCAACCAGGAACAAGATTAACCAAACCACCCGACGCCATCTTGATAGATGGAGAACCTGAGTTTGCGGTAAAAAATATCCTGGACTCCAAGATGGTTAAATCAAAACTTTTTTATTTAATCGATTGGAAGCCTATGGACCACAAGAAAGGTCATGGGAGCCTAGTGACCACGTTCATGCACCTCGGTTGGTGAAGAGATTCCATCGGGACTTCCCAGACAAACCAGGGCCTAGGGGAAGAACAACTTTAGGAGGGGCCTTGGGGGGAGTGCTGTCATGATGCCTACGCCCGGGCATCAGGACCAAGCCCATCAGCTCCGGGAGCAGGCATCCAGATACTTTTTAAAACCCCAACAGCCCCGGATGGGGGCTGTTTGGGTTCAGTCCTGGCGCCTTAGGCGCCAGGCTCATCATAGAAATCAGCCCTGGCGCCATAGGCCCCAGGCTCATAGACTTTAAATACCTGATGCTCATCTTTCAAGAATATAAGAGGGGGCACTTCGGAGGTGATTAGTTGGGAGGACTGTGGGGGGTGCCATCACTTGAATTCACGGGTGGCTAAATCCATCTCTCCACTTGCAGGAGAATACTTCTACGGGTCACGCAGACAAGATTAGAAGGGCCAGTCCAGTCAGTCATCTCTGCACTACGCATCACGTTGGTGGAGACCACAGCCGTCCGGATCCGATCGACGCCCCTGTGGGAGCCAGGTGAGCGTAACATGCGGTACACTCCATCTCCACCAGTGGTGGGTCCTGAGATGTACTAACATCATCAGAAACACAAAAACTAAATTACTGAAATCTTCATAAATGTACCATATATGACCCTTTTGTCAAGATGTCCATTGTCTTCAAAAAGGTGCGTTGCTTGTCAAATCTTCTTCATAAGTTCCCAGGTGCTATATATAGTTAGGTTACTCTAGGTTAAGGTGTACTGCTGTCAACAGATGTTGGTTTCAGAATCATTCGTCAACAGAGAACCAAGCAATACCTTTTCAGACTGGAATTGTCAAGTTTTCAAAAAAGCAAAAAATGTTGTATACATAGGTTTGATGCATATGCGGGATACTCCATCTAGACCAGTGGTGGGTTCTGAGGTGTACTAACACCATCAGAAACACAACTATATTTGGCCTTGTCATGAGAATTAGTGACATCTTTGAAAATGTGCCATATATGACCCATTTGCCAAGATGTCACTTTTTAAAAAAAATTTTAAAAGCTGCCTTTCCGGTCAAATCTTCTTCGTTATTTCCCAGATGCTACATATATTTGCCAGTATGCTTAGGGTGAAGGCATCATGAAGTAGAAACAGACAAGAGATGCATAGTTTGGGCTACAAACTTTTATTAAATGAAAAGAAGGTTGGGAAAAAAGGCCTAACTTGCTCTATTCTAAGGGAAATGTCCCTGCCTCACCACAATCGAAGGAAAGTCTGTGTCAGGATGTCCAACTTAAAGGAATGGTTCAGTCAGACATTTTTATTGTCCCTACGGGTCGGTCATGTGTTTTTAAGCCTAAGTCGGTCGATCGTAGAAAAATGTCCTATGGACCTTACCCGAGTTTTCGTCTACTAAACACACGCGAAAACAGGCACCAGGGCGCTGCCATTTTGTGATAATCCTATCACTTGCCCCATCACCCTGGCTGACCTGCTTTTGCAGCACTAAATCATATCCCCCGCCCCTGACCCTGTCATCAGCAGACACGTACCGCCCATTTGCCAATGCCAAAGCACGTCTTGTGTCAACAATCGCTGCGCTTCAGCTAATGACATGTCGCCATGGAAATGGCAGGACGCCTCTTTACTCAATAAGTATAAACAGACCGTTTGACAACACACAGCAGCAGATTTTCGATTCCATTCCTCTCTCTGTGTTACTTTGAGTATTCTGTGACTCGTTTCTGTGTTCTGGTCAGCTACCTTCGTCGCTTGTAGCCCGTGTGAACAGATACCTGTACCATCGCTATAAATTATTTTAGTTTGTTTACCACACAATGGCTACAATGATGCCCTACATGTACGAGCCCGAGTATACTGAGGAGGAACTACTGGAAAGGGAAACATGCGGAAACGATGGGGCTTCGGACAGAAGTTGGCAGGACGAATCAATGGATGAAGACCCTAGACCTAGTCGCATAGACGGTGTTACCACCTGGTGTACATGCAATCGGTGCAAGCTAATGCCAACCGAGGACGAGAACTGCTGCTGCTGTGAAAACTCTGGATGCGTGGCCTACATTTCGGAAGGTGAGCCACGGCCGCAATGCATCACCGAGATGCCAGACTTCAGGGCAGCCTGCCTCACACGGTCCCTGTTGAGGATAATGATGGTGCTTATGCATGAACTTCGCGCAACTGTTCGTCCTCGTAATCCGAGTAACGAGTAAGTATACTCTGGTTGTGATGCCACTACTATTTCATGGTCATCTCCTGTATTCAAAATTACATCTACATATCATTGCAATGCAGGGAAGTCGTTCAATAGTGTGCAGTGTCTAGATAGCATTTGTCCGAGCAGAAAGCCATTAGTTACAAGAATTGTCATTGACAAAAAAAGGTTTAATAAACGTATCTTGGTCATTTAAAACAGTTTGTATCATTCTTTTTCACAGGTGGTACAGGCTGGTGGCCTATTGTTCTTTTACATGGTGGCTTCACGGGAGGCTTGGACACCACGTTCGAAGAGTAATACCCGCCAGTGTCGTTGGTGCCATAAGACAAACTTTCCCCAGTGACAGCGGTCAGTACAGGGGATTTTCCCTCGCTGTGCTGCAACCTGACCTGTACAATGTGTAAAGTTTAGTATTTTTGTGCCATCAAAATAAGAAACAAAATAAAACACAACATATATTTTAAGAACGGTTGTTTCGATTTTTTAAATGGTTCAAGTGTGTCTCCATTCAGCAGTTTTCCAGTGCCTTGTCAGCATGCCCCCGGCCCATCCATCCCACCCCCCTCTGTCAAAGACATTTCACACCAGTGGATGTGCGCTGCCATGGGGGGCTGTCAGGGGCGCAAACGGCCAAGGTGCCAAACAGCATGCACACTTCAAAAGGTATCCCACGCCCAGGAACCATTGCTCACATGGTGTCATGCGCAGTAGGAAGGTCAGGCACACCAGGCACACCGCCTTACAGAACACTCATACCCGCGGTGATTCTCTGACACATAACACAGCGAGAATCTCCAAGTCACAGTCAGCCCTTCACATGATCACACTACCTGTGGTGCGAGGGAAGCGTCACCAACTTCCAGGCTCTGTCAGAGGGCGATGCTATTTGTTTCCTCATTTCCGCTGGCAACTGCCATGGAGATTGCGAGAGGGCTGGAGCAAGCGTAATCGACGACAACTGCTTCCCGGTTCCGGGCCGAACTCTCGGTCACGTGCCCTGAGCTCCGCTCATGTGATCCGGAGTCGGCTGTTATAAAAGCGACGCACTTTGAATCACTCCTCGCTTCACAGCTGTTTCGCGACACTGTTTGGCGTCTTCGATTCACGTTGGATTCATTTGGTTACAGATCTCAAGCTTACGGATTATGGACTGGGTTGTTCTTGTTCCTTGGATTTGGCGTTTGGTTTCTGCTTGGATTTACGGACCTTTTGACTTTAGCTCAAGTTTAACGGATTGATTGGATTACCCTTATCTGCTTTGTCAAGTATTCTACACTCTCCAGAGTTCCTCGAACTGCTACGTTACCACAGTTTTCAGAATACTTCCAAGAATCCTCAGGTGGTAGCCAGCGCTGAGTTTCTGGTGTCTTGGCTTTGAAGGATTTCCGACGCTTCCCTGCACCACAGCCTCAGAGTTACTGGCAGTTAGAATATAACCCTTGGGTAAGCCCTATTTCAATAACACTTACATTGTTGACAGTACTGTGTTTGTTTGTACTAATACCTAATTCATTCCACAGCTCTTGGGTCCTTGGTGGCGTCTGGTCCTGCGAAACACCTGTGGCCTCAAGGCTCGCACGGGGAGTGTTTTTTTCTTCTCTCTGTGTGGAACTTGGGGACAGAGGCCCATATATTCTTCACAATGAGTCAAGTTACGACAGACTGTGAAGCCGCGGATTGTGTTGAATATGGAGGCCGCAGCCGACGACCCCGTGGCTGCATTGGTACAGGCAATCACAGTGTTGAGGGCGGATATGACAGCTGCCAATACCGCCATACATCAGCAGTTAGACCTCATCCAAAGTACTCATAATCCCTTACCCGCTGATGCAGAGTTTGGCGATTTGGTGGCGGCCCCACCAGCAGTAGCGCCACCTATTGTTCCCACTGCAGCACCTCAAGTTCCCGTATTGGTGCCCACGCCCTTTCCTTTGGCTGCTCCAGAAAGATTCCATGGAGATCCCCGAAAGTTTAGTACATTCATAAACCAATGCAAATTGCATTTTCTTTGTAGACCTCAGGCTTTTCCCGATTCCACCAAAAAAGGCAGCATTTACATTATCTCATCTAGCTGGTACAGCTGCAGCCTGGGCAAACCCATTACTGGAAAACAACAGTCCTGTTCTTTATGATTTTGACTTACTAGTCACAGAAATGTCTCAGGTATTTGACACATGCCACAAGGCCCAGTCCCGGGATCTTGGGTTATTGGAATTATCTGAAGGAAAGGGTTCACTCATAGAATATATTGCCCGATTCAATCAATTGGCCGCTGAGACCTCTTGGCCTGAAGCAAAGAAAGCAGTGGTGTTTTACAAAGGACTCAGTAATTCCATGAAGGACGCTATGGCTGTCATACCCTCTCTGCCCACACAACATGTTGAACTAGTTGACCTCACCCTACAGATAGACGCACAGCGTTCTGAACGTAAAAATGAAGCAGGGTTTCCTAATACAGTTCAGACCTCCTCTTCCACAGATACAGGTGGTGAACCCATGTAGATAGGCGGAATCCGCAGTCCGATTTCCCAAATCGAGCGAGAACGCTGTAGAACTGACAACTCCTGTTATTATTGTGGCTTAAACGGTCATTTTGTAAGACCTGTCCTCGGCGTTCCAAGACTAAAAATTTGGTTTTTCGGACTGCTCGACCCTAGATTCGAGGGCCGGATCGAGCAGTTCATCCACTCCCTCGGAAATGATACCTGCTTTTGGGAGGGTTAGGCCAGTGGTGGTACAGGCTACTTTGAAACCCACTCCAGAGGTCACTCACAAAGTTTCTATTGTTATTGATTCAGGTGCCACTGGCAATTATGTTGATATAATATTGGCTAAGTCATTGAATCTACCCCTGGTTACCAAGCACCACCCAGACCTGTACATGCAGTTGATGGCACGGCATTGATTTCCGGTCCGATCAGACAACAAACTGCCCCAATCACCATGAATATACAGAACACCCATCAGGAAGTGATTTCCTTTGACTTAATCTCGACACCACAGTTCGGGTTGATATTGGGTATTCCGTGGTTGAAACAACATAATCCCCTGATTGACTGGAAGTCTGGGCATGTTCATTTTGAGTCGGAAATATGTCAACATTTTTGCCTCACCGCACCCGAAGGCATTGATTGACCCCCTCGTGCTTTGGGGCCATAGCACAACTCACGTTGAACGATGACACTTCTTCTTCATTATCAGAACCACACTTGGTGGGGGTGGTTGTAACTGGCATTCCTTCTGAATACCAAGATTTTCAGGAAGTTTTTGATAAGGGTTCTTCTGAAATTCTTCCTCCGCATCGCCCTTATGATTGTCCTATTGACATAATTCCTGATTCCATCATGCCTTCAGGGCGCATTTATTCACTATGTCCCTCGGAGGAACAAGCTCTCAAGGATTACATCCAAAAGGCCCTAAAAATTGGTCACATACGTCCTTCTACCTCACCAGCGGCCAGCCCTATTTTTTTTGTTCCCAAAAAGGAGAGCGATTTACATCCTTGCGTGGATTACCGCCGCTTGCATTCCATCAACATAAAAAAACGGTATCCTATCTCTTTGATCACTCCATTGTTGGATAGATTAAGTCACGCCACTGTCTTTACAAAACTCGATCTCCGTGGAGCATATAACTTGCTTATGATTCGTCCCGGAGATGAATGGAAAACTGCTTTTTGTACTCGGTATGGGCTGTTCGAGTATGTGGTTATGCCCTTTGAGCTTGGTAACGCCCCCGGCACATTTTAACGGTTCATGAACAAGATATTCCATGACTTGCTGGATGTATGTGCAGCGGTATATCTAGATGATATTCTTATTTTTTCACAAAACCTAAAGGAACACGTGACACAAGTCCACAAGGTTTTGTCCCATCTTCGCTAAAATTTCCTTTTTGCTAAACCTGAGAAGTGTCAGTTTCATACTGACAGAGTGGAGTTCTTGGGATTCCATATTACGCCCGGGGGTCTATCCATGAATCAATCTAAAGTTCGTGCTGTGTTGGATTGGCCGAAGCCCAGTAATCTTAAGGCATTACAATCATTTCTGGGTTTCTCAAATTATTACAGGCGTTTTATTCAGGATTTTTCCTCCATTGTAACACCCCTGACTGCACTGACCAGTCCCAAAGTGCCTTTTGTATGGCTAGAAGAACATCAGACAGCTTTTGACGCATTAAAGACAGCATTTACTACTGCCCCCGTTCTGAAACATCCCGATCCAGAACTCCCTTTCATAGTGGAAGCAGACGCATCCTCATTTGCCCTTGGCGCAGTGTTATCCCAGCATTGCCCTTATTCAGGTCAATTACATCCAGTGGCCTTTCATTCCCGAAAATGTTCCCCTACCGAAAGCCATTACACTGTCACGGACAAAGAATTATTAGCCATCAAAGATGGCTTTCAGGTTTGAAGACATCATCTATTAGGGGCCAGATATCCTATCATGGTATTCACAGATCACTGTAATATCCAGGACTTAGCCTCACTCAAGTGTATCAATAGCCGGCAGGTGCAATGGCATTTATTCTTTGCGGCCTTCGACTTCCAGATCAAACATAGATCAGGCTTGTCCCATGGAAAGGCAGATGCACTATCACGTTCCCCTGGCGGAGTATCCCTACCTGTTTTTCCAGAAACTCTATTAGACCTGGGTATCCTGTCATTTGTCTATGTAAACCTCCTTTACCACTACTGAAATCGATTCAAACATGGGTTTCACTACATCCTGAACAAGTCTCAGAGTGGAATCCAGTGTTTCATGATGGTTTACCTTTCATCCAGAATAAATTATGGTTACCAACAACAGAGACCCGCAACTTTGCTCTGGAATGGTCCCATGACAGTGCTATTAATGGACATACTTGACAAAAGAGGACGTTGGATCTCCTCAAACGCTGGTGTTGGTAGCCATCCATGAAACACGATGTTGAGGGCTATGTGAACACATGTGCTATATGTGCCCAGTGTAAGCATCGTCGGGGGCGTCCAGTGGGCCTTTTACATCCTTTGCCTGTACCCCCTCGACCCTGGCACACAGTGTCGATGGATTTTGTAACAGATTTACCCCAAACCAAGGGCTTCGACACAGTTTGGGTGGTGGTGGATTCTTTTTCTAAACTTGCTCGATTTATTCCTTGTTCTGGCATACCGTCCACCCCAACCCTGGCCAACCTATTCTTTAAATCTGTCTTCTGTCTTTTTGGGCTACTCACGGTTATCATCTCGGACAGAGGGCCGCAATTCACGTCTCGGTTCTGGCGGGCGCTCACAGATATCCTGGGTATTTATTCCCGTTTCTCATCGCCTACCATCCAGAAACGGATGGCCAGACTGAGAGGGTGAACCAGGCCATGGAACAGTATTTACGCTGTCTTATCTTACAGCACCAACAATCATGGTTAAATGTCCTACACCTTGCTGAATTCGCTTACAATAACTCCTTGCACACCTCCACTGGTTCTTCTCCCTTTTATGTTCTGTATGGTGTAGGGGAGGACTGGTCCAGGAGACCCCTCTCGCCTGCGTTTTCTCCCCAGGTGAGGGCTATGGCTCATTGGGCGTTCCCTCATGCCACCCGGGCCCAGGAGGTGGAGGGCTCACCCGCTGGAGACATTGCCCACACGTATCGATTGCCCACACGTATCGATTGCCCACACGTATCGATTGCCCACACGTATTGATTGCCACACAAGTTTGGCTAGGCCCAGAAACCATTTTTTGTCCGGTAAAGACGGTGTGAGCTCAGCGCACTGTAGCGCGGCCCCCACCCTTGGAGAGTCTCATCCCTGTTGCCGCAGCACCCTGGCAGATCCGCTGCGAGCACGTTCCCACGAACAAGACGGACATGAACTAGTGCAATACGCTAACATTGTAACAGTTCGCCTCCCGCAGTGTACTATCACTATCAGCATGACCCGGCCAGCAGGCCTGAACAATGAGAAGAACGGTAAAATGGTCATCTAATGGCAAACAGTCTTAATATATATGTATATAGTAATGTCAAGACCACTTGCAAAGTATGCTTCTTCCACAAAATCTCTTATATTACAAACGCTTGTAGAATGTATTAAAATGAGAAAGCATGCTCCCATGATATAAGCAATGGCGAGCTCACACCATTACAGGTGGATGATAATAATAAAGGAACGCTCCAGGGATCTGTTTGTTGCGTGTATCACTGAGCCGCCTACCTCCCTTGGTTTTGCGCCATAACTAAGCTAATGCTGCTAGAGTACACGAGAAAGCGAATGCAACTATACTATGAACTCATGTAAAGGATGCGCGAGAATGCACTTATCATGTGTGTATGTCTAAGCCCCTTATGTGCCACCACCGTCACGTACGGTGGCGGGTCGTTTTCTATGTACTCCACCGACCCAACTACTACCTCATTTACTGCAAATGTATATGCATGTAACTAAAATACTGTAGCTGCTAGAATATAATGTACAAATATGGTGCTCGGACTGGGTATAATCGAGACACATCCAGCAAAGTTTAAATGCATGTTTTGAAGCGATTTTGAATAAGTATTATAGAAAGTGTTCAAATGTTTGTGATGTCTTTACCTACATTCAGCAACACACGAGGGAGATACCTCTGTGAATGCGTACAAGGCCATTTCCCCCTCCCACCCTGCGAAGGCTGCCAAGACATGAGAACAGAGGCCCGCTCTGCGCTATCCCACCTCCCCCGACCAGACTGGTGCCGCTTCAAAGATTCATAGCCCCACTGCAGCACCCAAGGCCGCGACCAGCCACCTGCATTATCTACAGCACAGCAGTAAACCTTTGTCTAAACTCATGCGCCCCCTCGTAAACCCCACAACCCACCGGACCGTCTTAGACTTATGGCCCTGTGTAATCAGGACACCCAACACTTTGACAACACACAGCGGAACATCCATAACAACTTCTAACAAGACAGAAAGACCTGTACCACCCGTCCCAGGCCCCGAAGCTTAGCCCCTCGACCTATGGCCCCGGTCAGCAGGACACGGGTAACCAGGCCTCGATGTATTACCTCCAGACCCCTCACAAGGTGCATTCCTCCTGTGTTGCATTAACCTATAGAATAACCTATTGGAAGATTTACTAAAGAGAATAACACTGTGAATGACTGAATGACTGCGGTGTGCATGGCCGAGGGCAAGTAAGTCAGGAAAGGCATTCATCTCTGCCACAGGCCGCCTCGGCACACCAACACCGCCCGGATGAACTCAAGCCGACCGGCCAGGCCCAGCCCAACCCACGAGGGTGACCAGTGACGTCCTCCAGCCAAGACCAACCACACCGCAGCAGCACCTATAGTTAGCCGTCGCCACCCAATCCCAATGAACTTGTGCCCCCTATAGTATGTAGGTTTTGATGACGTTTTTTGTAAATATATACGCCTGTCTTTGCTATTGTCAGACAGAGCGCTCTCGGAGTTTGCAGAGTTCTTTGCATGCCCTATCCTGATTGATAAACTCCCATTTACGCTCACCCGCACTCTGTCTTGGCCTTATTCCCATTTTGGGAGAGTCTTTCATTGTCTCTCATTGCGGGGAGGATCGTGCTGTTGGGGGACGCTTGCTTTCAGTGGTGACCCCGACGTGATATTTATTCCTTCCTAACTCCTTATAACCGTCCCCTTTTGGTACGAGAATCTCCGGTCGAAAAGGGATACGCACGGTGAGCCGGCTCCGGGAGGCTGCCCGCCAACGGCGACCGGTACACTAAGAAGTGCGCACTCAATAGAGAGGGGGTACGGGATCCCGGTTGAAAAATCCCCTTTGAGTACCGCTCGCCGAAGCCGGGGCTGACTGTAGAGCTGACGGCGACACTGCCTGGACGGACCCAGTTTCGGAGACTATCGGTTCAAGACGGGCACGTGAGTACTGAGTGCGAGCGATTCTAAAGGGAGCGGGGAAAAGAAGTGTAAGACAGATAACGAGAAGGGGGGGGTACGCAGATCTTCTAAGGATCATCTTAAATTTTCCTTGCTTTTTCTTTGCATATGGCCATTAGGATCAAGAGGTGAATAAGAGATAAAAGTGACGGGAACCTAGCTCCGAAAGGGGGTGGAAGGCGGCGCCGCTTCGTGCTATCTTGACTTGTACTGGGAATATGTGAAGAAGTGGAGTATAAAATAAAAGTGTCCAGCAAAAGGGGACACTGAGAGTACATTAGTGACCGCTATTACTTTTTTCCTTTCTTTTCTTTAAGGGTAGGGGGAGAATAAAGAACTGTGATTAGCACAAACTTAGGGAGACAGTAAGAGAAGAAGAGTCCCACTAGAAAGGGGGGAAAACAGGTTAATATCTATATATATATATATGCGCATCCAGATATTCAAATAAGACGAACAGGGACAGCCGGCTAGGGAGGAAAGGGAGGGCAGCTTGAATGGTGAATTGAGTGGTGCCAAGGGGTGTGTGCACCTCGTATGTGCTAGAAGACATTTTTGATGTTGTGAATGTGTAAAGCGGTTGTACATGCATAATAGTTAAATGGTCATGGTAAGTGTGGTTGGATAAAACTTTTTTTCCCTTTTAAGACAACGTCAATATAGTGAAGTGAGTGAGTACCTTTTCGATTTCCAGGCTGACATTGTCAAAATAAAGGATGGGTTGCTCTTGTATGTGCCCCCCAAAGAGAACAGAATAGACATTGTGTACGGCCAGTTTTGTATTGTGCAGTCAGGAAGGAGAGGAGCCCAAAGGGGCCCAACATTGGATGTGAAGTAAAATATAAAGAATAACATTGATACTACATTTACATTGTAGTTGCAAACACACTAAGACACACCAGCACTAGGAGGGCACAGAGATGGGGGCTGAAACACCCTTATCGCATATTTGTAAGAATCTCCCGGGATACGTGGAGCGGATTAAAAAATATCACGACCAATGGGTGACCGAGCTAAAGGGGGAGGGGTTACCGCAGATTTGGCCCGAGGGAGGGTCATTTGATAAAAGTGTTCTGGATACGGTGGCCACATGCATTTTTCTAAAATACAAAGGAAAGCAGCTGCAAAATAGGAGGGAAATATTAGATCTTTGGAGGTTATTTGAAGAGATACCACCGCCTAAAACACCAGCATTAAATCCTGATCTCCCGTCCACCACAGACAATCCACTACTAATACAAAGAGATGTCAAAGAAGGGTCAAGTGTAGCGCCACCAGTAGAGGTAATAAGTTTGTACCCGATATTAAAGAAGCCTGTGCCCGCAGAGGGGTACAGTGACCTCACTTACATACCTCCCCCGAAAGATACTACACCCCACCGGCCCACGGCACCTCCGCCATATGAAAGCACGAGGGAGCGAGCCCAGGCAGGCACACAAAGGGTAGATATAGAGAAACTCACAGATGATTTAGAATCAAGACTGTCGATAGCAAAGGATGAGCTCTCGAGGATAAAAGACATATGCGAACGAACAGCACTAGATGCAACTAGATCAGGGCGTACGTCCAGAGCACCAGGTGAGAATAGAAAGCCCGAAGAGGGGTGGAAAAAGGGCGAGATTCTGTTCAGAATTGAGGAAGAACCAACGCGAATAATAGAAGTAGGGCCCCGAGAGGGAGATGTTGTAAACGAAGACAGGCTTGGGGGAATTAGAGAGGAATTGCTGTGTGATATAAGGGACGAGTTAGAAGAAAGCGACAGGTTGAGTATGGCGATGGGAGGGGGAAGCGAGGGGGAGGAAGGTACATGTTCAATGAGAACCCTGGATGATGAGTGGACGGGGCGACTAAGGAACAGAGTGGGAAAAATGGCATCACTGGGAACATCAGCAGCCAAAACGGGTCCGGACGCAACGACGAAGGGAAGGTTACAGCTCCCGTTGATACACAGGGGAGGAGGGAGGCCTAATTATATCCCATGGGCACAGATGGACAAAGCCAATTTATTAAAGCTATTGCCCCCGTTGTCAGGAGGGGCAAGTAAGTGGATATATGCCTTTGAGAAACATACTGCTGGGATACCCCTAGCCATAGGAGATGTAAAAAGTCTTCTCGTATCAGCAGTGGGCAATCAGGCTGAAAGGGTATGGGTTAAGGCCGGTTTCCCGGGAGTAACGCTAGACTGTGACCGCCATGATGGGGCCGCCTTTAACACAGTGCGTGCTAGGGTGTGGGATGCCTTACGCGACACATTCCCAGACACACCAGACTTACAGTCAGTGATGCAGTGTACAATGAATGACGGGGAAGAGGCTATGGATTACATTTTTCGGGTCCAAGAGATGTGGAGAGCAGAAACGGGCACGCCCTGGTATCAATCGACATCTTTATTTTATTTTATTATAAAGAGAGGGCTCCCAAAGGAAGTGCAGAAGGCGCTTGACAAGATAGCAGGTATTGAAGCAAAGGGATGGCCAGAAATTCAGAGCATAATAGTACACCACTGTAAACGAATAAAGGAGAGGGAGAAGGAGGTGGCGCAGAAAAGATTGGCAGACGAGGCGAAGTTAGTACAGTCAAAGTTAGTGAAGGTTGCAGCAGCAGTAGCCGCGCTCCCACACAGTAGGGAGGGAGATGATGGGGAGGAGGGGCTGATAGCACTCCAAGGAAGGGTGGCAACTAATTGGGCGGGAACAGCACAGCGGCAGTGGACTGAGCAGGAGCAAGGTGGAAGTCCGCAGTGGCAAGAGTGGACCCCTCGAGGGGGACGAGGTGGGTACAGGGGCCGGAGAGGAGGCGGACAGGGGTACGGGGGAATGGGAGGAAATGGATGGCAGGGTCCCAGGGGCCCCCAAGGGAGTTGCTGGAACTGTGGACGATGGGGGCATTACTCCAGGGAGTGCAGAAGTAGACAAAACAATGGGTTCCAAGAGGAGGAGAATTATGGTCATCCACACCCGGGAAGCCCATATGGTCTCCCAATGGGACAGCAGCAACTAAGAAACCCCGGCCAGGGTACCACGGGCCAGCAACAGGGACACCAGTATAGGACACAGAACCACCCCCAAAACAATGACAGTATGCAATACACGCCAGGTAACCCTTTCGCGACAACAGCAAACGGGGCCCCCGCGCCAGCACCTTACAGCGGCATGTCAGTGGTTTCAGGGAATGTCTTTAGTGAGGGAGGGGCGATGAGATACCCCGCATAGGACAGCCCACAGAGAACACTTGCGTGTCCAGTTCTATCCACCACCTACAATGCAGCAGAGGAACCATTGGTAGGGGCGCAGATAGGAGACAAGCAGTTTATATTCATGGTTGATTCGGGAGCGGAGAAATCATGTATCAGAGAGGGCCGATTCCCGTTATCTAACAGGAAGTTAGAGACGCAGGGGTTCTCTGGGGCTGTAATTGAAGTTCCTTACACAGAAGATTTGGATGTAACAGTGGGGGGTAAGACTGTGAAGGCACCCTTATTGTATTACGAACATTCCCCAATAAACTTGCTAGGGAGGGATCTCCTGAGTAAACTCAACATGACCATATCATTTACCGAGAGAGGGATAGTGTGTTCAACACCCGGGATATGCCCCTTGCGTGCGATGTTGGTAGTGCAAGCCTACACAACCACACAGGAAATACGAGGGCTGCCACAAAGTGAGGAAATGCTTATCAAAGGGCTGAAGACTCTGGCCCTCATAATTCCCGAGCTAAGAAGCATGGACTGGAGGATTCCGGCGGAGTTCCTCTTCCGCCCCATAGTGTGTCCCAACACAGCACCAGGATCAGTGGTATCATTAGACTTGCACGCTGTACAAGTGTCAGCAAAAAGGATCGCTGTGATTGGAGTGGACGAGGAAGGGTGCGAGTGGCGCACAGTGCTGTGCACAAACGCCAACATCGCCCTACGAGAGGTAACAGATGAGGATCTCTTTTCAGACACAGAAGGGGATGGTGAGATAGTAATGGAAATAGCGATGCCCTGTGATATTTTAATACAAGCAAGGGAGACCCCCGTCCAATTGATGACAGTGTTAGGAGCACCACCGTCATTCTTTGATGACGACATGAGGCTCGTACCAAACAACTTATGGACAACAGGCCCCCATGATGTGGGACTGTTGCACGGAGTACAACCTGTGGTAATAAAACTAAAGCCAGGAGCAATTTTACCGCGAGTTAAACAGTATCCTTTGTCTCGTGAAGCTGAAGAAGGGATAAAAGAGACAATAAATGCCCTACTAGCACAAGGGATAATAGTGCCTTCAAACTCCCCATGTAACACCTGTATTTATCCAATCAAAAAAGCAAGAGGGGGGTCTTGGAGGATGATACAGGACTTACGCCCCCTCAATGATGTAATTCAGAAGGAGTTCCCTCTAGTCCCAAACCCTGCATCAATACTATGCAGCATCCCAAAAGAGGCATCACATTTCACAGTAGTCGACTTGAAAAACGCATTTTTCTCAATACCCCTAGCTGAAGAGAGTAGATACCTTACCGCCTTCACACTGGGGGGCAAGAGATATGAACACTGCAGACTACCACAGGGATACTGTGAGAGCCCGAGCATATTCAACCGCATATTGCATGAAGACTTGGGAAACTTGTCAGTTGAGAGCACCATCATTCAGTACGTAGACGATTTACTAGTATGTGCACAAAACGAAGAGAAATGCAGAACAGATTCCATAACATTACTGACTTTGCTGGCCAACAAGGGGTACAAAGTGGACAAGGGAAAGCTACAGTACTGTCTGACAGAGGTCCTGTACCTAGGACAGTTGATTTCAAAAGATGGGAAAAGAATAATACCAGACAGAGTAGAAGCCATAAGATCAGTAGGTGAACCCACAACAGTAAAAGACATGCAGAAATTCCTGGGAATGTGCAATTACTGCCGAGCATGGATATTAGATTATGCGGCATACACCAGGCCCCTATTACAAGCATTAAAGGTGGCCCAACAGGAGAACAGGAAGATGGAATGGACAGAAGAGATGAGCTCCTCTTTCCAAACATTAAAAGATTTGATTTCAAGCGCTCCAGTACTCGCAAACCCTGATTATGGACGCGAATTTTACCTATTCTCACACTGCAAAGAAACACTCATGACAGCAGTGCTGACACAAAAAACGTCCTTAGGACACAAGCCATTGGCTTACTATAGTGGTACTTTAGATGCCGTAATGCAGGGCCATTTCGCGTGTGAGCAATCACTCGCGGCAGCCGTGTTCGCGATTGAGAAAAGTGCCACCATAGTAATGGGTTGCCCGGTGACATTGTTCGTGGAACATTCATTATTTGCAATACTAGAGAGATCAAAAAGCACACTGACCACACAGCGGGCGACAGCCTACGAGATCATATTGTCCAGCGCCAACATCCATATAGTGAGATGCAAGACAGTGAACCCCGCCACATTCATTACAGAAGCGTGTACACTAGAGGACATGCAGAACCACGATTGTGCAACCTACACAGGAGAAAGAGGGGAGGACACAGTGGTGTGTGAGAATGCTCTAAGCGAGGGGGAAGTGTACTTTGTGGATGGGTCTGCATCAATTGACGTGGACACGGGAGAAAAACATGTTGGCATGGCAGTAGTGAGGTTAGAAGACGGTGAGTATGAAACACTGGTACAGTACCGCCTCCCATCACATTACTCCGCACAGGCAGCAGAACTGATTGCGCTCATAGAAGCACTACACGCAGCAAAGGGTTGTGCAGTGACAATATACACAGACTCAGCTTACATGACAACGACAGTACATGGAGGCCTAGCAAGATGGGGGCGTAGGGGATTTAGGCGGGCAGACGGAACACCAGTACAGCATGCAGAATTGTTGAAGGAGTTAATTGAGGCCCTGCAAAACCCTACAGCAGTGGCAATAGTGAAGTGCCAAGCACATACATCCAACACAGATGTTGTGTCTTTGGGGAACGCGGCAGCGGACGCTGCCGCCAAGGAGGCTTCCTATTTTCAGAAAAATGACACAGGTGAGTACATGCTTAAGAACAAGAGGAACGAAGAGCCCCCAGAAGGATATAATATGATGCCCATATCACAAATAATAGAATTACAGGAAGGAGCCAGTGCAGAGGAAAAATTAATATGGACAAAACGAGGGTGCAGCAAGTCAGGAACAGACCTGCTGTGGCGGCAAAATAACTCGGGGAAAGTAGTAATGCCAATACAGCTATTAGAGGTTGCATTTCAACAGCTACACTTCCCTGCACATAACACCAAACAGCATATTGCAGCAGAAATACAGGAAGACTGGTTCGTGCCCTGCCTCCAGGAGCATGTGTCTCGATTGGCAATGGAATGTACAACATGCCAAATATACAATTCAGGAATGACATTACGCACTCTCCGGGGAACAATACCTAAACCCATTGGCCCATTCAAAGAACTGCATATAGATTATGCAGATATGGGGGAAAGATGTAATGGCGCACGGTACATGATCGTGGTTGTGTGCCCATTTTCGAGGTGGGTGGAAGCAGGACCCTGCGCACGACCCGATGCCAAGAGCGCCGCCAAGTTCCTAGTAAGGGAAGTGTTCCCGCGCTGGGGAATTTGTGACGTGATTCGCTCAGACAACGGCACTCATTTTGTGAATGAGCTTTTTAAGGAAGTCACTACATTATTGGGGATAAAACATAAATTATGTTCAATTTATCATCCTCAAAGTAATGGCGTAGTGGAAAAGATGAACGGACTGTTGAAGGGCAGGTTATCAAAACTATGCTTCTCATTAAAGAAGAATTGGATTTACTGCCTACCCCTTGCGCTATTTGAATTGAGAAATCAGCCAAGCAAAGACCACCATTTGTCCCCGCACGGAATCGTGACTGGGAGACGGATGAACACAGCACACTCGCCACTGCGCGAACACTCAGACGCTCACAGAAGCGCCGCGATATTGGGAGATGAGTTCACTGACTATTTAAAGAAATTGACAAGGGCAGCGCGCGTGATATCAAAGCAACTCTCCCCACCCTTCACTAGAGAAGAGGGAAATGTAACAGGCGCTGTCACGGAGCCAGGGCACCAGCTACAGCTAATGCCAGGCGACTGGATTTATGTCAGAAGCTTTGTGCGTCGGTGGAATGCACCACGATTCCATGGCCCATACGAAGTAATATTTTGCACGCCCACGGCAGTAAAGGTCAAAGGGTTGAGGTACTGGGTGCATTTGACCGATGTACGGAAGGCATATAGCAACGTACAAGAGGAGGTAGATGAGGAGGCACAGACAACAGCAAACGCTGCAACTGAGCAGAATGACTGAATATGAACTTGTGTGTATGTGTTGGTACCAAACTTGAATAAATGCACAACTGATAAAGATAAAAAAAAAAAAAAAAAAGGGAAAGTTTTTAACTTTTATCTTGTTGAGTGTGTATATATATATATATATAATGGAATGCCAAATTATAATCTTGTATACACCCTTGTCTGTGAATACCCCTCCCCGTATCCCCACCCGCTTCCATTCCCCGTTACATGTATATTGGCACTGATGGTGTTAGCAAAATGGTTACATGTATGCACTTAATGCACTTTTATACTTTTATATCTTAAACAGGAGCTTCCATGGCATCTAACGGACAGCCTGCAACGGATAGATTTACTAGAATTAGAGAGTGGTTAACTGAGAAATGCATATATTCGTATGAATGTGGACTATCTGCGTGTATCGTATTGTTTTTTACATTGATGTTTGGTCTGGTTACATACTGGTTCATAGCGTTCATCTCTATCGAGATGAACGAGGGGGGAGGGAACAACACAACTACTGGGACCAATACAACTGCAAGTGTCAATGCCAGTACAAGGGAAGGTGATTTTTTGGTATGGGACGGAACTAAACTTGTGTGGGGCTACTATACTACGCCATCAAATGTTCTCATCTCACAAGATGAAGGGCCAAAGGGTAAAAGGCAAAATAACACACTGTCCCCACCTAAGATGTCTAATTACAATGCTCACAGCTTAAACGACCGAAACCCCTCTGCCATATCCTGGTTGTATAACACCCCCACCAGCCAGCCTGCCCCCATGGCCATAGACAATCAAAGAATGAAAGCAACACATGAAATATTATATGATGACTGGGTGAAGGGGGGCGGGAAGGAGAAAGGGGGGTCTGTTTTGCCCTTCGTTCAGGAGGTCGGGAAGCGCCAAAGGAACAAGAATAACAGACGAAAGAGGGAAGCAGGGAGGAGGAAGTATGATGAGTACTATGGGCTAGGTCTAGATAAAATGGAAGACCCACGACACCCCCACCAAACAAATAAGTGGTATGCAGATATGAGTGCCACAGCTAAACAAACAACAAACGAGAGCTGTTATGTCTGCTCCCTTATTCCCCACGCATCAGGTACACCCAAAGTATTGTTACCCAAAGAGTTGCCAATCATAGATGCCCAGTGTCTCCTTCATCTTACGTTATGCAGGATTAAGAACACCTTCCAGGCACATGAAGTGACTTTTCAAATGCTACAGAACGAGAAAACGTGCTACCCAAAACCGGCAGGGGTGGTATGTCTGAAGGAACCATTTTTTGTAATCGAAGGGACACTTTTTTCTGACAACAAGTGGAAGGACGAAGAAGTAATGTGTAAAGCTGAAGCACTGAGGGGTGTGGCACCGGTGAAGCTGCAATGGATAGAAGAAACGTGCACACCCATATGGAAGGAACACATTTCAAAATTAACCTGGGTTACGCCCATCGAAAAGCCTTTCAAGCTGCAGAGTGAAATAGACTATGAACTATGTTTCGAAGGAGAAGGGAGAACGTCCATGGGGACGAACAAGAAGTGCAACAAAACCCTCACCATCCCAGATCTAAGAAAAGGGACTGCGGCCCTTATGGACACGTACTGGGTATGTGGCAACCAGGCATACCTACACCTCCCCCCGTCGTGGAGTGGCAGCTGCTCAATGGCCACTCTGCACTCAGCTCTAATGGTGATACCAGAAAGCCACATCGATGGAAGCAAAAAGACACAGGAACGCACGCAACAGAGTGTGGCCCAACCAACTGCAGAATCACAAATGTATGTCCTGTCTTCCGGAAGCAAGGGAGAGGTGCTAACCCGTCACAGACGAGCATCAAATTACATCTCACAGGCATCATCAGAACTATTGGCTCAGATCCCAGACAAATATCGATTATTTAGCTCAGCAGAAACATTTTTTGCCTCACTTGTATCAAGTGTCCAAGCAAGGGCAAACGCAAAATGGCTCCAGATAACCCGTTGGGAATTGATTCAGCTGGCAAACGACACTGAAGAAGGATTTAACATAATAAAGGTCGAACTAAGAGCTTTGCGACTGATGACCATGCAAAACAGGTATGTCCTGTACCTGTTGACGGCGATGGACGGCGGTGTTTGCCGAAAAATAGGAAGTGCCTGCTGCACTTTCGTACCTTCTGAAGACGCAGAGAACGGCTCCCTGTCCCATGTGATCGAAGCAGTCCACAACCTCCTGGGTCCCCTCATGGCTTGGAACAACAGTGAAATTTTTGATGCCAGCTGTGGTGTTCCTCCTTTTGATTTTCTGCCTGTGCCAGGTAGGTCTTCGAGTCTGTGCTAACGCAGTACCAAATGGTGCAATGATGATGGTGACAATGGGCAACTCACACGGTACAATAAAAACAATGCAAGAAGCACAAATACAAACGGGGATAGATAACACACACAGGTACCAATTGGTGCCCATGTACCACGACAAGGATATTGTAGATAAGCTGTGGCACACCACCATCAAAGAGCCCCGCATACTAGAATGGTACGAGGAAGTTTGGGTAGATTTGGAGGGAGATGGTGGGTGTATATATCTCACGTGTACTCCAGATGAATACGCCAGTAGAGGTGAGAGCTTAAGGGGGGTGTGCAGAGCATGGATGCCTATCAAAGGAACTCCTGCATGGGATGAGGCGGTTATGGACGAAGCAGAATGTAGGAGGATAGAAGAGCTAAAGAATTTGTTACTTAAGTAACGAAAGGGGGGAAATGTAGGGGAGGACTGGTCCAGGAGACCCCTCTCGCCTGCGTTTTCTCCCCAGGTGAGGGCTATGGCTCATTGGGTGTTCCCTCATGCCACCCGGGCCCAGGAGGTGGAGGGCTCACCCGCTGGAGACATTGCCCACACGTATCGATTGCCCACACGTATCGATTGCCCACACGTATCGATTGCCCACACGTATTGATTGCCACACAAGTTTGGCTAGGCCCAGAAACCATTTTTTGTCCGGTAAAGACGGTGTGAGCTCAGCGCACTGTAGCGCGGCCCCCACCCTTGGAGAGTCTCATCCCTGTTGCCGCAGCACCCTGGCAGATCCTCTGCGAGCACGTTCCCACGAACAAGACGGACATGAACTAGCGCAATACGCTAACATTGTAACAGTTCGCCTCCCGCAGTGTACTATCACTATCAGCATGACCCGGCCAGCAGGCCTGAACAATGAGAAGAACGGTAAAATGGTCATCTAATGGCAAACAGTCTTAATATATATGTATATAGTAATGTCAAGACCACTTGCAAAGTATGCTTCTTCCACAAAATCTCTTATATTACAAACGCCTGTAGAATGTATTAAAATGAGAAAGCATGCTCCCATGATATAAGCAATGGCGAGCTCACACCATTACAGGTGGATGATAATAATAAAGGAACGCTCCAGGGATCTGTTTGTTGCGTGTATCACTGGGCCGCCTACCTCCCTTGGTTTTGCGCCATAACTAAGCTAATGCTGCTAGAGTACACGAGAAAGCGAATGCAACTATACTATGAACTCATGTAAAGGATGCGCGAGAATGCACTTATCATGTGTGTATGTCTAAGCCCCTTATGTGCCACCACCGTCACGTACGGTGGCGGGTCGTTTTCTATGTACTCCACCGACCCAACTACTACCTCATTTACTGCAAATGTATATGCATGTAACTAAAATACTGTAGCTGCTAGAATATAATGTACAAATATGGTGCTCGGACTGGGTATAATCGAGACACATCCAGCAAAGTTTAAATGCATGTTTTGAAGCGATTTTGAATAAGTATTATAGAAAGTGTTCAAATGTTTGTGATGTCTTTACCTACATTCAGCAACACACGAGGGAGATACCTCTGTGAATGCGTACAAGGCCATTTCCCCCTCCCACCCTGCGAAGGCTGCCAAGACATGAGAACAGAGGCCCGCTCTGCGCTATCCCACCTCCCCCGACCAGACTGGTGCCGCTTCAAAGATTCATAGCCCCACTGCAGCACCCAAGGCCGCGACCAGCCACCTGCATTATCTACAGCACAGCAGTAAACCTTTGTCTAAACTCATGCGCCCCCTCGTAAACCCCACAACCCACCGGACCGTCTTAGACTTATGGCCCTGTGTAATCAGGACACCCAACACTTTGACAACACACAGCGGAACATCCATAACAACTTCTAACAAGACAGAAAGACCTGTACCACCCGTCCCAGGCCCCGAAGCTTAGCCCCTCGACCTATGGCCCCGGTCAGCAGGACACGGGTAACCAGGCCTCGATGTATTACCTCCAGACCCCTCGCAAGGTGCATTCCTCCTGTGTTGCATTAACCTATAGAATAACCTATTGGAAGATTTACTAAAGAGAATAACACTGTGAATGACTGAATGACTGCGGTGTGCATGGCCGAGGGCAAGTAAGTCAGGAAAGGCATTCATCTCTGCCACAGGCCGCCTCGGCACACCAACACCGCCCGGATGAACTCAAGCCGACCGGCCAGGCCCAGCCCAACCCACGAGGGTGACCAGTGACGTCCTCCAGCCAAGACCAACCACACCGCAGCAGCACCTATAGTTAGCCGTCGCCACCCAATCCCAATGAACTTGTGCCCCCTATAGTATGTAGGTTTTGATGACGTTTTTTGTAAATATATACGCCTGTCTTTGCTATTGTCAGACAGAGCGCTCTCGGAGTTTGCAGAGTTCTTTGCATGCCCTATCCTGATTGATAAACTCCCATTTACGCTCACCCGCACTCTGTCTTGGCCTTATACCCATTTTGGGAGAGTCTTTCATTGTCTCTCATTGCGGGAAGGATTGTGCTGTTGGGGGACGCTTGCTTTCAATGGTCAACATCCCCGTACCTTGCCTGTTCCTGATTTCACACTTTCTGTTAATCCCGCTGCGGTTGCTTGTGCCGTGACCTATCGGCTATTCATGCCCAGACACTCACTCATCTTCGCGAGGCTCAGGCGTCAGCAAAGTCTGCGGCTGATAGGCAGAGGGCTGTGGCACCTTCCTATTCTCTGGGGGACAGGATTTGGCTTTCTTCACGTCACCTCCTATTACCAGGGTGTCGCAAATTACTTCCCTGTTTTGTGGGACCTTGTAGGATTTCTGCTATGATCAATCCGGTGGCTCATCGCCTCTCTATTCCCTCTTCCTGGCGCATCCATCCTGTGTTTCATACCTCCTTGTTAAAACCTTGCCCCGTTCCTACCCGTCTTCACTCTGCCCCGGGACCTGTTTCTGTGGGTAGTTCTGAGGAGTATGAGGTGTCGAACATTCTGAGGTCCCGTGTGGTTAGGGGTGGTCTCCAGTATCTTGTGGACTGGGCGGGTTTTGGCCTCGAGGAGCGATGTTGGATTCCTGAGGCAGATGTCCATGCCCCGCAGCTTGTTTCTCGTTTCCACCTGGACCATCCCGCATGCCCACGTGGACGTGGGCCATTGGGGGAGGGCTCGGTCATGCGCAGTAGGAAGTTCCAGCACACCAGGCACACCGCCTTACAGAACACTCCTACCGGCGGTGATTCTCTGACACATAACACCACGAGAATCTCCAAGTCACAGTCAGACCTTCACATGATCACACTACGTGTGGTGCGAGGGAAGCGTCACCAACTTCCAGGCTCTGTCAGAGGGCGATGCTATCTGTTCCCTCGTTTCTGCTGGCAACTGCCATGGAGATTGCGAGAGGGCTGGAGCAAGAGTAATCGACGACAACTACTTCCCGGATCCGGGCCGAACTCTCGGTCACGTGCCCTGAGCTCCGCTCACGTGATCAGGAGTCGGCAGGTATAAAAGCGACGCACTTTGAATCACTCATCGCTTCACAGCTGTTTCGCGACACTGTTTGGCGTCTTCGATTCACGTTGGATTCATTTGGTTACAGATCTCAAGCTTACGGATTACGGACTGGGTTTTTCTTGTTCCTTGGATTTGGCGTTTGGTTTCTGCTTGGATTTACGGACCTTTTGACTTAAGCTCAAGTTTCACGGATTGATTGGATTGCCCTTATCTGCTTTGTCAAGTATTCTACACTCTCCAGAGTTCCTCGAACTGCTACGTTACCACAGTTTTCAGAATACTTCCAAGAATCCTCAGGTGGTAGCCAGCGCTGAGTTTCTGGCACCTTGGCTTTGAAGGATTACCGACGCTTCCCTGCACCACAGCCTCAGAGTTACTGGCAGTTAGAATATAACCCTTTGGTAAGCCCTATTTCAATAACAGTTACATTGTTGACAGTACTGTGTTTGTTTGTACTAATACCTAATTCATTCCACAGCTCTGGGGTCCACTGCGGCGTCTGGTCCTGCGAAACAACAACAACCACCTGTGGCATCAAGGCTCGCACAGGGAGTGGTTTTTTCTTCTCTCCGTGTGGAACTTGGGGACAGAGGCCCATATATTCTTCACAACGAGTCAAGTTACGACACATGGACTCCTCAGACCCCGTGTCTCCAGGCAGGCCTCCCCTGAAGCAGGCCACGCCCCTGCAATCCATATAAGTGTGTCTCCATTCAGCAGGGTTCCGGTGCCTTGTCTGCACGCCCCTGGCCCATCCATCCCACCCCCCTCTATCAAAAGCAGTTCGCGCCAGTGGATATGCGCTGCCAAGGTGTGCTGTCAGGGGCGCAAACGGCCAAGGTGCCAAACAGCATGTACATTTCAAAAGGCCTCCTCAGACCCCGTGTCTCCAGGCAGGCCTCCCTTCACGCTGGCCACCCCCCTGCAAACCACACAATACCACGACATATACATGTCATTCATTCACAAACACACCCCTGTTTCTAATACTTTATAAACCACTTGATATGTCTCATGAGAACATCTTTGTGCTTTGCAAGTCAACTTCTGAACGTGCTACCTGAGAACCACTGAGATCGATGCTAATCTGCTCGTCGTCGTGCTATCTGTGAACTTCTGTGACCGCTTCGAGCAAACTCGTCAGTGTGCTACCTGTGGCCATCTACCTGTTCTCCTACCACAAACTACTCAGCTTGCTGAATCTAACTGTTTGTTGGTCAAGGTAAGGCCATGTATCACAGTCATATTTCGTTCATTTTTAAATGTCTATCTATTCGCGAGTAGAGTACTCAATAGTGCTATGTTCATTGGTCTCATTGCTATTGACTTGAGTTTCAATTGTTATGCTATCAATAGATCTATTTATTTTCATCTGTGTCAATTGTCATTGAATTGCATCCGTCGCGGGTCCTGTCGATAATATAAGCATGTTTCCTTTTCGTGCAAGACAGTACATCCAAAGGACGAGTCACATGTTCAGAGTTTAGTCACATCATTTATTAATTTGTGAAAGTTATGCAAATACTAAGCCACACATGATGAACTGGTATAGTTCCAGCGACCAAAACAAACCTTGCATTGAACATTGTATGGTTCATTTACTTTTTTATCACATTTTTATTCATCAAGAATTTATAATAATGTTGATATTTACTTTTCAGAATTTTCAACAATGCCTGCCTGTTCGATTAGCGGTTGCCCTTCGAAGACCCATGATAAATCTGAAGGCACTACAATGCATGTATTCCCTAAGACTGTAGATCGGATAAGAGAATGGATCCAATATTGTGGATATGCACCATCAGAGCTTGAAAGTAGAGTCCAAAAAGTCTTTGAGGACAAGAGGGGTGATCGATACTGCATCTGCAGCCGGCACTTTCCCTCAAACATGTACGCCAGATCCTGGGTAACAAAGAAGAATAAACGGCGAACGACACGAAAATTGCTCGCAAACACTATTCCCACTCTATTCATCCACATTCCGCCACTGGTGAGTCAAGTGTCCGGATTTAGCTTTCGGCCTTGCGGTAGTGTGTAGGTAGCCGAATGGATTAATTGATATTTTAGGTGTTGTGTCCCTTGTAATACTTTCGATATTGATATGAGTGTATAGCTTTTTGAATAATGACATTTAGCAATAAATTATTTTTCGATTTTATAACCCTCAAAGGAAATATATTTATGGGCACAGGGAACTGTGCTATATTGGGCATTTTCAGTAGCATTATTCGCAAGAATTCTTTCGCCTTACATGGCACTTTTTAATATTGGCATTTCACTATAAAAAAATAATTTACCTTTACAACTTCTTGACTATCCACTGCATATGAAGCAAAAAGATTCTACATCCGTGTTGTGCCTGCAGCTATCAACCACTTCTAGCGCGTATCAGGTAATCTTACTTAGCTATTCCGCTACAGACTTGTTTTATGCATGTCAAGTATCAGTTTTTATGTATCATGTAATTATTTTACCGAATGTTTGGTTAGTGCTTTCCAATTGATATACACCTTAGTTGTCGTCCCCTAGTGTTTGTTTTCAGTTATAATTATTGTTATTCATACTAATGCAAGTACTGTCTTTCAGGGAGATGCTGAAGCGTCCACCACATTGACAACATCCCTAGATGTTCTTCAGCAGCACGAGGTATGGATACAGACAGTTGCATCGAACGAGATCATCAGATCTTGTATACTTGTCGTTTGATTGTTCTACACAATGTTTCATTCGTGGTTAGCCATTGATATGTACCTGTGTCATCAACCCCAAGTGTGTGTTATGTTTTCAATATTGTAATCCTTACTAATGCAAGTACTATGTTTCAGGCAGTAGATGGAGCGTCAACCCCTGCACTTGATGCAGAGCCTGACAATCAAGTAATTCCAGACGAAGTTGAAGCGGGAGCATGCATATACGATTTGGTGCAACAGCTTTCGGAAGTGCGCACTACATTTACAACATCACTAGATATTCTTCAGCAGCATGAGGTATGGATACTGACAGTTCCATCGAGCGAGATCATATAACGTGATTCCATTTGCTATACTTTCTTTCTTATTAACGCAAGTACTGTGTTTCAGGGAGACGACAGAGCTTCCTCTACAATCACAACATCCCTTGTAGTTAATGCAGATGTAAATAAATCGGAGAAATAAGTCGAGAAAATCGGATCATATTTAGATATCCATTGATTCTTTTAGACAATGGATCATTTGTGGTTATCTATTTATATGTACCTGTGCAGTCGACCCCAAGTGTGTGTTATGTTTATAATATTGAAAACCATACTAATGCAAGTACTGTGTTTCAGGGAATTGCTGAAGCGCACTCTCCAATAAAATCATTCATGGCAGTCTATGCGGAGCCAGAGGTATGGATACTGACAGTTCCATCGAACTAGATCATCAGAGCTTGAATACTTGACGTTTGATTGTTCTACACAATGTTTCATGCTTGTTTAGCTATTGAGATGTACCTGTGTGGTCGTCCTCAAGTGAGTTTTATGTTTTCAATATTGTGATCCATAGTAATGAAAGTACTATGTTTCAGGGAGTCGATGGAGCGTCATTCCGTGCTGTCAATGCGGATCCAGAACTTATAGTCATTGCAGCGCAAGAGGAAGGGGAGACATGCGGATACGAATCGGAGCGACAGCGTGCAGATGTTGAAGTTCGAGTCAAGAAAGTTGCAAAGAAAAGAAACAAAAATAAGGTTAGTTACAAACAGTTCATATTTTTAGAAATTTTTTTTTCTGGGGACTATAATATGGGTTTTTTCTGTCAATTGTACTATACTGTATCTTGGGTTTAAACTGAACATCCCTTTTCCAATCTGTCCTCTAGTTGCCCGTGGGTGTACGAACTATACATACACAGACAGTGAAACAAATGAGAGATGTTGCTTGCCAAACCATTTACACTATGGAGGAACTATTAATTGAGGCACGGCGTGTTCAGGCTCGAGATGCATTTGTCCAATGGCCAGAACATGAATTGAATGTGTCCGGAGAATCCAGCAAAGTTTTATTGGACCATTGCTACAGTGCGACTGCACCACCACAAGAAGATGATACTGAATGTATTGAAGATAGCTCCGAAGTAGTCGCATGTCAATTCACACAATCAACACCCGCCAAAAAAATGCGACCCCAAAAAGCTGTCGACATTGTTGTGTTCTCCCATCAATGTTCAAGTAACAGATGTTGAAATGACAGCGAATGAACCAGCAGCACTATTCACCGATGCATCAGAACATGGTATCACCGATATTAGTTTCAATTCGGGTGATATGTCCACAACGGTACAGTCCGAAACAACTGTGATGCAGGATGACAGTCTAATGAAAGAGGGCAAATACATAGTATTCGACAGTTGTTTGATGGATATTATAAGTATGCTGAAATGTGGGCATTCAGTTAGAGGGCAAGTATGTGGGAAGCCATTGATGAATGTGACTCGTCAAACACAAGGCAGTAACGTCAAAATACATGCCACCGTATATTACATCATACGTTCTCATGGGCCCTCATTACAACCCAGGCGGTAAGTGTTTAACGGCGCCGTAAAGAGCGCAGGATGACAGTCTAATGAAAGAGGGCAAATACATAGTATTCGACAGTTGTTTGATGGATATTATAAGTATGCTGAAATGTGGGCATTCAGTTAGAGGGCAAGTATGTGGGAAGCCATTGATGAATGTGACTCGTCAAACACAAGGCAGTAACGTCAAAATACATGCCACCGTATATTATATCATACGTTCTCATGGGCCCTCATTGCAACCCAGGCGGTAAGTGTTTAACGGCGCCGTAAAGAGCGTCAGCGCCGTTAAACACTTACCGCCTGATTACAAGGTCCCTTAGCGGGATGGTGACTTTAACGCCTGCTTTTTGCAGGCGTTAAAAACCAATCCGCTAAGGGACCTTGGCGATAATTACGGCAACCGTAATTTACGGTGCCGTAATTATCGCCTTCCCCATTCCCATTATGCCCTATGGGGCAAAAATGGGAATGGGGAAGGGGCCATTGGTGAATGGGGAATTACCGCCCCACTCACCTTGTAATGGGGCGGTAATTCCGCCATCCACCATGGCGGAATCGTAACCTTAGCGGCATGGACCATGGTGCTAATAGCACCATGGTCCTCCGCCAAGGTTGTAATGAGGGCCATGGTCTGCACAACTGCTGGGAAAACTGCCAGCAGTCAATCTACTGTGTGTAGCTGCCTCACCTTCTTAGTGGGTCCAGTTTTAGAAAGTTAAAGTCTTTCTTTCAGTTTGTGGGACTTCATTTAATTTCTAAAACGCAGTACTACAAATTCCAGCATGATTATCTATTTCCGGCCATTAGTGATGCTTGGAAAATTGAACAATTGTCTATAGAAAGTACATTCAAAGGCAAACGGTTCAGGCTAGCCGGCGATGGACAGTGCGACAGCCCTGGATTTTCAACCAAGTACTGCACCTACCACTTTCAGGACATGGATAGTAAGAAAATTGTGAGTTTGGTGGTCTTGCAGGTGTAAATCCTCAGTGGCCATGGAAAAACTAGGATTTATAAAATCATTGGAATAACTACAATCGAGGGGAATGCACATCGAACTCATAGCCACGGACAGACACGTTTCAATAGCCAAGAAAATGAGAGAGCAGTTCCCACATATTAAACATCAATTTGACGTATGGCATCTTGCTAAATCAATCAATAAGAAAATCTAGGCTGCAGGGAAAAAAAAGGTTTGGAAAGTATTTCACAGTGGTCCCAGTCTATCAGCAACCATCTTTGGTGGAGCTCCACAACTTGTGAAGGGTCAGTGGAAATTCTACTTGACAAATGGCGGTCACTAATGCACCACTGTACCAACGATCACCGCTGGACAGAAAACCAACATTTCCACCAATGTGAACATGGCCCTTTGTCCCCAGAGGTGGCACGGAAGAAGAAGTGGTTGATTCCATCTTCACCTACACACAAAGCCATTGAGAAGATTGTGTTTGATAAAACTCTATCAAGAGAATTGAAGGGACTTACAGAATTCTGTCACACAGGAGGTTTGGAGGTGTTCCACAATATGTGCCGAAAGTACAGGCCAAAGCGATTGCATTTCAGCATACAAGGCATGAAACATAGGACTCTACTAGCGGTCTTGGCACATAACGAGAATGTGTGCCGTGAACAATCTAGGACTACGGGAAATGTAGTGATGCTTCGCAACACTACAAGCTTTACAAAAAGAAGTAAAAAATGGGTGGTCAAACCAGCATATGAGGAAATGGAATTCGACTTTGTTAAAGGCCTTATTGTTAATGTACTAGAGATGCACACACATGGAATTTTGAGCGATTCTGTGCACAGCACAGATACATTGCCACCAAACATTGCCACTGTGCCATGTCCACCCAAAGCAGAGCTGTTACGGTTCAGGGCGCTGCGGTATCCCGAGCATTAAAAGGGTTAACTCGCCGGACACGGCGTAATCCATCTGTTGGACCTGGTTTTCATCTAGGAAATAGAATCTGGTGCTTTTCAGCACCATTCTATAGGCAGTGGAGGCTGCCGTGGAAATGGGCTATTTCTGCGGCTGTTACTGGCTGCAATACTAAAAGGACTACATGTCCCAGCATTCCCGCTCCATTCCTGGATGCCACCAATGGAAAACCGGAGCATCCTTCTGAATCCTTCATTGCACGGCAAGACGAGCCGAATGCTGCTTCCTATTGAAGTTGTTCCCACTTTGTTACTGAAGTTTCGTCTTGCCTACTTCTAGTTCTGACCTTCTTTTCTCCTAACGGACTGCCTTTCGGATTTCCCTTGGCTTGACCTTACTGCTTGTGTACCAGATCCCTGCACGTTTAAACGGACTGCCTCGAACTGCCCTTTGTTCTGGTTCATCCATCTGTGTACCGGACCCCTGCACGTTTAAACTGACTGCCTCGAACTGCCCTTTGTTCTGGTTCATCCATCTGTGTACCGGACCCCTGCACGTTTAAACGGACTGCCTCGAACTGCCCTTTGTTCTGGTTCATCCATTTGTGTACCGGACCCCTGCATGTTTAAACGGACTGCATCGAACTGCCCTTTGTTCTGGTTCATCCACCTGTGTACCGGACCCCTGCACGTTTAAACGGATTGCCTTTAATGATTACCGCAAGTATTTCTTGCTCTTTCATTTTCTACTTTAAAGTTGCCAGACTGCACAGTATTTGCTTTTGTTACAATTACCAGTTTCACTTCAACTACGCCCCGCACCCTGCCTTGTGAGAAGACTGTTACATCTCCTGCTTAAGGATTCCGTGGACACTCCTTCTACTCTGCTCTTATTTCTCGAGGAAGACGTCCAATACAAGTGCACTCCGGGACGCTTTGCATCATCGTGCACCATTCCGACTCCAGTGCGTCCCTCGTTTCGTCGGGATAGTCCCTCTACTAATCTTCCCATTTTTTTATTTTATCCTATTCGTTGTTGGACTTATTAGTGACTTCTTAATTCATTCGACTGGTACGAACTTCCCTTCTCTACATTCCTTTTTCTTTATCTCAAAGAATGCCCGTCATCCTCTAGTGATCTGCTAGTTACAGGGTTGTTCTTCCTTTTAGGTATCAGGGTAGGGGTTGTCAGAAAATAATCATCACCATAGTTCAGGTATATCTATACCTTCATAAAGATCTAATTCCTCTGTACTATTATTATGCAACTAAACAGTGTTACTTTTCTTTTGCAGTTGGTGATCTTAGCGGGTGTGCTATCCGCTCTTTTAAGTGAGCGGCCTCCTTGACTGTTACCTAACGGTGGGGGGGGCATATCATTGAAAAGAGTTTATTCCCTCAACAGAGTGGAGACCCCGGTTTAGGTCTAACTGGGGTTCTACAATCAAATCAGGTCCGGGCCGTCTTGAGTTCCTCCGGGAGTAGGCATCCGGTAAGTGACAAGAGCTCGTTGAGAAGTACAAATCCTGGTATAAATGATTATAAACTGATTGTCTTTTTGAAAAAATGTTATTGTAAAGTGTACATATAAAGTATGCTAACCCTAACCACTCCCTTCACCATCCTGAGTGGCGAACAATCTGGGTGTCATCTTTGACTTCTCTCTCTATTCACCTCATATCGCTGACCTTTTCAATATGTGTAGGTATATATTTTTGTTGTTGTAACCAAGCTTCGCAATCTCATGCAAATGCTGCGCACTGTTACCTGAGGGGAGGCTTGCGCATTACAAATAAAACAAACAAACAATAAATCTCACTTTCAGCTCAACTCCTCAGGTACTTTATACTTTTCCTCACCTTCCCCCAAAAAGTCAATGTCTCCATAGTTATGGTTCTCTAGGGCTGCAAAGCTTGCGGACAACGAGGACAAACTTGGGGGCCTTGGAACGCACCAAGCGAGGCATTACAGAAGGGAGAGAAGCCAGTTCGCATTAGCACAGTGAGGCCTTGTACAAAGATGGAGACCAAAATTCAAGTTCTCACAGATGGATTTACACGGGATGTTGCAAAGTAGGCATGTATGCTCATTCAGAATGAAGGTCACCAGGTTTGATTTTTTGCTCGTGGGCTGGAGAGGCCCACGACTCGCACTGGCAGTATAAGGTTCTATTGTTTTTTGACCTTGAGAGACAGGGACCATGCCCAAAGGACTTCATTTGAAGGAGGGGTGCAATAACGTAAGAGACGATAAGGCTGAAAATTCTGAAACTAGACCGAGTTTCATGTTAATTCAGTACATGAAAAATCGTTGGCACAAACAGAGTGGGATTTACGGACTGCATTACGCCGAGACAATGGAAATGGCAAATATAATGTAAGTAACTCTTTAGACGATATTATACCGGAATATAATATCAATAGAGTACCGTTAAAGCCAGGTTAAGTTGTACTTGTCCGTTCTGTGTGGCATATTAAAATGAAGAGCAAGCAAAACATTTGTGGGATCGTCTTTCTACCGGGCACATGGGCATGCATGTCCCCATTAGTCACGCATGTAGACAAACAGTTGTTTCTCAGTGGTTCAACGCTAATAAATCATTACATTGTGTGTTAACCTCGATTTCTTTCGTCAGTTTTCGCATTGTTTTTTGAGCCGAACGAACTCCATTGCACTATCCTCGCAAGCAAATAGTTTCACCTCGCCCCTAATAAATAACATGAATAATAGTAATAAAGATCGGCTGGTGAGACTAATTTCAATTTTTATGTTTTCAAAACAGGTACATCCTACCGTACTGCGACTGTCATCTATTCCAGACCCCGGCCGACGGTTTCTTCAATCGCCAGCTGCAGCTTCTTGTAATCAACTGAACTACCTTGACTATTTTATGGGACGATCGTCAAGGGCCCATATGCCCTTACGCAGTACTTGCGGCTAGAAGCAACATGTCAACCTTTACGGTGGCCTAGTGCCTAGTTGATGGAACAGCCTTGCGATTCACTGTGCGACCAAAGTGCTTCTTTTAACGAAAACCAACACACATTGTACCATAAAGGAACAGCGCGTGACTAACGATAAACTTTAGCGGATTTGCGGATCGAGAGCAAAGAAAAACATTTCCATTCCGATTTAATATGCCAATTGCTGAATATTCTCTAAACATTTAATGTCAAATAAATGTACTTTACCAAATGTACAATCTTGCTGTTTGATTTTAAACTACAGTTTCAGATTCTGAATTATGGCGCGCTGTGTTGTGAGATGATCTGTGTTGGTTTCTGGGTTCTGCGTGAAGTCGCGTAGAAGACGACTGGGCGTGTTTGGCTACACAGCACAGAAACGTCACGGAGAGAGGCGGGGAATATGAATGCTTTGTTGATGTCAGGCTCAGGGGCCGAGGATATGATTTAGTGCCGCAAAAGCAGGTCACCCAGGGCAATGGGGCAAGTGATAAGATTATCACAAAATGGCAGCGCCCTGCTGCCTGTTTTCGCGTGTGTTTAGTAGAAGAAAACTCGAGTAAGGTCCATAGGAAATTTTTCTACGATCGACCGACTTAGGCTTAAAAACACATGGCCGACCTGTAGGGACAATAAACATTTCTGACCGAACCATTCCTTTAAAAGTTCTGCCTGTGTCCACACCTAACCTGGCCCTCACTTGATATTTGGGAAAAGGTGTACGGGTTAGAGTATCTAAATAATAAGTGTTCAATAACTGTTCAGAGCTTCTCCCAGCTAGGCGCGCAACGGATTTCTCTTCCCCAAGCGTTGAGGCAGTTCACAATGCAAGGGATTCCCTTCCCCAAGTTTCAAGCTCTCAAGCTCTCAACACTCTCAAAACACAGTTCTCAGGGATAGGTTACAGCTCCTCTGATTTGGTTACTTTTCACCGGTTTCCCACGGGTTAATTCCACAGCATTCACAAAGCAAATGTTCCTTGACTTGAAACACAAAACTTCCTTTATATTCAACCACAGGCTTCTTTGTCCTGCTTTGAGCAGCTTTTCAGTATACGTGTGTCCTCGGTCCTGGCGCAGTTGTTGGACCACACGGTCTACCCATTACAGGTCATGCAACCGATACACATTACTTGACACTTCGCATAAATTCGGTATTCCAAAATCAATGACTGTTGCTCACATCGGCATTCAAAAGTACTGACTTTGGCTTTCACTCACTGAAATCGGTATTCAAAAGTGCTGATCTTGGCTTTCATTTATGTCGGTATGGAAAACAAATGTCACGGATTTGAAATCCTATTTGCTGTGCCCGGTGTCCCCCTCTTCTAGGCCGACACACCAGTTGTTGCACGCAAAGCGAGGCTCCTGACTGCCACAATCCTTCTCTTTTGTGCAGCGTTCACTTTTCTGCTGTAGCGGCTCTCTGTGGCTTTGTGTCCGCCACCGATGTGTTTCTCTCAGCACTGGCTTCTCTCTGAAGCTCCACTGGGTCAAGACTGCTTCCTCGCTGCAGTCTGCCACAGGCTTCCAGCTTCCATCAGCTCTGCTTCCCGCTGCATACATTCTGCATTTGTCTGATCTTGAGTGCTTCTTCGGCCACGCCGACTTCCAGCACAGGTCTGCGCTCCTCCAGCAGTCTGTCGACCTGCTCTTCCAGCTACCTGTCATGTCGCCCCCATATTCTCTGTTCGTGCCAGTTTTAAACCTCCCGCCAGATTGATTGGTCCCAAAAAGACGGATGTACGTGATTCATCACAGTGCGAAATAACAAAATCGAAAATGTTGAATTCGAAAAGCACGCTGTGGTCTAATCACACATTAGTTTCCCCACATCCCCTTACCCACTCCCCCCACTTACTTTTTTGTGGAACACTTCGTTGGGTGCCACTGACAATCCCTGTCTCCCTGCGACACCAGTTCCCTTCACTTGCGTGGATGGGAACAGGCGCCGTAGGATCTTTTTTTTGGATAACTTTATCCCTGGACTGCTATTAATTTAATGAAAGTGGGGGGCACCCCACAGCCCCTGATGCCAACATAGCGATAAAAGGGGGTGGGGGACAACGCTGAAACCCCTGCTTCCCCTGTTCGCACCATGGGCATCATCACAAGAATTGTGTAATTGATTTATCATTCACTGAATTATAGGCAAATCTGTTAACTGTTTCTGATTTCATTCCAATGGCCAACACACCAGATGGCGGCCATGCAATGCGTCCTCCTCTTTCTCCCTCTCACCTGCTAACCTCCCATCACTTCTCTCCTGCTTTCCTCCTTCTTTCTCTTCCCCAGCTTGCTCAGTTCGCTGACTGGTCGCCTGGTTCACCTCCAGAGTCTCACAGGCCTAAGAATGATGACTGTATTCCCTTGCTCCCTTCCCGCCTTGAAGCGCTTTTCAAGCCCTTCCGGGGACCCCGTTGGGGCTCCCCAGTACTGCTGCTGGGCTTGGAGATGGTTGATCCACATGCAAGGCAGGTGCCCATGGGAGGGTGCAGCACAGCCCGCCCATCCTGGAGCTCTGGCCGGGGCACTTCAAAACGTTTTCCTCCAGGGAAGGACGGGGACCCTGCTGGGGGTCCACACGACCGTCGCTGGGCAGCAGGACAGTGAACCCACGTGGGAGGCAGGCGCCCAAGGGACAGGACAGGCATCCTGGACTTCTGCCCGGGGCACGTTAGAGCTTTTCTAGCCAGGGAGGGAATGGGACCCCGCCGGGGCTGCAAGGGTCTGTCGCTGGGCAGGGGGGACGGTCGACCCAAATGGTGGCAAAGAACTAGGGAGGCAGCACCCCCAGCCATCCTGGAGCTCTGTCCGGGGTGTGTTAGAGCTCCCCAGGACTGCCACTGAATTTGGGGATGGTCGACCCATATGACTGTACCTAGGGCAGTGTTGTATGTACCTGTACTAGGCATAAGGGGCGAGCAGGGCCCTGGAAATCCATGAATAAAAGCTTGCAGGAGTGGAGAAGGAACCACCTGCATTGGAAGGTGCTCGTAACTTCATTTCTTTTCTTTTTTCAGATTCTCATTACCTTTTCATTTCTATGCGTGTTATGTGCCTGTAGTAGGCATAAGGGGCCAGCACGGTATTGGAATCCCTTGCAGAAAAGCTTGCAGGAATGGAAAAGGGGCCTCCTGCATCTCTGGGTTGGAAAGAGCTACCAACTTCATTCCTGGTTCAATTTGCTAAGCATCGCATTGCAATTTAATTTCAATGTGTGTTTTGTGCCTTTAAAGGGCAGAGGGGGCAACACGGCCTTGGAAATACTTACTTAAAGGTTTATACATGAATGGGAAAGGGGCCACCTTCATTAGGCACCATATCTCTGAATTGGAAGGAGCTAGAAACTTCATTTTTCTCAGATTCCCATTGCCATTTCATGTATATGCATGTTTTGTGCCTGTAGTAGACATAAGGGGCCATAACGGCATCGGGTATCATTGCATAAAACCTTGCAGGAATGGATAAGGAGCCAACTTGCAGTAGGCACCTTATCTCTGGATTGGAAGGAGCTAGAAACGTAATGTATGGTTCATTGTTCTTAGCATTACACTGCCCCTTCATTTATATGTATTGTATGTATCTGTAATAGGCGAAAGGATCCAGCACGGCCGTGCAAATCCTTGCATAAAAGCTTGCGGAAATGGAGAAGGGGCAACCTGCAGTAGGCCGTTTATCTCTGGATTGGCAGGAGCTAGAAACTTCATTTCTGGTTTATTTTTCTTAGCATCACATTAGGCCTCATTATAAGTGTGCCGGTCTGGAAACAACGGTGCCGGTAAGTTTACCGGCACCGTTGTTTCTGGACCGGCACCCTACAACTCTGCCGGGCGAGGGTCCTCCCGCCCAGCAGGTCAGACCTGGTGGGCGGGATGGCACCCGCCCGCAGAGTTTTCACAGGAGCACCGGTGCCCCAGTGTCCCCGTGTCCCCATTCCCATAGGAATGAGGCCTAACAAAATTACCGGTACCGGACTTCCTGGCTTCCTGGCCGCCAGACTTGGAATAGCCTGGTGGCACAGGGAAGTCAGGCGCCGGTATTTCATTGCGAGTCCGGGGGCAACCCGTCGTTAGCACTGCCAGGGTTACCGCCGACCTTGAAATGAGGTCCATTGTCATTTCATGCCTATGCATTTTATGTGCGCACTGAGGCCTACGGGCATGTTGTGCCTTATAAATAATACATAATACTAATAATATGTGCCTGTAGGCAAAATATAGTTTCTATGTTTCTGATGGCGTTAGAATGTCTCAGAACCCACCACTGGTGTAGATGGAGTAGCCTGCATTTGTATTTAACCTATATATAAAGTTTTTTGTTTAAAACAAAAAAAACTATACCATTCCAGTGTGAGGCCTCATTGCTCGGTTCACTTTTGTAGACTGATTCTGAAACCAGCATCTCTTGACACCAGTACACCTTAACTTAGAATACTTGCAGCTTAACTGAGCATATTAGCAAATATATGTAGCATCTAGGAACTTATGAAGATGTGACAAGCAAGGCAGAGTTTTGAAACAAATTGACATACGCCTCACTCTCCAAAACCCAACCTACCACCATCCAACCATCTCCCCGCCCTCTTACCCCCTACTTTCCTGAAATCCCCACTGCCACTTTCCCTACCGCCATGCACCCACCCCCTACTCTCTCTACCCACCCCCCACTCTCCCTACCCCCTACTCTCCCTATGCCTCACTCCCCCTACCCAACCTAGCCCTACCCATCCCCCCACTCTCCCTACCCCCCACTCTCCCTACCCCCACTCTCCTACCCCCCGCTCTCCCTACGCCACCCAAACATCCCCCTACTCTCCCTACCATTACCCTCCCCTCTACTCTCCCTACCCACCTACTCTCCCTACCCCCCGCTCTCATTCCACCACCCCACTATCCCTAACCCCTACTCTCCCTATGCCTCAATCTCCCAACCCAACCTAGCCCCACCCATTTGGCCACTCTCCCTACCCCCCACTGCCCTGACGGTTTCGGCCAAAAAGACCAAATCCAAATGACCTGACCAACCAATAGTTTGAATGAAGGTACCACCAAATGTTCGACCATCTAAAAGGTCGACTTTTGGTTGGGTAGGTCATTTGGATTCGATCTAGGGCTTTGGGGGCTACAGGGGTGTCCCCCGCAACCCCTGCTCACTATACTGTGAGCAGGAGTTGCAAGGGTGTACCCCGCAGCTGTCCTGCAGTCCCAATTATTTTTTAAAAAGGGCTGTGTGGGCTGCTGGGGTGTCCCCCGCAGCTGACCCGAAAAAAAGAAAAAGGAAAGGACCATGCAGCGCCGGTTCCTGATCATGGAAGTAAAATGGAACCAGCGTCACAGGGACAGTGCCAGACAGAATGCAAGGTACGTAGGGGGGTGGTGGGTGTGGGTGGGTGTGTGGGTAGGGGTTTGGGCAAGTTGGTAATGTTCTGGGGAGAAAATACCAAAGATTATTTTGAAAAAATAATCTTCAGTCTTTTTCTCCCTTGAACATTTCCGCCTCAGTAAAACAACCCCAAATCGTCCTTACATCCCACTCTCCTTACCCCACCAAAACATCCCACTACTCTCCCTACCCCCACCCTCCCTACCACACCCCTCTCCTCTACCTACCCCTTCACTCTCCCTAACCCTTATCTCCCTACCCAACCTAGCTCCACCCATCACCCCATGTGGATGGGTGTAGAGAGTGTGGGGGTAGTGTGGATGGGGTTGAGAATGTGGGGTATGGTGGGTGGTGGTAGAGAGTGTGGGGGTATTGATTGATATTTTATTTCTATCGCGCTTGTACACAAATGTTTGGTGGGTGGAGGTAGAGAGTGTGGGGTTAGGTGGATGGTGGGTATAGAGTGTGAGGGTTGGGTGGGGGTAGACAATGTGGGGTTTAGGTGGGTGGGGGTTGAGAGTGCGGGGGGCTTAGGGGTTGTCTGTAAAGACTGGGGGTCAAGAGAGGAGGGGTGTTAGTGATCACCTGTACTTGTAATAGGTGATCTGCTTCCGATCTTGAACAAGTCGTGTAGTTGACACGTTCTTTCTGTCAATGTACCCCTCAGGAGTACAAAAGGACTGCCTGAGAAGTCTATTAACCAAAAGATGGGTGGAAGCCACAAGATTCCGCTGGCTGCAAAAAGAAACACACAATCAAAACCACAAAGATAACAATCAATAACAATGTAAGACCGTAGACTGGGAATGCTACCTTCTTGGTTTGACAAAAAAGTCTCGTCCCCGAAAAAGATTCTATTCGTGGACCAAGATAGAAAACAGCCTGAAACAGGGAGTACAAAATCTATCTATGTACTCTAGTAATCCAAGAGAATGAAATCAATAAGTTGGAAGCACAAAATAATTAATAAAAAAGAAAGGTGAAATGTTCTTACCATTAGAAAGTCATGGAATGTGATGAAAAATGATGCAAGAAAAGTTCCTTTGTTCAGGGACAGTATATTAAGTCCACCTAACCCCGCCGGCACGAGGACGCCTATCCTCAATCCAGGTGAGTACAATGAAATCCACCTAACCCCGCCAGCACGAGGCCGCCTATCCACAATCCAGGTGAGTACAATGAAATCTACCTAACCCCGCCGGCATGAGGACGCCTATCCTCAATCCAGGTGAGTACAATGAAATCCACCTAACCCCGCCGGCACGCGGACGCCTAGGTGCTCAAATGCAGTCTAGTTCGAGCATAGTTGGTGGGTGATCCTGGCGTAGAAAACACTTGGATGATGGATGAGTTTCTGGAGGAGTGCAGAGTGTTGGCAACCCCCAATGCCTGTGGAATGAAACAACATGCGACGGGTTCCTGCCGCGTCTGTGCAATGCGGCATGTGGAGGATTCCGTCTCCTAACATGAGAGGAATAACAACAAGATGGGGTAATGGTTGTGGTCTGATGCCTGGATGCACCCCTGTGAAATTGTGGTTTCTTGACAAGGGGTGGGTGGTTAAGGGTGGTGGGTGGGTCAGTAGGGAGACAGGATTTTAGGGTAGGAGAGAGGGGTTGGGTGAGGGCCGTTGGGTGAGGGTGTAGGGAGATAGGGTGTTAGGGACAATTCTCAAGAATGTGCTAATTTCCCTTACCTTTTGAGACCCCCAGAAACTTTGCTGGATTTCTAGGATTTGATTTTTTACCTGGAAGAGAGTGAGCCTTTTTTCCCACTCTTCCATGTATTTTGATGTTTTTTACTTTTATGTTCTTTGGTTATGGAGTTTTAAAACAACTCCAGAGGTATCATCTTTTTCTGTGTGTCACACAGCACCTTCAGTGAGTGGCACAGGGGTGTCTTTGACTTCCCAAGCTTTAGAAACCTTCTCTGGGACTGACTACCATCTCCCAGCGCATGTAAAGTTAAATTGACTTTACTAGTCTCTTTAAATGTACAGACCCAGCACGCCCTACCTTACTATAGAGTGCTGTAGGGGTTGCCTAGCTTCCGCTGAGTCACAACACTCATGTAACAGTCAAATGGTACCCTTTCCTACTTTAAATGGCTGGTGGCAGTGGTTTAGATCAAACTACCATGATTTTTCCCCGACTGCTAACAACGGTAGCTAAAAATCAGGTCAGCCATTTTTTTCAATATGGTGCCCAAGACCTATCTATAAAAACAGACTCCGGTCATCTTTTTTCGCCATTTCTTTTAGGAAAGGTGCTTCTTGTGTTTGTCTCTGCGCGCTAAACCAGGTTTGGTCCCTTTGTTCGTTGGCCTTTGGCAGGCTTCAGTGCTGAAGCCCTCCTCTGCCGCCCGAGTGTCTGGGATGGACAGTATGTGAGGGAGGTGCCTGAAACTCCCTGTGCTTAGTCTCCTATGAGACCTGAATGCACTCTGGCGTGATTGGCCGGCTGGCTGTTTGGCAAGGACTGCCACCCTGCTGTGTGAGTGACAGCCAGGCTGGAATGAATGGGGGAAAACTGTTTAAAAGCAGGTCTCTGGGACTTGGAAAGCAGAGTCGACCACTGGAACGAAAGAACCGAAGACGAGCTGAAGGAAGAGGACTGCTGCAACTCCTGGACGACCGGTGAAGCCCTGCTGCAGGTCCAAATTGCCTGAAACTCCATCGACAGAGAAGCCCTTCAAGGTTAACTTCTTCCCTTGAGTTTGGTGGGAACAACCAAATCGTAAGTCACCTGGACACCGTCCCCATCTTGGTCGAATTTTCCACAGGGTGCTGTTGAAAACCGGCTAACCAGAGGGAAGGAAACCAGCTTGTGGACTTTAAGGCACTCACACCTTAAAACCACATTTTGCCAAGCTTGTGCATTCATCCCTGGGCAGTGCAGGAACCTCCCGACGCCCTCATTCTTGTCCCCACGGCTGAAGCTCAGGAACAGCGAGATCTGCTCGAACTGCCAGGAACAACTGCCTCAGCTACAGCTCTTCTTCACTTTAAAGGTACTGTGCAAATGGGGTCAGGAAATCTTTTCGGCCACAGAGAAAGTTTGTGAAACTTTCCCGACTTCGAAGGCTTGTCCTTCCCTAGATATTCGTTAAACTTTTCACCTAGCCAGATTCTTCTAAAAAACGTGGCAAAGACTTAACCATTTACTATCAGAACTGTGCTATCCTATACAAAGACTCTAAACCATTGACTTTGGCCCAGACCTATGAGCTAAATTGCTGGTTGTAGTTTACTGAAACCCTTTGCCCTGCCTATGAAAGTATTTTGGGTGTCTATTCTTATAACCTTGTCTTTTTACCACTTTCTAAAGTATCTGAAGTGCCATTTTGCTCCCACTTCAGGGGAGCTGAACTTGTTCAGTAGCTGATTGGTTGTGTATTTGTAGTATATTAGTGTGTAATATTGAGCTGCTCTTGCTAGTATAATGTTTTCAAATTGTAGTCTTAATTGCATGTCTTGTTCCCAAAGGGTACTGCATGTGATTCTGCCTAACACTGGTGGCAGGGTGGGATAAAGTTACTTGTTACATTTAGAGGGCTACTTTTATAAATAATCCTCACAAGGCTAAGCAACACTAGAGAAGCAATTGTTTTATCATGAGTGATATTGAAAGCTACAGACAGGAGACCCTAGTCACTTTAAGAGTTGATCAATTGAGAGATATGTGTAAAGCTAGGAATCTCACTGTAAAAGGCAAAAAGGATGAATTGATAGAAAAGTTGTTAGAATACCAAAGGCTGAGGAGTGGGTCTGAAACTTCCACCCCTGCAGCAAATGTGGAAAATGTTGTGAGGATGATAAAATGTCAGAGCCCGGCTCTAATGTTATGGATGAGTTACGTGAGGCAGAAGACTCTCACAGTGCAGGCCCTTTTTTTCCTCTACCTTCTCATAGGCCTCAATCTTTGACCACAGGTGTAACGACTGCCAATACAATTCAGAAGCACTTTGCAGGCAACAATGGAAAAGTCCTACCTTGTCTTCGGTATCTCCGAAGGAGTGAAAGTTTACCAGAGACCCCTTCCCCAACCTTCCAACACAGGTGCCAGAAAGGGGTTCTCCGGGAAACCCTCTTAGAGGGAAAAAACACGGTTGTGGATGTTGTCCTGTAGGTGGTTCGAGTAGATCCCTCACGACTGGAGTAGGACGTTTAACCGGATGGAGTCGCGATGAATTGGCTTGGGTGAGACTCTTCTGTGGTAGAATCCCAAGGAGTGTTATGGAGAGTCTCTGTTGGCTGGGGATGTGGTCCGATCTGTTGGATAGGCAAGGATGCAGAGATCACGTGTTGAGTCTTGGGAGTTCGAGGGTAGTGTCGAGACGGGATCGACCAAAGGTAAATAAGACCGCTGAGAATTTCGTCCGTAAGACTGAGCCGGGTGGAGCTGTTGGGTCGGACTGAATAGGGGTAAATGGAGGAAAGTCGGAGCGGAGCTGTGATGAATTGTAGCAACGCGTAGTACTCCTGGCAACTCTCGTTCATATCGTACTTCCGGAGTGGAAGGAGGAGTCTCGCTCTCGTCCTTCTCACGAACCACTAGACCGCTCCTCTGAGCTTGAGGCTCCCTGTTGGTGGTATGAACTCGCATCCGCGGCTGTAACCGCCAACGATGCCAGAGAGTGGTATGCCGAAATCTGGGTGTAACAACAGGAACCCCATCAGGTCCAACATTAAGTCATGAATTTGTCTCTTTAGAAAGAATGAGACATGAGTTAGAATTTAAAAGAATCCAAGCTCAAACTGAAAGCAAACATCAAGAACCTAAACTCAGAGAAATTGAGTTGAACCATGCACTTGATATGAAAAAAGTTGTCTCTTGAAACTGGTTCTCTCCCAGAGTCTTCTAGGTCTTCCAGTCCTATGAGGCCTCACATGCCCAAAGATGCAGTAATTATGTATGAGGTTAAGCTTGATATTTTGGATTGGTTGGCTGCTTTTGAATATAACCATGGGATTCAAGACATTACAGGGAATCAGCTGATTCCTTGGCTTTTTTTCTAGGCTACGCCCTGTTGCAACAGATGTGGTAATGGAGTTGGGTTGCTTGGGAGTGGCTGTCTGGGTGTTAGGGAGACGAGGTGGGTGCATGGTGAGAGGGATGGAGAGGGGGGATAGTGACGGGGACATAGGGAGGGGGGTAGGTGGGTGGGGTAGGGGGTTAGGGAGGGGGATGGATGGGACTACAGAGAGGGTGGTGGGTGGGGTGTAGGGAGCGTTGTGCTGGGTGGGAAGTAGAAAGGGGGTGGATGGGTGTAGGAGGGTGGACTGGTGAGGGTTAGTGAGCAGGGTTGGTGGTGGTAGGGAGAGGGGGTGGATGGGGGTAGGGAGAGAGGTGTGCGGGGGTAGGGAGGGTTGGTTGGTACAGGGTATGTAGCAGGGTAGGGAGGGGGGTGGGTGGGGTTAGATGGGGTAGGGAGAGTGGAGGTGGGTGGGTGGTAGGGAGAGGTTGGGTAAGTGGGAGGTAGGAAGAGGGTGGGTATAGGTAGGAGGATGTGTAAGGAATAGTGTCAGTTTCTCCACAGTTCTCAGGCTAGTAGACGACTCTGGGTGCACAAGTCCAGTGTGAGACTTAGGAGGGGGGCATGGTACAGAGACATAATGTAACTATTGTTTCTGGGTGAGAGTCATTCATTCCTTTTTTTCCTTAACAGAGCATTCATTGTGAGACAGGTGTTTTCCCAGTCCAAGATGGATGAGATGTTCCCAAGAGCTGATTTGCTGTGCAGGAGCTGTCAGGAAGTTCGGAATCTTGGAAAGGATTCTAAACTGCCTTTCATTCAGATCATGGCAGGAGAAGGTCCCTGTGAATCAAAGCTCCAGAGATTTTTTCATAAAAGTCTTTGAGACATGTATGTAAAATAAACTTGTGGTTGGTGCGTGAAGAGAAGAAGCAAGAACCAAGCAGTTACAGCAACTGGACTAAGCTAATGTATAATAATAGCAGGACAGAGTACTAAAGCATAATGCATATACTGGTTTAATGCTTCCTGTCAGGAAAGGAGTATTTCTAAGTATAGCCTCAGCTATTTTTGACTTCTGAGCAAGACAAGTAATCCAAACCCTGTTGTTCGTGGCGACGCAAGCTAGTGCATAAACATACCCTCACGCGCGTTTCATCGAGTGCAGAGCTTTCACTTCTGGTCCAGAGCAAAGGGCCCTAACGCGTGCACGCGCATCCTGCCAAGTGCCTCCGGAAGACGTGCCGCGACCATCTGAGGTTCCCTGCTCCGCATGGAGTTCCCTTCCAAGTGTGGCAGTAGCGAGGGGCGTCTCGGAGCAGCGAGAATAACGCTGAGCAGGTGAGAGTGCGCAGGTGATTGATACAGTCTGAGAATTGAAAAGAACTGTTTGGACATCAGCTTTTCTCTGCAAAACGAATGTTAGTGACGGAAGCAGAAAGGAGGTTACAAGCTCCATTGTAAAAAGGTAATAATGGAAAGACACCCAAAATACTTTTGGTTAACGTGAGCAGTTGGGAACAAAACATGTCAAGGTCAACTCCAGTGTTAATAGTTGGACACCGTAGGAGAATAAGTTCAGCGAAGCAATTCCTTTCTCAGAACATAACTAGAAGGAATTTAGAAAACATTCTTGTAGAAGAGATTTTTAAAAGAGAGCTGTGAATTTCTTAAGGAAGCCTTTAAGCTATTGGCAAAGGCAATCCGGTATGTTAGTTTTTAACCCAGAAAATACTCAGTAACAATGAGAGGAGGAAAGTGATTTGAAGTAACCGCGTGTGTGTGTTTTTAATTACAGGTCAGCACAGTCATCTATCAGAAATCAGGAGAGCAGAGAGTCACCAGCTGAGACCTGATTTAGTTTGTATTGTATCCACTTCCCTTTCCCCCCGGGTTGTCAGTCCAGTAATGATAAAATTCAAGATTGCTGAATGCTGAATTGGCAAGCCTAAGGGGTCATCGTCCATCCCTGCTGGATTGAAGAGTTGGGACCCGACAGGTAGGGAGGATGGCAGGGGGCTAAGGGGTAGGAAGAAGGGGGTAGAGGGATAGGGAGTGGCGGTTGTGTGGGCTAGGAAGCAGGTGGTGTGGGATAGGAAGAGGGAGGAAGAGGGTGTGGGGAGGGAGAGAGTGATAGGGAGAAGGGGGTGGGTGGGTTTAGGGAAGGGTTTGGGGTTATGGGGGTGAGGGATAGGCATAGGGAGAGGGAGAGATGGGTTGGGGTGTGGAGAGGGTAGGTTGGGTTTGGGTAGGGACGGGGTGGGTGGAAGGTAGGGATATGGGGGTGTGTGGGGCTAGGGAGAGGGGGCAGCGGGAGAGTGGATGGGGTGTGCTTATCCTTGTGAGGAGATGCAGAGGTCTAATTGTGAAAAACGTTCAGAATTTGAATCTCTATGTACAACTGGTGACAATCGAAAAAAGCCAAAGATAATGGGCCTGATTCATGGCAAGTGTTTTATAATGGCGTAATTCCATAGGAAAATGTTCCATGAATCAGGCCCATTATGTACAATTACAATCTATTCATCGATGAAATAATGGAATCTGTGGACCCTTCCCGACTAGCCAATAATGATCCCCAAATTTTTGTGTGTGGTGACTTAAATATGTGCCTTAAAGATGACCATGAATTGATAATCAATAAAGAGACCCTGGTTTACAATGCGCATAAATGGCTACACGAAACCACAAACTGTGAGTTCCATATGTTGAGTGCTCAGACTGTAGCAGACATTCCTGGAAAGTGTACATGGCACAATGGAGGAGTATCGGCTAGTATAGATTATGCATTTGGTTCTCTAAACCTCCTACAATTGGTGTCAAAGTTTCAAATTAGACAGATGCCGACTAGTGACCACAATCTCCTTGAAATATCTTGCACCATTGTAACCATGAGACATGCGAACAAGGTTGACTGTAAGTTGCAAGTAGGACAAGGAAGAAATAGATTGCGTCTGAAGTCCCAAGATATAGTCAGAATGACCAACTCATTAGACAATAATACCAAAAAGAACAAGGAAAGATATGTATGGATCCTAGAGACTTTTAAAGAACATAGTATCGTGGATTCCAAGACGTCTTTCGCTCCCTGGCATCTAAGCAATGTAGAAGTTGTTGAAGCCAAAAAATCACTTCGAATAGACCTGAGAACAATCATTGTAAGAAATGTACATGCAAATGAAAAAAACAAAACAAAAATATAAAAACTGGTTATTCACAACCAAAGCGTTAAGAGCCCAACATGATGCAGAATTAATGCTAATGGCTATCGGAAATAAGAACACCAGAGGCCTATGGGAGCTTATCAATAACAATGGTAGGTTTCATGAGGCCCTGCAAGTCTTTAACGTATCGGAAGATTCATGGATAGCTCCTTTTACAAGGTGAAGGCAAGTCCCTCTAAACCAGAGGTGCACAACTGATTTTGACAGAGGGCCGAAAGTACCTTACATGAGGGCTATAGTGGGCCGAAAAGTAAAAGTGGGCGGGGCGGTAGGCGGGACATGTCAGGAGGCTTTTTCAACCCCCAATTTGTATTAAACACATGGAAAAAGATGTTTTTGAGGGGTAACGATTTTTATTGCATTTCAAACTTACATTTTGTACTACACATTTTCCATTGCTATCATTTATTTCGATTTAGTTATTGTATATCGTCTATTTAATTAAATTATATATATTTTATTGACCCTTGATTGGACATTCCGTTATTTTGGACTGCTATAGTTTGCTGTTTGGGTTACCCAAGAGGAGTATGGCCTTCGTTGAGTCAGGTTTCCTCAAAAAAGCAAAGGATGTACATCTCCTAACTGTGCCTGTTTTAGCTTTATTATTGAGTTCACTCTTGGAGTGCAACACTATGCCCCATGGCTCCCATCCCCAACCAAACACTATGCCCCATGGTCCCCTCACCCCCAACCAAACACTATGCCCCATGGCTCCCATCCCCAACCAAACACTATGCCCCATGGCCCCCTCACCCCCAACCAAACACTATGCCCCATGGGCCCCCTCACCCCCAACCAAACACTATGCCCCATGACCCCCACCCCAACCAAACACTATGCCCCATGGCCCCCACCCCCAACCAAACACTATGCCCCCTGTCCCTCACCCCCAAGCAAACACTATGCCCCCTGCCCCTCACACTCAACCAAACACTATGCCCCATGGCCCCCTCACCCCCCTAACCCCCAACCAAACACTATGCCCCATGGGCCCCTCACCCCCAACCAAACACTATGCCCCATGGCCCCCACCCCAACCAAACACTATGCCCCATGGCCCCCACCCCCAACCAAACACTATGCCCCCTGTCCCTCACCCCCAACCAAACACTATGCCCCATGGCCCCCTCACCCCCAACCAAACACTATGCCCCATGGCTCCCACCCCCAACTTAACACTATACCCCCTGTCCCTCACCCACCAAGCAAACACTATGCCCCCTGTCCCTCACCCACCAAGCAAACACTATGCCCCCTGTCCTTCACCCACCAAGCAAACACTATGCCCCCTGTCCCTCACCCCCAACCAAACACTATGCCCCATGGCCCCCTCACCCCCCTAACCCCCAACCAAACACTATGCCCCATGGGCCCCTCACCCCCAACCAAACACTATGCCCCATGGCCCCCACCCCAACCAAACACTATGCCCCATGGCCCCCACCCCCAACCAAACACTATGCCCCCTGTCCCTCACCCCCAACCAAACACTATGCCCCATGGCCCCCTCACCCCCAACCAAACACTATGCCCCATGGCCCCCTCACCCCCAACCAAACACTGTGCCCCATGGCTCTCACCCCCAACTTAACACTATGCCCCCTGTCCCTCACCCCCAACCAAACACTATGCCCCATGGCCCCCTCACCCCCCTACCCCCAACCAAACACTATGCCCCATGGGCCCCTCACCCCCAACCAAACACTATGCCCCATGGCCCCCACCCCAACCAAACACTATGCCCCATGGCCCCCACCCCCAACCAAACACTATGCCCCCTGTCCCTCACCCCCAACCAAACACTATGCCCCATGGCCCCCTCACCCCCAACCAAACACTATGCCCCATGGCTCCCACCCCCAACTTAACACTATGCCCCCTGTCCCTCACCCACCAAGCAAACACTATGCCCCCTGTCCCTCACCCACCAAGCAAACACTATGCCCCCTGTCCTTCACCCACCAAGCAAACACTATGCCCCCTGTCCCTCACCCCCAACCAAACACTATGCCCCCTGTCCCTCACCCCCCAACCAAACACTATGCCCCCTATCCCTCACCCCCAACCAAACACTATGCCCCATGGCCCCCTCACCCAAACCAAACACTATGCCCCATGGCCCCTTCACCCCCAACCAAACACTATACCCCAAACACACTCTCAAGCATGCACCCATACAGACCCGAACCCCCGCCCCCAACGCAGCACACACATTCTCAAGCATGAACCCATACAGACCCGAACCCCCCGCCCCCAACGCAGCACACACATTCTCAAGCATGCACCCATACAGACCCGAACCCCCCACCCACCAACTCAGCACACACACATTCACCCTTACAGACCCGAACCCCCCACCCCCCAACTCAGCACACACACATGCACCCATACAGACCCGAACCCCCCACCCCACAACTCAGCACACACACATGCACCCTTACAGACCCGAACCCCCACCCCCCAACTCAGCACACACACATGCACCCATACAGACCCGAACCCCCCACCCCCCAACTCAGCACACACACATGCGCCCTTACAGACCCGAACCCCCCACCCCCCAACTCAGCACACACACATGCACCCTTACAGACCCGAACCCCCACCCCCCAACTCAGCACACACACATGCACCCATACAGACCCGAACCCCCCACCCCCCAACTCAGCACACACACATGCACCCTTACAGACCCGAACCCCCACCCCCCAACTCAGCACACACACATGCACCCATACAGACCCGAACCCCCCACCCCCCAACTCAGCACACACACATGCCCCCATACAGACCTGAACCCCCACCCCCCAAATCAGCACACACAGACCCGAACCCCCCCAACCCCAACTCAGCACACACACAAACATGCACCCATACAGACCCGAACCCCCACCCCCCCAACTCAGCACACAAAAAACATTCAAATCAAAACATTCATACACATCCGACACCCACCCCCACCCCCACCCCCGCATCCCAACATACACACAAAATACATTCAAATACAAACATTCACACACATCAGACACACCCCCCACCTCCGCATCTCAACATACACATAAAATGCATTCAAATTCCAACATTCATACACATCCGACACCCCCCCACCCCCGCATCTCAACATACACATAAAATGCATTCAAATTCCAACATTCATACACATCCGACACCCACCCCCGCATCTCAACACACACACAAAATACATTCAAATCAAAACATTCATACACATCCGACACCCCCCCACCCCCGCATCTCAACATACACATAAAATGCATTCAAATTCCAACATTCATACACATCCGACACCCCCCCACCCCCGCATCTCAACATACACATAAAATGCATTCAAATTCCAACATTCATACACATCCGACACCCACCCCGCATCTCAACACACACACAAAATACATTCAAATTCCAACATTCATACACATCCGACACCCCCCCACCCCCGCATCTCAACATACACATAAAATGCATTCAAATTCCAACATTCATACACATCCGACACCCCCCCCACCCCCGCATCTCAACATACACATAAAATGCATTCAAATTCCAACATTCATACACATCCGACACCCACCCCCGCATCTCAACACACACACACAATACATTCAAATCAAAACATTCATACACATCCGACACCCCCCCCACCCCCGCATCTCAACATACACATAAAATGCATTCAAATTCCAACATTCATACACATCCGACACCCACCCCCGCATCTCAACACACACACACAATACATTCAAATCAAAACATTCATACACATCCGACACCCCCCCACCCCCGCATCTCAACATACACATAAAATGCATTCAAATTCCAACATTCATACACATCCGACACCCATCCCCGCATCTCAACACACACACAAAATACATTCAAATTCCAACATTCATACACATCCGACACCCCCCCACCCCCCATCGCAACATACACACACAAACATAAAGTAAAACAGACCCGACACACAAACGCAAACAGACCACTTACCGGAGACGTGCTGGAAGGCAGGTAAGCGGCAGGTAAGCAGGAAAGCTGGAATCGTACTACGGCTGGCGTGGTCCAAGGCTGAAATGCCTTCCGGCATCAAGCCTTATGGACCACGCCAGCCGTAGTGCTGGCCCTCCATTGGGTCAGCACACACACACTACGTGGCTCGTAGGAGCAACGTGGTGCATGTGTGCTGAGCCAATGACGGCCAGTGTTTTGTCCGGCCCGGAAGACAACAAAGACTTTCCTAATGGAGGGCGGCCGGGGCCGCCCTCCATTAGGAAAGTCTTTGTGCCTCGCGGGCCGGACAAAAGAGCATGGCGGGCCGCAACTGGCCCGCGGGCCGTATGTTGTGCACCCATGCTCTAAACGCACAATCCAGAGTAAATGCAACCCACTAGGGAAATAAACCAAGAGATAGCTTTGCGAGGATAACAAGGTTTATTCGTACGAAATACAAGTGCCAGCAAAGAACTCTGCTGCTCGAGAGCACTCTCGTCTTACATCAGTAAGCATTGGGTTATAAACACAAAAACTGTCACACACCTATGGAACAGTTGGTGCCACCGATTGGAGGCACCAACACAAGGGCATGCTCCATAGGGGATGCCAGGCGATAATTGGTTGGTTCTTCCCCATTGATCTTGAGGCACATGGGTCAGCTGGGTCGGGGCACACATGAAACACAATGTATCTTATCTAAGCTAAACAACTAAAACCGACTATTAACTCTTTGTGGCAGGCACCTGGGAGGCACAGGAAAGGGGTGCCAGGGAGAGGGAAGGATAAAATACAGTCATGCTGACCCATATATTCAGGACTTCATTGACATCGCAGTTCCCGCACGCAATATCTCCCCCCCTAGGGATTGATCTTAGATTTACCCTTCCTAGTACTTCATGTTACAGGAGACATATGTTGCTGCTAGAGAGAAAAGTACAGTCATGTATGCTTTAGATTTTGTGGTGGCCACTTTAGAGAGGTTAGGGCCTGGGGGGTTGATGCGCATCATTACATCAAAAGGTGTGGGGGTCAGGTTGGTGGAGTATGGTCGGCTCCAGCCTGGCTGGGTGGGCATCAGAGTACTGATGGCAGGTTAGTGGAGATGAATGGACACAGCCCGGAGCCTGGTACTGTCTCACGGTTTTTTCCAGGCACATTCCTGGAGGTGATACTAAATATTCGCAACACTGAAGGGACGAGAGGGAAGTGGTCTTCCGTGGTAACAGGGCTCAAGTGGAGCCAGTAGGTTGTGCAGAAATTGGGCTTTGTAACCCTGTGTGAACTCGGAATGTGAGCAGCGCCAGCCTGCAGCTTGTCCTTTTTAGGCCTAATACAAAATGGAGTCGTGGGGTGGGGGCATTTCTAGCATTGATCACCTATTCCTATGCGCTGCAGGGTCTTTGTTAGGTATATGAGGGATCCCCCTTGTAGGTTATATTGCCTCATATGCTGTTTGCCTTATTGGAAGCGCCTAGGGGTGTGGGATAGACTCATTTCCATCCCAGCATTCCCCCCCTTTCGTTACTTCTACAGTAACAAATTCACCCCCATGCCATATTTCCACTCATTAGCACGTCTTTATGCTTCTTCCCATGCAGGTGTGCCCTTTATGGGCATCCATGCCCTACAGACACTTTTCAAACTTTCCCCCTGCTGGGCACACTGTTCAGGTGTGCATATGTATATGCATCCCCCATCCCCAGCTAAATCCACCCACACCTCTTTGTAATTCTCTGGGTCCAGAGGAGGCGCAAAGGTTGTGTGGTATAAAGTATCCACCTCATCCCTGTGTCCCTGGGAAATAGCGACCATGCAGTATTTGGGGCAAATATCGAGCTCAGTCTGGATCTCTACTTCTTGTGTACCATGACATATTTTATTATTAGATTTCCCAATTGTCACCATCATCATTGCACTATTAGATACTGCTTTGGCACAACAGCAGAGACCCAGTTGGCACGTGCACAAGATCACCAAAATAACCACGATGATAGGGACTAGTATTTTCACCACTGTTCCGAGCCAGGAGGGCACCCAGCCCACTGCCTTAGTCACCAAATCGTCTTCCTGGATCCCAGCTTCCTTCTTCATTTTTACCCCAAGTCCATGCACTGCTGCAATGACCTGTGATAGGGTCCCATTTTTCACGTCTGTAGAAGGTACGAATGTGCAACATGAACTCCCGATCTTTTTGCAAACCCTGCCTTCCATAGCTCTCAGGAGGTCGAGGACGTATCGATTCGGTAATTTGTCATTAGTCTGAGTGCTCTTAGTTCCACTTTGATGACCATGAAACCTTCTTCAGTATCGTTCGCCAGCTGGATCAGCTCCCATCTAAGAAACCTGGAGCCATTTGGCGTTGGCCCTTGTTTGAATGCTACACTAGGGAGGAAAAAAATGTTTCTGCAGAATTATACAGTTTACATTTATACAGTATTTTTGCTAGCAGGTCAGAGGAATCTTGGGACAAATAGTGGATGATCGTTTCTTTCATCTGAGTCGAACATGATGCTCTTTTTCTAGAAGGATACAGAAATCTGGAGGTGGAATGGAGGGTATTACTTCTGTGGTTTCAGGTACTGCTTGTTCATCGTCAGGCAAGGGCCCCCCTTCAGGTGTCCTTCAGGCACTACCAGCATGGATGAATGTAGCATTGCAAGCGAACAGAAGCCCCTCCATGATGATGGCAGGTGCAAGTATGCTTTCTGGCCACGGACCCAGTAGTAATCCATCAGTGCTGCATTGCCTTTTCAAAGATCTGGAATGAGCAGTGTCCTAAAGCATTGTTTGTTCGACCCTATCGAGACAGTTCCTTCACTGTAAAAACAAAGTTCATAGCTTTCTTCTTGGTGCACCTTCACTGGCTTCTCGATTGCTGTAACCTATGGTAGTTTCGCGCCATGTTCTGTCCAGATTTGTACACATGCTTGTTCTACAAGGGCTAGTGTTTTTTCTGAGTAACCAAGTCCTTCTGCTTTGGACATGAAAGTTGCTTCTTTCCACTTATTGTCTGTATACTTTGCCCCTTTTATGGCCAGGAACGCCTCCTTGAAACAGTTGGGGTTGGTAGAGCTTGTTTTGCATTTTCAATTATCTGGCTCAAGAAGTGTAGATGGATGCTGCGTGCCTGAAAAGTGCCTTTTATCCTACATAGTGCAAGATGAATTAGACAGTGTTTCTTCTAAGGGTACCTCTTGCGGCACTAAGACCTTAGGCGCCCCAGATGTGTGCTGTATTAAGAAACAAACGTAGCAACTCCCGTTAGTCGTTCACCTTCCCATCGCACTCATATCGGAGTACCAACTATTTGAATGGTCAGGATGGCGAAGGTCTTCCACCACATCTAATCCTAAACCATAACATGCCTCATATTTGCGTGGTGAGTCTGTCGTTTTCTTCTGTCACTGCGCAAGGGAAATCTTCTCCCTTCCAACATTATTCTATAGGAACTACTAGAGTTACATAAAGAACATTGTATACATGGTATTAATAGCTGAAACATTAAACTATTGCATAACGTGGATTGGGAGTTGCTTTAGGTGGCATTTGTGGTATCAGACATAGGGCCTCATTACGAGTCCGGTGGTAACTGCGGTGGTAAAACCGCCTGGTTACCGCCGGACTCGTATTGCCATTCCGCCTCCGTGACTCCCAGAAATACCAGGGCATTACGACCCTGGTGTCCTGGGAATCCCGGAGGCGGAATGGTGTAAATCCCCATTCCCATGGAGTCCCATAGGACTCCATGGGAATGGGGAAGTGGAAACACCGGCACCATCTCGTGATGGTGCTGGTGTTTCCACGTCTGCCTGCAGGCGGGAGGTGTTCAACCCGCCAGGTCAGACCTGGCGGGAAGATCACCTCCCGCCTGCAGGACTCGGGATCGACGGTCCGGAATTAACAGTGGCGGCGAGTTTACCGCCACTGTTAATTCCGCATGCCCGGCCTGTAATGAGGCCCATAGTGTGGTTTGCCACCATGACAGGCTGCTCAGTGTTTATGACCGAAGTTCAAATACTTTCCTCTTTCCAACTCTGAATGAAAGCATGAATGAAAGAACCTTTAACCATGTTAGGGGCTGAGGTAGACAACATGTCAGGTGCTGAGGTAGACAACATGTCAGGTGCTGAGGTAGGTGATTGGGAATTAGATAATATAAAGGGTATAGACGTGCCATTTGGGGCATCTGGTGGACTTTCAGTTATATTGTCGGTTGATATGATAACACCTGGAACCTTTCTTGTCGTATTTTGATGTAAACTTGTGAGGCTTAACGGTATGCTTCCATTACAGGTCCACTTATATCCATCCGATGTCCATTTGCCCCCCCCTTACCCATTCTTTTACATGGTCACCCCAGATAAAAGAGGTTCCCCAGTAGATGCTCAATGCAAACATTAGTACAGTAAATAAGATAGCTATAAAATACAACCCACAGTTCCAATTATACGCTGTCGTAAAACTAATTCTACTCCTATCTACATTTGATGTCTCATTCAGCTGCATCATTTCCATAATCATTGCACCTGCGGAAAGAGAAAGAATTGGGTGGGTAAATGCGAGAGAGAGAGAGAGAGAGAGTGATTCTTTCTGTAGCCCATGTTCTAGCACAAATAAGGTTGGGGTAGGGCTACTTATGTTGAGGTAGTAGTATTCTACCCAGTCATTGTGCTCTGCGGGGCGTTGCAGGATCTTTACGGACATCTGAGAGGTGTATTTAATATCTTAACCCTTTCATCTTTACTGCAAGAGAGGTAAATAACACCACTTCATATGGTCTGTGGAATCATGGTGTGTTCCACCTTTGGATGAAACTCCTGACCTAGATCCATTCCCCTGGCAACAATAGTTGGGTTGGGGTGGTGTTAGTTGGGGGCATAGTTGTAGTATCTCTGTCTTCTGTGTGTGGGGTGTGATTTGTTTCCAAATGCAGCTTATCGCACGTTTGAGTTGTGTGAGACATTGTTTTGAACTCTTCTCCTAAAATAGTGGCAGCTCTGTGTGCATCAGATGCTCTCCTCACTGGCGACAGTGGCATTGGCATGCGTCGGCCAGTCACTATTTCATGCGGGGACAGATGGTGGTCCTTACCCGGTTGTGTGCACAATTGAAACAATGCCACGGGTAAACCATATACCCAATTCCTTTTTAGGGTATTGCACTGTTTAGACAATCTTCTTTTAAGGAGGAGGTTTCTTTTTTCTACCACCCCATTTGCTCGTGGGTGGTAAATGGAGCACATTTTGTGTTTGATCCCCAATAGAGTTGTTACTTCCTTGAATAGCTCATTGAAAAAGTAAGTCCTGTTGTCTGATCCTAGGACGTCACTGTTAGGAAAGAATTCTTAATTGTGGGTAATTTTCCTTCCATGTGGCAACCCCTAAACTTTTTGATGTTGTTTTCACCAGGATCTAGATTTTGCCAGAGAAGTGCAGCCTTCTGCCGCACTCCTCTGGGCTTTCGCTCCATTCTTACGGGGAAACTGACATGCCCTTAAGAAAGTCAGTACCGGAAAACGTTGTTTTCCGTAGCTTCTTTATCATGTTGCAGCTTTCGTGCAACATGACACAAGAGGGCACTGTAAGATAAGTTACTGCTCTCTTGGGTCTCTAGTCTTCTACAGGCCCTAGATACTCTTTTTGGATTGTAAATGATCGGTGCAAGTGAATCACGGACGGGACTTGTGGCAGCGATCGTTTCTTGTGTTTTTGAGCTCCTTTTGGCGTTTTAAGCGCGTTTCTCGCGCTTAGCCCAAAATGGTGGCCTGGCTCCCAAAATGGCCAGACCACGAGGCTCTTTGTCCTGTCCACTGACCGGCTTGCCCCCTTGACCTTCCCCAGGTCGAGCCGACCCGGGGCCTTCCTTATTTGGGCATGTACTTTCCCGCGAAACACAGATGCTTTCGCGGGCTTCTACAGGCCTTGTGTGTGCCTCCAGGATGTGGGCTGGGATGTCTGGTCCCAATACACATCCTGGGTGCCAGAGAGTCTAGTGTGGTATGAATGCCTGGGACCACCGTGGTCCGTGATAGGTCCACGTATGGTGTGAGTGTTTTGTGAGCAGATCTCCCATTGGGTCCTCTCCGTTTTGGCGCGAAGGGAACCGTGGATAAGAGGAGGCTGGAAGCACCACTACCATGTCGATCTCCTGAGTTCTCACGAACAAAGGGATACAGGAGCCAAGTATCCTGCAACCACGAGGCTGAACCAAGGAATCGCTGGTGACCCGCTGAAGGACTGCTCCTCTGCACTGCTGTCGCTTTGTGAAACCCTTTCTACCTCGGATAGAACGAGAAGGCCTGTACTGGTACTTCGACCCTTGGAATAGCGGGGACAGCTATTCTCTGTACCTTCACCATCTCCTGCTCGTAAACCTTTCGTAAGTGTCTCTGGGCCATCCAGCAGACTGACCAGCCTAACCAGGAGTCTGGCTCTGTAACCGCCGTCAGGTTGTGTTGTATTTCGAGTCCTTGTCACTCTCACACGATTCGTACACTTGGCATTCCCAGGTCTGAAGTGAGTAGTGTACATTTGGCTGAGATACACACGGCCGCTCCGTTGCCCTGCTGTGGTAACAAACTGTGCGGGTTCACTGCGTTTGGGACGCCTTCAACTCAACTCTGCTGCTGCGGAATCTACACGACGACGAGACGTCCCCTGCTCCTATCGGAACCTGCCAGCACTGAAACTGACGCAGAGAAGCCTGGGTCTGCCTGCATCGGGGACCGGTGAGTAGCATAGCTAGGAACTGGTCGCCCTCCTGCAGTAGCCCATAGCCTATCCTCGCTGTGTCAAACAGCACGCCTTTCCGTACTCGCGCGGTGCTTCTGCCCACAGTGGAGGCTGAGCTTGAGTCGCGGAGCTCTGTTCATCTACATTTGTTCACCGAACTGAACTGCCTGATTCCCTCGAAGAGACTGCCCTTTTTGCCCGTTGGCACCAGCGTGTACAGGTACTTTTGAGCACAAGGCTCCACTCTTCGTAGGGTTTGGACTTCCTTTTAGTTAGGTGCCTCTGAAGGCGGACTGGGTCTGATTATTATTCGCACTGCCTGTTTTCCTCCCCATCTAAGTGGTCTACACATTTCGTGCGTCTAACGCGTTAGACTCGTTTATATTTGTATATATATTGTATTAGCATGTGTTGGTTTACTTGAGTTTTATTGTGATATCTCGCTACGGTCATTGTTGCAAAGGCCTTGGAATAAATGTGTCTATATTTTTAATATAACACCTGTTTGGAGTAATCTGTAAGTGTCCTTGCTGTGTGTGCTCATTGCGGGCTTTCAGTCACCCTCACCCCTATTGAGACCTAGGGCCTCATTACATGGATGGCGGAGAACCATGGCGCTATTAGCACCATGGTTCATGCCGGTAAAATACCGGCACCGCCTTGGCGGAAAGGGGAATTACCGCCCCATTCCAAGGTTGGCAGGGCGGTAATTCCCCCTTCCACCATTGCCCTTCCCCATTCCCATTTTTGGCCCATAGGGCTCAATGGGAATGGGGAAGGCGCTAATTACGGTACCGCAAATTGTGGTACCGTAATTAGCTCCCTGGGTCCCTTTGCGGGTTGGTTTTTAACGCCTGCAAAAAGCAGGCGTCAAATCCCCCAACCCGCAAAGGGACCTCGTAGTAAGGCGGTAAGGATTTACCGGTACCAGTATTTTACCGGTATCGGTAAATCCTTACCGCCATCCGTGTAATGAGGCCCCTAGTCTTGACTGCCACGATCGCTACCCTGATTGGTCTGGCTTGTCCAGAGGTTACCCTGTTCCAAGAAATTGGGCTGGCCTTCTGAACCTCTGCCCCTCCCGGACAGAGTTCAGAAATCCGTCTTAACAGTCACATACTCTCCATCGGGGGAATACCTCCCTTACAAGGAATTTCCCCGCACATCTTGCTTCATTGTGGGCACAGGGACCTGCTTCCACCCATCGAGATAATAGACACACCACCACAATCAGGTATCGTGCCCCATTGCACCTTTCGCCCATATCTGCATAATCAATGTGCAGCTCATGGAAAGGGCCCGAAGGGCGGGGTAATGTTCCCCATAGAGTTCTCAATGTCAGCCCTGTGCTGAACACTTGACATGTCATACACTGGACCACCATTTGTGTCAGGTGCTCCTACAAATTTAGAATGAACCAATCTTCCTGGAGATCGGCAGCAATGTGTTGGTTTGAACTATGAGATGGAAAATGTAACTGTTCGAATGCTGTGTATAGTAGCTCGATAGGCATGACAACTTTTCCTTGTCGCCATAGGTCCTGGTCCTCAGTTGGTGCTCTACGTTGCAATTCAATTATTTGTGCTATAGGGAGGGCTGTGTATGCGTCTTCTATCTGGGGCGTTTCTGGTGTAGTTAGAACATATTCTGCACCCACATGTATTGGAAAGTAAGCTTGCCAGCCGCATTGGCAGTTGCGTTCCCTAATAATATTTCATCAGTGTTTTGAGTGTATGCTAAACATTTGACGACCGCTACTACAGAGGGTTCTGCGAGGGCTGAAATCAATGTGTTCAGTAAATCTGCATGTTGTACCGGGTAGCCATCTGCTCTCCTAAACCCCCGTCTTCTCCACCGGGATTGATCTGCATGTACTGTTGTGGTGGCATACGCAAAATCGGAGTAAATGATGACACAGCATCCCTTTGATGCCCGAAGACCTTCAATCAGGGCAACAAGTTCTGCTGCCTGTGTGGAATAATGCATCAGCAGTCTTTTCATGATCAGTGTTTCGTACTCCCCCCCCCCTCCTCTAGTCGCACCACAGCTGCCCCAACATGTTTCTGACCTGTCTCTTGATCAATGGACGCTGATCCATCAACAAAAAATACTTACCCCTTCTTCTAGAGCATACTCTTTTGCTTTGGGAATGCCATCCCCTTCTCCCTCATAGATGGCACAGTCATATTGTTGCATGTCTTCAATGGTGCAAGGTTCTGTAAGGAATGTGACTGGATTTACTGTTCTGCATCACACCACATGGTTATTTGGGCTTGACAGGATTATTTCCTATGCGGATTCTCTCTGCATGGTCAAAGTGGATTTTGATCGTTCCAGTATCGCAAACAGTGAGTGCTCAGCGTGCAATGTTAGCAAGCATCCCATCGCAATAGTTGAACTCTTTACAATGGCAAAGGCGGCAGCTGAAAGCGCTTGTTCACAGGCAAACTGACCCTGCATGACAGAATCAAGTGTGCCACTGTAATACGCCAAACGTTTGTGTCCCATAAAACATTTCTGTGTCAGTACTGCAGTCATGAGGGTACAGTTTGAATGTGAAAACAGGTAGAATTTCTGAGTATAATCTGGGGTTGCTAGAACGGGAGCTGTCGATTTTTAGGTTGAACCCTGTAATCATCTCTGCTGTCCACTTGATTGGCGTTCCCTCTTTTTGTTCCTCCTTGAGGCCTTGTAGAAGTGGCCTGGTGTATGCTGCAGTGGCTAAAATCCACACCCTGCAATAATTTCAGAGCCCTAGAAACATTTGCATCTCTTTCACTGTTGTTGGTTTAGCAGTGGCGCACACTGTGGCTGCTCTGTCTGGCATTATTCATTCGCCATCGTTGGAGATGAGCTGGCCTGAGTACAGCACCTCTGGTAAACAAGGCTGGAGATTTTTCTTATCCACCATGTATCCTTTTTGTGCTAGCAGCTGTATTTAAAGCATTGAGTCACTTCGATAGTTGTGCTCGCTGTCACTGCAGACCAATAGGTCATCTACTTATTGAATGATCATGCTGGGCACTTGAATGTCACCAACATCTTCATGCAGTATTCTGTTGAAGATGCTGGGACTTTTACAGTACCCCTGGGGCAAGCAATGGTGTTCTAAATCTTCTGTGTATGGAACCATAACTACAGCCCCAGAGAATCCCTGCGTGTCAAGAGTTTTTCCTGATAGCAGGAAGTCACCTTCACTTATGCATGACTTTTCCGCCCCCGAGTCCACCATTAAGATGAATTGCTTATTTCCTATCTCTGCCCCCACCAGCGGTTCCTCTTCTGGATGTAAGATCAGTGACAGTACTGGACACACAGGTGTTCTCTGTGGGCTGTCCTTGTTGGGAGAGGTGTCTGTACCTGGGAATGAGAAGGGGTTCCCCCCTATTATGGTGGTGCCTTGGTAGGGGGCGGCTACACCATTGGGTGCAGTGTCAAAGGGGTGTCTGCTCCCCTCGGCCTGTGGGTTGGGGTGCATCTGACGCTGCTGCAGTGCTTGTTGCTGTGGTGGTGGGTTGTAGGGGCTGGGTATTTGGGGTGGCAGCTGGGTGTACGCTTGGTGTATTTGTATGGGATCATGGTCTACCCATGAGTGGGCCATTGTGGGCTCCTAGGGTGGGGGTTTCCATAAGGTTGTTGATTATAGTTGTAATATCCTCCCTTTATTCTATGACATTCCCTTGAAAAGTGACCCCACCTCCCGCATGACCAACATTGCCCCTGCCCACCACCACCGTTTAAGTCCTTGTCCTCCAAATCTCCCTCCTCTTTGCCCTCAGAACCCACCTCATCCTCGTTGTGGCCCTCCTTCCCATTGGGGCCCTGTAAAGTGATGGTTTCCTCCCCACTGTCCTTGC